>NC_092255.1:6430806-7030806 GCF_036320965.1 Panulirus ornatus | reverse complement strand
ACAGATATCTAAGTGCAAAAATAAAGAGAGCTCAAATTTTTTCTACATCACATCACCTCTCACCAAAAAGATCTTTTTCTATCACTCAAGGAAAAAAGTACCACCATACATATTTCTTTCTTTTTTCTTTCAAACTATTTACCATTTCCCGCGCTAGCAAGGTAGCGTTAAGAACAGAGGACTGGGCCTCTGAGGGAATATCCTCACCTGGCCCCGTTCCCTGTTCCTTCTTTTGGAAAATTATAAAAAAAACAAGAGGGGAGGATTTCCAGCCCCCCTGCTCCCTCCCCTTTTAGTCGCCTTCTATGACACGCAGGGAATACGTGGGAAGTATTCTTTCTCCCCTATCCCCAGTGATAACCATATAAGCTGGTGGCTGATTCATGTGAGAAACTGCAGAAGCTGGTGACTGAGTTTGGTAAAGTGTGTGGAAGAAAGTTAAGAGTAAATGTGAATAAGAGCAAGGTTATTAGGTACAGTAGGGTTGAGGGTCAAGTCAATTGGGAGGTGAGTTTGAATGGAGAAAAACTGGAGGAAGTGAAGTGTTTTAGATATCTGGGAGTGGATCTGGCAGCGGATGGAACCATGGAAGCGGAAGTGGATCATAGGGTGGGGGAGGGGGCGAAAATTCTGGGGGCCTTGAAGAATGTGTGGAAGTCGAGAACATTATCTCGGAAAGCAAAAATGGGTATGTTTGAAGGAATAGTGGTTCCAACAATGTTGTATGGTTGCGAGGCATGGGCTATGGATAGAGTTGTGTGCAGGAGGATGGATGTGCTGGAAATGAGATGTTTGAGGACAATGTGTGGTGTGAGGTGGTTTGATCGAGTGAGTAACGTAAGGGTAAGAGAGATGTGTGGAAATAAAAAGAGCGTGGTTGAGAGAGCAGAAGAGGGTGTTTTGAAGTGGTTTGGGCACATGGAGAGAATGAGTGAGGAAAGATTGACCAAGAGGATATAGTGTCGGAGGTGGAGGGAACGAGGAGAAGAGGGAGACCAAATTGGAGGTGGAAAGATGGAGTGAAAAAGATTTTGTGTGATCGGGGCCTGAACATGCAGGAGGGTGAAAGGAGGGCAAGGAATAGAGTGAATTGGAGCGATTCCACATTCCATACACACACACACACACACACACACACATATATATATATATATATATATATATATATATATATATATATATATATATGTCTCCCGCGTTTGCGAGGTAGCGCAAGGAAACAGATGAAAGAAATGGCCCAACCCACCCCCATACACATGTATATACATACACGTCCACACACGCAGATATACATACCTACACAGCTTTCCATGGTTTACCCCAGACGCTTCACATGCCCTGATTCAATCCACTGACAGCACGTCAACCCCGGTATACCACATCGATCCAATTCACTCTATTCCTTGCCCTCCTTTCACCCTCATGCATGTTCAGGCCCCGATCACACAAAATCTTTTTCACTCCATCTTTCCACCTCCAATTTGGTCTCCCACTTCTCCTCGTTCCCTCCACCTCCGACACATATATCCTCTTGGTCAATCTTTCCTCACCCATTCTCTCCATGTGCCCAAACCATTTCAAAGCACCCTCTTCTGCTCTCTCAACCACGCTCTCTTTATTTCCACACATCTCTCTTACCCTTAAGTTACTTACTCGATCAAACCACTTCACACCACACATTGTCCTCAAACACCTCATTTCCAGCACATCCACCCCCCTGCGCACAACTCTATCCATAGCCTACGCCTCGCAACCATACAACATTGTTGGAACCACTATTCCTTCAAACACACCCATTTTTGCTTTCCGAGATAATGTTCTCGACTTCCACACATTCTTCAAGGCTCCCAGGATTTTCACCCCCTTCCCCACCCTATGATCTACTTCCGCTTCCATGGTTCCATCCGCTGCCAGATCCACTCCCAGATATCTAAAATACTTTACTTCCTCCAGTTTTTCTTCATTCAAACTTACCTCCCAATTGACTTGACCCTCAACCCTAGTGTACCTAATAACCTTGCTCTTATTCACATTTACTCTTAACTTTCTTCTTTCACACACTTTACCAAACTCAGTCACCAGCTTCTGCAGTTTCTCACATGAATCAGCCACCAGCGCTGTATCATCAGCGAACAACAACTGATTCACTTCCCAAGCTCTCTCATCCACAACAGACTTCATACTTGTCCCTCTTTCCAAAACTCTTGCATTCACCTCCCTAACAACCCCATCCATAAACAAATTAAACAACCATGGAGACATCACACACCCCTGCCGCAAACCTACATTCACTGAGAACCAATCACTTTCCTCTCTTCTTACGCGTACACATGCCTTACATCCTCGATAAAAACTTTTCACTGCTTCTAATATATATATATATATATATATATATATATATATATATATATATATATATATATATATACATATATAATATATATATATATATATATATATATATTGGAAAGGATCACAATTTTGCGCGTGATCAAGTATATTCCTATGAGACCATGGGAAAAAATGAAACACGATAAGTTCCCAAGTGCACTTTCGTGTAATAATCACATCATCATGGGAGATACAAGAAAGAAATATAAGTCAGTTGATATACAATGAAGAGATGTAGCTAGGACGCCATTTCATAAGCACGTGATTGTCCAAGACAGACAACAAGCATATCATAAACTTATTATGTGGACACGAAGGGGAATAGTTTACAAATTTTATCAACAATAAAGTTATCCAATTTGTATAGACCTTCACTAATATTAAGATCATAATTCTTTGTGCATTCAATAATAGAAGATTCAGTGATATTTCTTGTGGTACTGGAGTTAGAGTCAATAACTGAGATTGGCATTACTCCAGTCAATACTATGATCATAGTTTTTAACATGATTAAACAAGGCATTTGATTCTTGTCCTGTTCTTATACTATATTTATGTTGCTAATGTCTAACAGAAAGATCCTTACCAGTCTGCTCAATGTTTTTGACACTGAGTTTGAGAAGATATATTCTATTGGGTCTAAGTTAAAGTACCCTAGATCTTTCATTGATAAATCCCATAAGTTAGCAAAGAAATCATTTTATAGAGTTGAACCCAAACCTCCCATTGACACCAAGAACCTTCTAATTCACCCTTTTAATAATAATTTTACTTTACTTCCCATGTTGCTTAAATCCTTTCATGTAAATGTTGCCTTCAGCAACAATAATACTATAAAGAATATCTTAATCAGGAACTTAACAGAAAATTCTCCCGGGTGCACCTATAAAGTGCTATGTAGAAATTATAAGTTTTATGTTGGGCAGACTGGTAAGGATATTTCTGTTAAACTTAAGCAACATAAATATAGTATAAGAACAAGACAAGAATCAAATGCCTTGTTTAATCACGTTAAAAACTATGATCATTGTATTGACTGGAGTAATGCCAATATCAGTTATTAATTCTAACTCCAGCACCACGAGAAACATCACTGAATCTTCCATTATCAAATACACAAAGAAATATAACCTTAATATCACTGAAGGTCTATACAAGTTGGATAGCTTTATTGTTGATAAAATTTGTAAACAATTCCCCTTCTTGTCCACATAATAAGCTTATGATACGCTCATTGTCTGTCTTGGACAAACACGTATTTGCCAAATGGCGTCCTACTACGTCTCTTCATTGTATATCAGCTGACATATTTCTTTCTTGTATCTCCCCTGATGATGTGATTATTAAACAAAAGTGCACCGGGGATCTTATCGCGTTTCATTTTTCCACAGGACTCATAGGAATAGTATTTATCTATTTACTATACTTTGTCGCTGTCTCCTGCATTAGCGAGGTGGAGCAAGGAAACAGACAAAAGAATGGCCCAACCCACCCACATACACATGTATATACATACACGTCCAAACACGCACATATACATACCTATACATTTCAACGTATGCATATATACACATACACAGACATATACATATATACACATGTACATAATTCAATCGTGCTGCCTTCATCCATTCCCGTTTCCACCCCACCACACATGAAATGACACCCCCCTCCCCCTGAACATGCATGAGGCAGCGCCAAGAAAAGAAAACAAAGGCCACATTCATTTACACTCAGTCTCTAGCTGTTATGTATATTGCGCCAAAACCACAGCTAACTTTCCACATCCAGGCCCCACAAAACTTTCCATGGTTCACCCCAGATGCTTCACATGCCCTGGTTCAATCCATTGACAGCACGTCAACCCCAGAATACCACATCGTTCCAATTCACTCTGTTCCTTGCACGCCTCTCACCCTCTGGCATGTTCAGGCCCCGATCGCTCAAAATCTTCTTCACTCCATCCTTCCACCTCCAATTTGGTCTCCCACTTCTCGTTCCCTCCACCTCTGACACATTTATCCTCTTTGTTATTGAGGATGTAAGGCATGTGTATGTGTAGGAAGAGAGGAAAGTGATTGGTTCTCAGTGAATCTTGGTTTGCGACAGGGGTGCGTGATGTCTCCATGGCTGTTTAATTTGTTTATGGATGGGGTTGTTAGGGAGGTGAATGCAAGAGTTCTGGAAAGAGGGGCAAGTATGCAGTCTACTATATATAAGAGAGCTTGGGAAGTGAGTCAGTTATTGTTCGCTGATGACACAGCACTGGTGGCTGATTCGGGTGAGAAACTGCAGAAACTGGTGACTGAGTTTGGTAAAGTGTGTGAAAGAAAGCTGAGAGTAAATGTGAATCAGAGCAAGGTTATTAGGTACAGTAGGGTTGAGGGACAAGTCAATTGGGAGGTAAGTTTGAATGGAGAAAAACTGAAGGAAGTGAAGTCTTTTAGATATCTGGGAGTGGATTTGGCAGCAGATGGGACCATGGAAGCAGAAGTGAATCATAGGGTGGGAGAGGGGGCGAAAGTTTTGGGAGTATTGAAGAATGTGTGGAAGTCGAGAATGTTATCTTGGAAAGCAAAAATGGGTATGTTTGAAGGAATAGTGTTTCCAACAACGTTATATGGTTGTGAGGCATGGGCTATAGATAGAGTTGTGCAGAGGAGGAGGGGGATGTGCTGGAAATGAGATGTTTGAGGACAATATGTGGTGTGAGGTGGTTTGATCAAGTAAGTAATGAAAGGGTAAGAGAGATGTGTGCTAATACAAAGAGTGTGGTTGGGAGAGCAGAAGAGGGTGTTTTGAAATGGTTTGGTCACATGCAGAGAATGAGTGAGGAATGATTGACAAAGAGGATATATGTGTCAGAGGTGGAGGGAACGAGGAGAAGTGGGAGACCAAATTGGAGGTGGAAAGATGGAGTGAAAAAGATTTTGAGTGATCGGGGCCTGAACATGCAGGAGGGTGAGAGGCGTGCAAGGAATAGAGTGAATTGGAATGATACAGTATACTGGGGTCGACATGCTGTCAATGGATTGAACCGGGGCATGTGAAGCATCTGGGGTAAACCATGGAAGTTTTGTGGGACCTGGATGTGGAAAGGGAGCTGTGGTTTTGGTGCATTATACATAACAGCTAGAGACTGAGTCTGAATGATTGTGGCCTTTTTTGTCTTTTCCTAGCACTATCTCGCGCACATGCTGGGGGAGGGTGTTTTCATTTCATGTGTGGCGGGGTGGCGACGGGAATGAATAAGGGCAGACAGTATGAATTATGTACATGTGTATATATATGTATATGTCTCTGTGTGTGTATATACGTATAGGTATGCATATGTGCGTGTGTGGGCGTGTATGTATATACATGTGTATGTGGGTGGGTTGGGCCATTCTTTCGTCTGTTTCCTTGCACTACCTCGCTAACGCGGGAGACAGCGACAAAGCAAAATAAAAAAAACAAAAATATATTTATTTATTTTATTCATTTTGCTTTGTCGCTGTCTCCCAAGTTAGCAAGGTAGCACAAGGAAACAGACAAATAAATATATATATTCATAATTTGCCTTGCCAAATGACTGATGGCCAAAACCCTGAAACGAATTCCAGGTATAATCACAAAATTCATTCAATTTAACGCTGTGATACAAAGTATGGTAATATTCATTAAATGTGGTAAGGAAAATAATCAACTATAAATATGCATATCATTATGTAACCAAGTCAATATAGACATATAAATATGTGTACACTTACATGTACATACTGCATATGTATGTGTATGAGAAGGGAAGAATGCATGTCTCCATCCATATGCATGTGAATGTAGTGCCTGATACTAATAACATTACAAGTTCAAAAATTTTCTGGATCAAGTGCACACAAGAGTATACAATACATGATCTGTACAATATTCTTCCAATGACAAGATGTTAAAATCATTCTAATTTACGATATATCAAATTGCTGCAATTTATCATAAATCCTTACAAACTATTCATTCAGGTGCTACATCAAGACCAGCTAAGTAATATTTTGAAATGATATACTTAAATCCAATATCAATTGTGTATATGAGGCTACACTTGACCTTCATCAAGTCTAAGCATGAGGAATGTTTGATTTCTAAATAACACATTCACTAAACTGAAGGACACAACAGAAAAACCATAGGAAAACATGTCAAAAACATTCTATTAAACGATATGTCAACTGCTAAACAATGAGAAATTAGAAAACTAATTTCTTTGAAGTGCAAATAGAATGATCAAACTCTATCTATTTACACTTATATTTTCACATGAGAAGTTGTAAATCAACTCAACTCTTACATATCACCACCATTTCATATATATTAAAAATTCTCATAACAGGCAAGTAAGCCTGAAACACACCCATGTACAATATCTACACAACATCCTACTTAACGACAACTCATATTACGGAGAAACACATGGATGAAGCAATACAAAGTCAAGGCATGTTTAGTGGCACTGCTCCTGTGAACCACTCCTACTGGATGTCAATGATATCAGCCAAAATTATCAAAATTGCATAATCATTCATCTGTTTAGCAATAATTACCTTTCCTGCAAAATATGCAGGAGAAAAATGTATTCTAAAATCTGAGTTGTTTGTTTTCCTAAGAACATTTATGGTACCAGTTAAAAAAGATATTAACACATGACAGGCCTACATCTATCAAGTACATTGCTCAGGAGTGTGAAACAGAACTTTTTTCATCTTTGATTGCTGTTTCCCACATTTATAAGTTAGTGCCAGGAACAGACAAAGAAAGGCCACATCCTCCCACAGAAATGTAACTAAACAGGTTATTATTGAGAAAAGGTTGTAGAAAAGCTAGTGAACGATTTCTATGATAAGAAACTCATGTTCTAATCTTTAGGGAATATGTACTTTGTTTACTATCTTTCAACCTCTCATCAATATAGCTACTTCTAGTCACTTTGGTGTAAAAACTGAAAGTGCTACGGTCAAATCACTTCCTGATGAATTCTCTGCTACATGTTCTTTTAGTATTCAGAAGCAAATGAGAAAAACACTGTATTACCTACTCTGGCTGGTAGTAGTGCTGCCTTGCTTGTGTACTGCTTAGCATTTTAGCATCTCCCATATGAGTCTCTATGTCTATCACATGAATATTCTACTATGTGGACACAAAAATAAAAGTTCTTTATCATATAACATTATATATCTGTTCTAATATATTCTAACTTCTCTGAGAGTTCCCATTTTATTCCCAAACATAGGTAATATACTATTAACTGCAGATTCTACTGAAGTCAATAAAAGAAAAAATTCATAAACCATAAGGAAGTCTGTGTTTCTCACTTGCACATTATCAAAATATTTTCTTAAATACAAATAACAGCTGTTAACATTTTTGCCATAAACAATACATCATTATCAAAAAGGGAACCACCATCATTTAGAAACCATAACACAGTTACAGGGGTCACATTTTACCCATCTAACTAACTAGAATTTAATCAATTAAAAATCATCAACGAGGCTAAACTGAACATGAAATACTGTAAACACAGAAAATGATCAGGGGTACAGTATACAAAGAAACTGATCATGGGTAAGGGATATTATGCAAACAGTTCCCCAAAGATCATTGACACCCGAGGTTCTACTTCTTGAAGCCAGCCCAAACTGTCAATTATACAGTATCAGACATGTTCCCACAAGACACACACATACATATGAACTGGTTAAAATGGCACCATAATGTCTCTACTCCTGCCCTTTATCTATGTAAAAAAAAAAAGTCTTATGCTTCCATGAAGACCTACCACTAAAAATAATAATTCCAGAAGAGGTTCAAAAGACTGAAATCACCAATGACTAGACATGCAATTCTGAATTCCAGAATGACAAGAGAGAGAAATGAATCAAAATGAGGAAAACAACTTTTTTTAGGAGAGAAATTCAGGTAGAATTGGGTGTGAATGAAACTAGACTCTGGGGTAATGAAATGAGATTGCAAAAGTCAAACACTGAGCATGAAGGATATAAATGGGCATAAAATAACCTCCTTTGGGAGGTTAGATATATGTGAAATAAGACTGAGGGCTAATAGAACACTCAAATGGAATGAAATTGGAAAGGCAAGCCACTGTGTATATTGGAGGCTATAGACGGACATAGTCTTTTGGTACAGTAATTTAGGTAAAGTTAAGTATGGGTGAAAGTAGGATGGTTAAGGGGACAATCAAATGGAATATAATTGCCATTATTGTAGGCTTGTTGAAGAGTGTAAATGGTTTTGGAGAGGAACTTACGGGACAGTGAGAAATATAAGTGCAATGAAAAGATCTTTTTTAAGCTGTAATATTAAATGCATGTAAGACCATACGTCCAAATGCAAGTGTGCATGACTGAAGATTACTGCGACAGTATGTTGGTATGCCATGCAACTGTAGTCAGGAACTTTAGAATGAGTATGGAAAGAACTCACATAATTACTGGGAAAGCATATCTTACAGAGAAACTCTATGTAAAAAGTAACACAAATGGTTGGGCAAGACACAGCAGAAGAGGAAACACAATGGGGATGGAGTTTCAGGAGAAAGTAACAAGTGTGCCCAAATATGAGTAATAATGACAGCTAAATCTTTAAATCAAAAGATATTAATATATTCAGTACAGGCAATGAGACACTGAAGTAGAGACTATGTATTTTTGGTGAGAAAGAACAAGCCGGGTAATGTGCAAGTTATAAGATCTATAAGAGGGTTATGTGGGAAGTTACATTACCATACGGCATTAATGTGTTCATAAGAACCATATTTCACAAGTTTTAATGCTCGGAGAATGAATAAGAAAAAAGAAATAAAAGTTTAAAAGCTAAGGCACGAAAATCTAACTGCGACCCTCTAAAAAACTGAATAGGCAAATGAAAGAAGTAAGTGCACAGTAATGAAGAAGAGACATAGTGAAAGAAGGACTTGATACATACTGTGATCAAGCAGAAAAGACGCTATGTAAATCTGTACTTAACCTCTTGCCTGAGCTCCACTTCAAGAAATGTGAAAAAGGCAAATTGTTTGTAGGCAAACACTAGAATTGCATTTAAGTCAGGGATAAGAAAATGTTTAGCAAACTATTGACAGAATATGCTTCTCAATTTGGTCACATCTGGATAAAGAAAGCCAATTTCCAGATAAAAGTAAGAGGTCATAAATTTGACCATCAAAGGGGATAAGAGAGAAAGGGGTAATCTATTCATATCCTTCAAGTTTCCAAACCAGTCTGACAACAATTGAGGTGAAAAAGTGTTTAAGAAAGCTTGAGCAGAACAAAAATAAGCATACACAAGAAACTCAGGAAGAAAGCTGTTATAGTCTAAAAAAGTTGTAAATGGAAAAGTAACTGGCAAAACAGTTTCTGCTGACAGTACAAAAAAATTAAAATGTTTAATGTTGGTAGTGTAGATCTGCCTCCCCAAACTGTACAAATAGATAATGACAAGCACACACACAAAGAAAGCATTTGGCACAGTACTTCATAAAAAGCTTTATCACCAAGCAGGAATCAGAGGGAGAGTCCTTCAGTGGAAAAAAGTTTATCTCAGTGAAAGGAAGCAAACAAAAAATGTCAAAAGGAACATTCTCAAAATGGGTTGAGTACAATAATGGAGTCTCACAGGGTTTTCTTACTGGATCATTCCACATCTTGATCTATATAAATGACTTGCACAAAGGTATGAACTCTTAACGGCATATGTTTGCACATAATGAGGGAAGTGAAAAGCATGGAGTATTGTATCAACTTACAAGGAAAATCTGACAGACTTTAAAGCTGATCTCATGCAAGGTTGAAGTTCAACTCAAGGAAATGTAAAGTAATGAGGATGAGTCACAATGAAGGAAGCCCTTAATATGTTTATGATCTAGCAGGAAATAATCTGCTGGAGTTTTTGTGTGAAAAGGATTTAGGAGTTGATAATATCCCAAACTAGTCACCAAAGTACCATCTTAGAATAGTTGAGACCAACTGTGTGCAAGTAAATATTGTATTACAAATGCACTCAATATCATGGATAGAAAATGTTCACCAAGGTGTTCATAACTCAAATAAGGCCAAAACCCGAACATGCTTCTCAAGTCTGGTCACCTAACCTAAAGAAGTAGAGAGAGCTCATTAAGAAAGTCCAGAAAACAAGGAAAATGGTACCATAATATAAGGGAGCTAAGTGACAGAGAATAGCTGAAGGCCTTAATTTGCCCACCCTGAAAGATTGAAGAGCAGAGTAACCTGATCAGTGCCATTGAATTTTTCAAACAGATGATGATGCTGACAATGAAAAGTTCCTTAAGAGATGTATTGACAAAGCAGTCAGAGGACAAAACATGAAATTAAGCAAGAAACTTATTTCAAAGATTAGAAAAAGTACTTTTACCATATAAGTGGTGGATGGATGGATTAAATCTACTAAAGACATGGTTAATGCTGATATAAACAAATATTTAAGAAGAATGTTCCAAAGGTGGGGCCCCACAAGTGTAAAACTCTCTTACCATACTTTAAAAGTAGGTAATTAAACATATATACAGACTCCAAATTGGTTTGTTAAAAGGTTTGATGATACTCAACCACAGTAAATATATGGTAATGAACATGGAAAACCTTTAAAGAAGGCCTTAATACGAATAATACCTACAAAGATACAAGCTGCATGAATCTGTATGGGAAGGACTTGGAGGTGAAGACCATCCCTGACCTGTTTCTGGAACCCTGCAGTAGGAAAATTGTATAAACAAAGTGTCTGCTGGCAAATAGCAGAGTAGCTTATAAGCATATGGACAAAGAAACAGTGCTCTGGCTGTTCACACAACATAAGACTAAGACTAGAATACTTCACCATACTAGAATAAGTTATCATAACTAAAGAACAATGGGCTAAATAAAATAGGTCCAAAGAAGGGCAACAAATATGGTATCAGAACTAAGGAAGCCGAATTACAGAGAAAGGCTTGAGGCCACAGATGTGCCCACCATGGAAAAAAGAGGAGTGAGGGGTGACCTCATCAAAAACTTTAAGATTTCGAACAGATTGTTGATGTGGATGGTGAACAGTTCTCCAAAAGACATAGGGAAGTAATGACCAGAAAACTAAACATGAAATCAAAGAAGCTTGTCTGAAGAATGTAAAGTAGTGCCTTTATTGTATAAGAGTAATGAAAGAATGGGTTAAGCTGTTTTAGCATACAGTAGCCACAGACAGCATACATAAGTTGAAAAGGCTGTATGACAGCAGAAAATGTCAAAGATATGGGGCCCCCATGAATGTCAGACTTCTTCCCCATATAGTACAAACAATTTATTACACACACACATACATGGACCTCTATGGTTTAATGGCTTGCATTACTCACCACAACTCAACACAGGCCAGCCTGAGGTCTGACACACAGGGGTTTGAATCCTGAGTGTGATAGTCAGCCAAAACCCAACCTAGGTGTTCATCCTACCATCAGGGCTGGTAGATAAATGGGTACCTGTCTTTGGGTGAGGTGTGTGTGTGTGTGTGTGCGTATGAGTGTGTGCATTCATACAAAGAAGTAAATACATGATACATATATACATGGTTAGGAGACAAAGCAACATGGAAGTTAAACTCCATGTTACACACATGGTAATTGCACACACACAACCTCCAACATGCAGTGATAAGCATTACAGACCATGGGTCAGCCAGCATAGGCCCCCCCAGATTAGAACTTATATGGGTGTTAATCCTGAGCACAGCAATTGGCCCAAAACCAACCTAAAAGTTCATCTGCTTTCTGAGTTGGTTAATAAATGGTTTCAGAGTGTGTGTGTGTGTGTGTGTGTGTGTGTGTGTGTGTGTGTGTGTGTGTGTGTGTGTGTGTGTGTGTGTGTGTGTCGTGCAAGAGTAAAACATATGATACATATCTACAAGTTTAATAGACGGAGGAATTTGAATGTAAATCTCTCCTTGTAGCAAAAACTTTAGTCACATACACACACATTGTACATAATCTGTTGCCAGAGATATACAAGAGAAATGAGAAAGAAGTAAACTGTCTGCTAGCAAATATCAAAACTGTAAGTATTTATAAAAGAATATGTTTGGGAAGCTATTCACAATACAGACCGAAGTTGGATGTCTCCCAATCTGTTCAACCCATCTAAAGAATCACAGATATGATTGAGAGGGTCTACAGAGAAGCAACCAAGATGGAACCCCAATCAAAAGAGCTAAGCTAAAATGAAAGTCTGGAACAATACAGCTTTCCACCATAAAAGACAGAAAAGGTTTGATCTGATAGCAGCCTTTGAGTTCCTAAATCAGATGGATGACTGATAGTAAACAACTTTTCTCAAAGTGCAATACCAGAGTTACCAGAGCATATGATTATAAGCTGGGCAAGAGGCTGGTCAAGAAGGATGGTTTAGTTAAAGGGTGGTGGAATAGATGAAATGGGTTAAGCAAGGAGACAGCAAATGCCAACATCTTACAAAGACTTAAGTCTTCATGATGCTATAGAAAGTATGGGAGATGGGAACCCCCCCCCCCCAGGGAAAGTTTTCTCGTGGCAATGTACAAAAAAGTAATCACAAGTATCAACCACACAAACAAACCACTCTCAAGTAAAGCAATTCTCAAAACAAGGTAGGATGTGGTAAACATGGTATGAAATCTAAAAGAATACAGTACTGAAAAAGTGAAATTAAGCTTCACTAAAGACACAAGAAAATCCTTCAACACTTGAAACATTTGAAATCTGAACTCTGACCAATTATACAGCTGATAGCTCAAACCTCTTCTTGTGGTAGACGTGTTATTGAATGGACAAACCTGATATTGGAGAAAATATACTGGAATATTTTTTGAAGTACAAAACCATAAATCACACTAAACTTTGTTGGAACAATTGTTAATGGGTAAATAGTTAAGATGTACCAAAGAGTCAATCTCTGGATTGCTAAAATGCTAAAACTTTGAAAACTTTTCTATATCTTCATCTAGTATGGGGTCAACATCTGTACCCATTAAAACAGTACCATTTATCCCAGGCTTAGACATTCACATATAAGGAGATCAGCATGCAAAGCATACGATTACCTGAAACCTTTATCACTAGGTTTACACATTCACATATAAGGAGATCAGCATGCAGAGTCTATGATTACCTGAAACCTTTACCATTAAGTAAACAAAAGAAAAAGATATGATTTCAAAATCTTAAAAGATTAATGAATTTTCCATAAAACTATTCAGAGTTCTTAATGACAATAAAATCTAAATTATCAATGCCATCCATATCTAACAATGTCATAACCTTTGAAGGAACAATATGCATTTCATACTGATGCTGAAAATGATGACTCCATTTTGGAGGTGCCACTTCAGCTTTACCAGTACTTCTGAGATTTAAGCCAAAATCTATTAAACTTTAAGCTTCCCAAATATCTTCCTTTTCAATCATATTAATATCACACTTTCTAGGCTTGAAACACTACAAACTGAATTTCTACACTATGTGGTACGTCTATATCCAAGTTCTAACAACAATACTGAATTACTATATCTAAGGACATAAGTATACTATCTATTTCTAATATAAGATATGATACCTACACTTTTCAAACCAGTTACAATGCAACCTGATGTAGGAAACCAAAGATATTTAGATACAAGGCACCTTTATCACAGGCAAGGCTCACTGCATCAAGATTTTCTGCCTGTGGTATCATCAAAGTTATCAAACCTGTAGTTTCTGTTTTAACCCTTTCATTGCACATTTCATCCACATATTTGCCCTCCACACATACAAAAAGATATCCAAAATTTCTCTTCCGTTAAAGAATGTCTTTTGATATGTCACAAAAGAAAATATCCAAAAAGAGTGGGATGCTTTCTGCTACACTGGTATGGGAGGGTGATGAGTGTGGGATATGAGGGCCCTGGATGGCAGCACAGATGCTCATTCACGCAAGTATATAAGATGATTCTGGGTTTTTCTATGTGACATTTTGTTCTACATAAACATGAACATATTTCAAGCATTATGATCTTTTTTACCATGAGCTTTCCCACAAACATGTTTCATTCTCATTATTTTTCATACTTAACTGCCATGTCCTGCATTAAAAAGATAGCGCCAGGAGGCAGAAGACTGAACCAGGGCATGTGAAGCATCTGGGGTAAACCATGGAAAGGTCTGTAGGGCCTGCATGTGGATAAGGAACTGAGGTTTTGGGGCATTACACAACAGCTAGAGACTGAGTGAGAACGAATGTGGCCATTTTTGTCTTTTCCTGGCGCTATCTTGCTGAAAGGGGGGGGATGCTATTTCGTGTGTGGCGGGGTAGCGACAGGAATGGATGAAGGCAAGCAAGTATGAATATGTACATGTGTATATATATGTATATGTCTGTGTATGTATATGCATGCATATGTTGATATGTATATGTATGTATATGTGCATATATGGGACATTTATGTGTATATGAGTAGTTGGGTCATTCTTTGTCTGTTTCCTGGTGCTACCTCACTGATGCGGGAAACAGCAATTAAGTATCTCAGAGAGCAAAAATGGGTATATTTGAAGGGATAGTGGTTCCATCAATGTTATATGGTTGCGAGGCATGGGCTATAGATAAGGTTATGCAGAGGAGGGTGGATGTGTTGGAAATGAGATGTACGAGGGCAATATGTGGTGTGAGGTGGTTTGATCGAGTAAGTAACAATACGGGTAAGAGAGATGTGTGGTAATAAAAAGTGTGGTTGAGAGAGCAGAAGAGGGTGTTTTGAAATGGTTTGGTTACACGGAGAGAATGAGTGAGGAAAGATTGACCAAGAGGATATATGTCTCTGAGGTGGAGGGAACGAGGAGAAGTGGAAGACCAAATTGCAGGTGGAAAGATGGAGTGAAAAAGATTTTGAGCGATCAGGGCCTGAACATACAGAAGGGTGAAAGCATACAAGGAATAGAGTGAATTGTGACGACGTGGTATACCAGAGTGGATGTGCTGTCAGTGGATTGAACCAGGGAATGTCAAGTGTCTGGGGTAAACCATGGAAAGTTTTGTGGGGCCTGGATGTGGAAAGGGAGCTGTGGTTTCAGTGCATTACACATGACAGCTACAGACTGAGTGTGAACAAATGTGGCCTTTGATGTCTTTTTACTAGCACTAACTCGCGTGCAAGGGGGTGGGGGTTGTTTTTCATTTGTGGTGGGGTGGCGATGGGAATGGATAAAGGCTGCAAGTATGAATATGTACATGTGTATATATTTACATGTCTGTATATGTATATGTATGTATACAATGAAATGTATAGGTATGTATATGTGCGTGTGTGGTTGTTTATGTATATACATGTGTATTTGGGTGGGCTGATTCAGTCTTTCGTCTGTTTCCTTGGGCTACCTCGCTAACGTGAGAGACAGCTACTAAGTATAAAAAAAGAAAAAAAGAAAAAAAAATATATATACAAGGGGATAGGGGAGACAGAATACTTCTCACGTATTCCCTACGTGTCGTAGAAGGTGACTAAAAGGGAAGGGAGCAGGGGGCTGGAAATCCTCCCCTCTCGTTTTAATTTTCCGAAAGAAGGAACAGAGAAGGGGGCCAAGTGAGGATATTCCCTCAAAGGCTCAGTGCCTCTGTTCTTAACGCTACCTTGCTAACACGGGAAATGGCGAATAGTATGAAAAAAAAAAATATATATATATATATATATATATATATATATATACATATATATATATATATATATATTTTTTTTTTTTTTTTTTTTTTTTTTTTATACTTTGTCGCTGTCTCCCGCGTTTGCGAGGTAGCGCAAGGAAACAGACGAAAGAAATGGCCCAACCCCCCCCCCCCCATACACATGTACATACACACGTCCAGACACGCAAATATACATACCTACACAGCTTTCCATGGTTTACCCCAGACGCTTCACATGCCTTGCTTCAATCCACTGACAGCACGTCAACCCCTGTATACCACATGACTCCAATTCACTCTATTTCTTGCCCTCCTTTCACCCTCCTGCATGTTCAGGCCCCGATCACACAAAATCTTTTTCACTCCATATATATATATTTATATATATATATATATATATATATATATATATATATATATATATATATATATATAGGGGAGAAAGAATACTTCCCACGTATTCCCTGCGTGTGGTAGAAGGCGACTAAAAGGGAAGGGAGCGGGGGGCTGGAAATCTTCCTCTCTCGTTCTTTTTTTTAATTTTCCAAAAGAAGGAACAGAGAAGAGGGCCAGGTGAGGATATTCCCTTAAAGGCCCAGTCCTCTGTTCTTAACGCTACCTGCTATCGTGGGAAATGGCGAATAGTATGAAAAATATATATATATATATATATATATATATATATATATATATATATATATATATATATTTTTTTTTTTTTTTTTTTATACTTTGTCGCTGTCTCCCGCGTTTGCGAGGTAGCGCAAGGAAACAGACGAAAGAAATGGCCCAACCCCCCCCCCCATACACATGTACATACACACGTCCACACACGCAAATATACATACCTACACAGCTTTCCATGGTTTACCCCGGACGCTTCACATGCCTTGATTCAATCCACTGACAGCACGTCAACCCCTGTATACCACATCGCTCCAATTCACTCTATTTCTTGCCCTCCTTTCACCCTCCTGCATGTTCAGGCCCCGATCACACAAAATCCTTTTCACTCCATCTTTCCACCTCCAATTTGGTCTCCCTCTTCTCCTCGTTCCCTCCACCTCCGACACATATATCCTCTTGGTCAATCTTTCCTCACTCATTCTCTCCATGTGCCCAAACCATTTCAAAACACCCTCTTCTGCTCTCTCAACCACGCTGTTTTTATTTCCACACATCTCTCTTACCCTTACGTTACTTACTCGATCAAACCACCTCACACCACACATTGTCCTCAAACATCTCATTTCCAGCACATCCATCCTCCTGCGCACAACTCTATCCATATATATATATATATATGTATATCTTTTCTTTCTTTCAAACTATTCGCCATTTCCCGCATTAGCGAGGTAGCGTTAAGAACAGAGGACTGGGCCTTTGAGGGAATACCCTCACCTGGCCCAATTCTCTGTTCCTTCTTTTGGGGGGAAAAAAAAAAAAAAAAAAAAAAAAAAACCGAGACGGGAGGATTTCCAGCCCCCCGCTCCCTCCCCTTTTAGTCGCCTTCTACGACACGCAGGGAATACGTGGGAAGTATTCTTTCTCCCCTATCCCCAGGGAAAATATAATATATGTATAATATATATATAATATAATATAATATATATATAATAAATATATATAATATATATATATATATATATATATATATATATATATATATATATATATATATATATATATATATATATATATATATGCCTTTGTATGTGTATGTGTGTATATGTGTATATGGCGGTAGGTATATGTATGTATATGTACATGTATGAACGTGTATGTGTGTATATGAGTGGATGAGTCTTTCTTCATCTGTTTCCTGGCGCTACATCGCTGACAGGAAACGGCGATCAAATATAATAATAAGAATGTATATCAAATCCTTAATGGTCATGATTATAACATCCAACTGCCCATGTCATCTCAGCTACAGTTACAAAGAACAAAAGCTGTGAAGAATAATGCCCATCCTGAGTGCTCAACAGAAACAAAAGAACTGGTTTCATTCCCGAAAATTCTTGAATAACCTTATTTTCATTATAATGTTGGTACTGTTTTCTGAGAATCTGGAATAATCAAGACAAATATATGATGAACCTAAACTTCTTCCACTATGACTTGCTCTGTGGGAAATACTATACATCACAAAACTAGTAAAATAGAGGCACCAGCACTAGTTTCTGGTGTGGATATACCTAAATGTGTTTATTAACTTGAATCTGCTCAGTGAAGTACATGCTAAGGTGAAGGGTCTATGGGTAATAGTTGGTTTGCATAGTAGTCCTGACTGATTATATCTGTTGACAGTGTTCTGCAATAGACTGATCTTCATTTGTTCATCATCAGATGAATTCATGACACAGTCAAATAAGAATAGCATTAGTACTTTAATCAGTCAATATGGTTTCTAAGTTATGTTGGTCTACTACTCAGTAATGACGTAACAGGCACAAGACATATCTCTACTGTAGTGTATAAAGAAAAGAATTATGAAAATCTTGATCAAAATATACATCATTGCTGCAATTCTGCTAATATTAAACATTCAAACAAAAATCAAAAGTGAAAGAAGCCACAGGCCCTCTAGACAAGAGGAATAATAACTTGATAACAATTTGCTATGCAACAACGTATTATACATGTGTCTTTACATTACCTCTTCAATTATTCATGACAATGCTTTTCTGGGAACTGTGTTTAGCATACACAGTCCTACAACTGGCAACCATACTTGTAACTAATCTTGTTTTATGAAATCTATCTTAATCATACATTCCTCCCTCTAAAAAACATGACAATTAGTAGTTTGCATAACCAGGTACATTCTAACTGGCTATAGATAATAAATAATATTGTGCATTTTCAAACAAGAGCTATGTAAAGGATAATTTGATGCTTGTTGTTAAACTTTTAAGAAATGCATAAGTATGCAGAACACAGGAAGCATCTCACATGTTCATGCAATAAATCACTGTTGTCTTAGACTACAAGTGCTAGAGTCTGCAAAAAATAAAATTCATAGTGAGTGGCATTTTCTTCCATATTAATGCCCCATTAGTATAATGGTTTTAACAAATAACCTCTACAACATCTGTACCTTTATCTAATCCAAAATTCTAACTGTTGTCAGTGTATAATACCAACATTAGAAAAAAATTTGGTGAACAAACAACCAGAGCAAAATTTTCCCCAACAGTCTACTTCATGCAATATCCAGAGTATCTATGATCCTAACGAAAATATTCTGATGAGTATTTGAAGAACAAAGTCTAATAAAATATTGGTACATTTAACACAGTGATATTCTGCAAAATATTTCTTCTATTACCAAATAGATTAAACTCAAAAATCAATTTTCCAATGATCTGAGTTTTCATTCGTGCCTTCCACTGAGCTTACATTCTACAATGATAAAGGATAGGCTTTACAAGCACATAAATAAAAGACATTCACTCTAACTAGATCTAAAATGACTATCTCCTGTATGACTGAAGCAATTAATCAAAACCATAACACAATGATATCTACTTCAGTTTCTTTGATGAATAAACAAAAGAAATTACTCAAAGAAACATTACAAATAACAGCAACAAAATAAAACAATCACTACCCCATTTATACAGAACTAATCACCCCAATGATTTTATCCTTACCAAATTAATTCATAACATTCTTCGTTTCATTAAATACTGCACTTTCAGGTTAACAGCATTAAACTTTAAAGACTGCCCCATGATTACTACAAGTGAACCTTGCATCTAACAAACAAGTCTTCATCAAAATAATTTGCAAACTAAGATAATTAGAAAGCCATATCATATCTTCAAACTACAGACCAGTATGTGTAGTAGTATTAGAGGTCAAAGCATTACTGGACTTTGCTTGCATGTGATTATGCCACAAGTGAAACGACAACTTTGGCAAAGTTGTATCATTGGAGTACAATCTCATCAGAGATCTCCTCATTCCAGTGAAGTCCATCCTTTCCTTGCTAATGACTGTGTTGCAGCTTTGATGCTGCAAGAACGCTGGAGAAAGGGTTCTTGGAGTTATATAACAATATTATATTATTTATTTTTTTTTATTATACTTTGTCGCTGTCTCCCGCGTTTGCGAGGTAGCACAAGGAAACAGACGAAAGAAATGGCCCAACCCCCCCCCCATACACATGTATATACATACGTCCACACACGCAAATATACATACCTACACAGCTTTCCATGGTTTACCCCAGACGCTTCACATGCATTGCTTCAATCCACTGACAGCACGTCAACCCCGGTATACCACATCACTCCAATTCACTCTATTCCTAGCCCTCCTTTCACCCTCCTGCATGTTCAGGCCCCGATCACACAAAATCTTTTTCACTCCATCTTTCCACCTCCAATTTGGTCTCCCTCTTCTCCTTGTTCCCTCCACCTCCGACACATATATCCTCTTGGTCAATCTTTCCTCACTCATTCTCTCCATGTGCCCAAACCACTTCAAAACACCCTCTTCTGCTCTCTCAACCACGCCCTTTTTATTTCCACACATCTCTCTTACCCTTACGTTACTCACTCGATCAAACCACCTCACACCACACATTGTCCTCAAACATCTCATTTCCAGCACATCCATCCTCCTGCGCACAACTCTATCCATAGCCCACGCCTCGCAACCATACAACATTGTTGGAACCACTATTCCTTCAAACATACCCATTTTTGCTTTCCGAGATAATGTTCTCGACTTCCACACATTCTTCAAGGCTCCCAGGATTTTCGCCCCCTCCCCCACCCTATGATCCACTTCCGCTTCCATGGTTCCATCCGCTGCCAGATCCACTCCCAGATATCTAAAACACTTCACTTCCTCCAGTTTTTCTCCATTCAAACTCACCTCCCAATTGACTTGACCCTCAACCCTACTGTACCTAATAACCTTGCTCTTATTCACATTTACTCTTAACTTTCTTCTTCCACACACTTTTCCAAACTCAGTCACCAGCTTCTGCAGTTTCTCACATGAATCAGCCACCAGCGCTGTATCATCAGCGAACAACAACTGACTCACTTCCCAAGCTCTCTCATCCCCAACAGACTTCATACTTGCCCCTCTTTCCAAAACTCTTGCATTTACCTCCCTAACAACCCCATCCATAAACAAATTAAACAACCATGGAGACATCACACACCCCTGCCGCAAACCTACATTCACTGAGAACCAATCACTTTCCTCTCTTCCTACACGTACACATGCCTTACATCCTCGATAAAAACTTTTCACTGCTTCTAACAACTTTCCTCCCACACCATATATTCTTAATACCTTCCACATAGCATCTCTATCAACTCTATCATATGCCTCCTCCAGATCCATAAATGCTACATACAAATCCATTTGCTTTTCTAAGTATTTCTCACATACATTCTTCAAAGCAAACACCTGATCCACACATCCTCTACCACTTCTGAAACCACACTGCTCTTCCCCAATCTGATGCTCTGTACATGCCTTCACCCTCTCAATCAATACCCTCCCATATAATTTACCAGGAATACTCAACAAACTTATACCTCTGTAATTTGAGCACTCACTCTTATCCCCTTTGCCTTTGTACAATGGCACTATGCACGCATTCCACCAATCCTCAGGCACCTCACCATGAGTCATACATACATTAAATAACCTTACCAACCAGTCAACAATACAGTCACCCCCTTTTTTAATAAATTCCACTGCAATACCATCCAAACCTGCTGCCTTGCCGGCTTTCATCTTCCGCAAAGCTTTCACTACCTCTTCTCTGTTTACCAAATCATTTTCCCTAACCCTCTCACTTTGCACACCGCCTCGACCAAAACACCCTATATCTGCCACTCTATCATCAAACACATTCAACAAACCTTCAAAATACTCACTCCATCTCCTTCTCACATGACCACTACTTGTTATCACCTCCCCATTTGTGCCCTTCACTGAAGTTCCCATTTGCTCCCTTGTCTTACACACTTTATTTACCTCCTTCCAGAACATCTTTTTATTCTCCCTAAAATTTAATGATACTCTCTCACCCCAACTCTCATTTGCCCTTTTTTTCACCTCTTGCACCTTTCTCTTGACCTCCTGTCTCTTTCTTTTACACATCTCCCACTCAATTGCATTTTTTCCCTGCAAAAATCGTCCAAATGCCTCTCTCTTCTCTTTCACTAATACTCTTACTTCTTCATCCCACCACTCACTACCCTTTCTAATCAACCCACCTCCCACTCTTCTCATGCCACAAGCATCTTTTGCGCAATCCATCACTGATTCCCTAAATACATCCCATTCCTCCCCCACTCCCCTTACTTCCATTGTTCTCACCTTTTTCCATTCTGTACTCAGTCTCTCCTGGTACTTCCTCACACAGGTCTCCTTCTCAAGCTCACTTACTCTCACCACCCTCTTCACCCCAACATTCACTCTTCTTTTCTGAAAACCCATACAAATTTTCACCTTAGCCTCCACAAGATAATGATCAGACATCCCTCCAGTTGCACCTCTCAGCACATTAACATCCAAAAGTCTCTCTTTCGCACGCCTGTCAATTAACACGTAATCCAATAACGCTCTCTGACCATCTCTCCTACTTACATAAGTATACTTATGTATATCTCGCTTTTTAAACCAGGTATTCCCAATCATCAGTCCTTTTTCAGCACATAAATCTACATGCTCTTCACCATTTCCATTTACAACACTGAACACCCCATGTATACCAATTATTCCCTCAACTGCCACATTACTCACCTTTGCCAGAAATCCTCCCCTCCTTGTATTAACTTTCTAAAATGGGAAACAGAAGAAGGAGTCACGCGGGGAGTGCTCATCCTCCTCGAAGGCTCAGAGTGGGGTGCCTAAATGTGTGTGGATGTAACCAAGATGTGAAAAAAGGAGAGATAGGTAGTATGTTTGAGGAAAGGAACCTGGATGTTTTGGCTCTGAGTGAAACGAAGCTCAAGGGTAAAGGGGAAGAGTGGTTTGGGAATGTCTGAGGAGTAAAGTCAGGGGTTAGTGAGAGGACAAGAGCAAGGGAAGGAGTAGCAATACTCCTGAAACAGGAGTTGTGGGAGTATGTGATAGAGTGTAAGAAAGTAAATTCTCGATCAATATGGGTAAAACTGAAAGTTGATGGAGAGAGGTGGGTGATTATTGGTGCATATGCACCTGGGCATGAGAAGAAAGATCAAGAGAGGCAAGTGTTTTGGGAGCAGCTGAATGAGTGTGTTAGTGGTTTTGATGCACGAGACCGGGTCATAGTGATGGGTGATAACAATAATAATTATAATAATATTGATAATGACTATAATAATAATAATTACAATAATAGAGGTCCAACTCCCTTATCTAAATATAGGTGATATTCTGAAGTTACATCATAAGTAGTGATTAATGATGATGCTTACCTCACAAAATTCTGCATTGGCAACATTTTCAGGCCAAACCTTAACATCAAAAAATACTGATGAAATTCATATATTCAATGGGTAACTCCTGTATTCTAACACTACTATTCATGCTACTGTACATATCTTTTCATATCTCTAACGGGAAAAAAAAAATTCCTCTATGCAAAGAAAATGTCAGCATGGAGGGAACATAGTAAATGGAAGGTTACTACTGTCCCATAGTGATTTCTTGTCCCTTGCCTAAGGATATCTTTGGGACACATGCAGTAACACACACTGTTCGGAGAGGTCAGGCTCAGTTTAATTACTCTATGAACGATGTTGTTGGCAAACTTGACTTTTTTTTATGGAACAAAATGACTGAACTCCTTTTGAAAATCATAATAAAAAAAACTAAATTTTCATAAAGCACAATCAAGACCTTGAATATCCGAAAAAAAGATTCAAAATTCATACTGATAATCTCTGCATGCTTAGAGTTTTTCATAGACTACAATAACAGTATAGTTGCAAAGCACTAGATATTCATAGAGCAACAACATTCATTAATAATCCTACATGTGACATGATCATATTGCATACCAATTTTGTATGTGACTATGTAAATAATGCAAAAAATTATGGGACCTGAATGATCCAAGAAAAATATGTTCAAATTCTTTCACAGGAAGGTATATTCCACTGATAAAGCTACAATAAATTTCATTTACTAACTTCTTATTTTACAAACAACGGAACCTTTTAGTAACCTACTAATATACACAAAGGATAAATGAATGGAGTAGATTTGAACCACACATGGCAAAACGGATCAAATTTAGAAATAACAGCACAACAGAATCTTATTCACTTATTCAAAAGCTAAGGCATTTCAAAGATTCAAAGTTAAGCCGGACTAGATGGGATGGCCTGGAACAGGCCAAGTTCATCTGGCTTGGTTTGAATAAATACATAAATAATAGTACTGTTCAAGTGGAATGAAAAAGTTGAGCAAGTTAGGCAGAGCTCTAGACATTTTGGTTATTGAGAGATAAGATGATGTGACTCTTCATGTGGTAAAATGAGCATAAGGCCTACTGAACACTGTAGACATCATAAGACATACATGGCTAATACAATTAGGAACTAATAGATCCAAAATATTGCTGCAAGAGGAAAATATGGCTCTGGTGGATAGTGATTTAAACTAAATTATACTTAATTATGCTTTTACCAAACTTAGGCTGAGAGACTATAGAGCATTTCAGCCCTGTTACCAGTTTTGGAAGAGAAATTTTTATCACCTAAAAACAAGGGTAACTTCAAGGACTGGCTGAAATGGGTCACTCGGCAAAGATGTATGTACAGCATTTAGGGTGTAAAAATATGTAAGTAATATTTCATCCTCATAATTACCTTTAAATGAATTCTTTTGATTAAAACTTTTCTAATTACTTGAATCTTTTATACGAGAGTAATTTATCCATCAAGTCTAGGTCCTTTGTGCGTGTGAAATGGATTTCATAGCATAAACCTTCACTTGATCAGACTCATCAAACTTCAGTTCAAAAGGCAGAAGTGATCCTATATTCATCTATGACAAAATGCAATAACAGGTGCCACCTTATTATCATAATCTCTCTCAAGTCTGTACATTGGTAAATCCACCATCACTTCTTTTTTCAGTCCAAAGCACTTTACAAAATTAACAGTGTTCCTAATGTGAGCATATCTCCTCACTCTTTCAGTTTCTTTCAATATCTAATTCCCTTGTTAAGCTGACATTTCCAAACAATCAGGATAAACCAAACATGTCTTCAGAATTATAAGAATACATTAATTTCTCTTACAACTAGAATAATCAAGGCCAAGGATAACTGTCAGCCATTATAAGTTATGTAGTTGGTGTTGATTCCTGTTCAATATCTACTAGTTGGGCTGTTGCTGGTCCAGAACTGTTCCCACTCTGGCTAGTGGACGAACTAGGTGACACAGTTGGCTCAGAAGATGGTACTTCTGATGATTCTGGAGGCAGAGCAATAGTCACAGATTTTCCAGATTTGGGAGGTAAAGGAGTGGAGTGTGTGGGAGGAGGATGTGAAGATGGCTGTGGAGATTGGGCCCGAGACCCTGGAGAGTCATCCAGAGTGGGCCAGGCTCCTCCACTCTCACCTCCAGTCTTCTCTTGGTTTAGACGAGCACTAAGAAGACGAAGTGCCTTTTGCCTGGGGAAACAATATCAAAGAAATGTGAAAAAGGATACATATGGGTGAATAGCCTCCAACAAATTCCATCCAATATACCTGACATCAGGGAATTCTCTCACATCAAATGACCCACAAACTGGCCTAAACCAAGAAGTATGAAGGTCAACTCTGAGCCTGTAACCTAACTATGCCTAAACCAAAAAGTATGAAGGTCAACTCTGAGCCTGTAACCTAACTATGCCTAAACCAAAAAGTATGAAGGTCAACTCTGAGCCTGTAACCTAACTAAAGGATTTAAATACTTAAAGAAAACTGAAAATTCAAGCCTTTTTCAAGCTTTTGCAAACCCAATAGGACCATTTTCCATACTACCTAGGCCTGAATATTAAACACAAAAAAATGAGACTTGCTCAGATTTCTACATATCCATACAAATCCTGTCACAAGCACCCACAATCAAAAGGATTCAAACTTCCCAGCTGAGGAAGTTGATACCATTATTACTCAATGAAAAACCCAAAACATTTTCCATGTGGTCAAGAAAGGAATTAATCACTGTATTATCATATAAATAAATAGCCCCATCATTTGAATACTATATATAAATTTCTCTCTAACCTTTTCTATCTATATCTCTGATGCCTACTCCCTCCGGGAACTCCCAACAACAGGGTGGCCATGGCAACAGTCTCCACTTATCCCTATCCTTACATATCTCCCTCATTTAAACCATTCCTTGCATTCTTCCACCATCTCTCCCTCCACTACTCTTCAACCCTATTTCCCCATGTCACACACGGTCTTCCTCTCATACCAACCCCTTTAATCATATCATCACATACTCTCCTAGGAACTCCCCATTTTGCATTCTTTTCACATGACCAAACCACTTCACAATTTATTCCCTTTGCATTCCCTGTCATACCAAATCCCTCATTCACACATTTCTTCATTCCATCAAGTCATACCACATAGCTCATTTTTACAGCCTGGATTCCAGAACTCTGTGACTTGTTTCATGGCCATTTTTGGCAGAATAGGTCAGGGTCAGGAGGACTAAGCTGTCCCTTAATCCTTTCTTCACCTCCATACTTACACCTCTATCCTTCATTACTTTGTTAAGAGACCTAATGACTCTTCTACCATATACTGCTTTCTTCCTTCTCTCTCCTTTCATATCGCTAAACTTAACCTTGATAACTCCAAAATACTTAAATTCTGTCATCTATTCCAGACTTTTTCTCCCACATCTATAGCACAGTTCATATACTTTCTTCTCTCACTCCACAGGGCTTTACAAAATCTATACTTTCACTATGTTTCCTTCTAAACACCATTATTTACTTTTACTAGCATTTACATTCAATCGGCTATGCTTACACACATACTACTACAATATTACAACCCTCTGCCACTCCTCTTCACTCTCAGCAAACAAGACAGTACATTCTGCAAACTGGCGTGTCACTAGCAACCGTATCTCACCACCACGCTCCATCTCTGCACCCCAACTTCCCTATTTTTGCTTTCATCTATCCTATCACTCCATCCATTACCAACATTCTATTATCATTATCATACTTGATTGCCATTTCCTGTGATAACAAGGAAGTGCTAAGAAACAGACAAACAAAGACCAATCCACTCACATACATTTATACATATATACATGCATGCACACACACACACACACACACACACACACACACACACACACACACACACACATATATATATATATAGATATAGATATCTGGGAGTGTATCTGGCAGCGGATGGAACCATGGAAGCGGAAGTACATCATAGGGTGGGGGAGGAGGCGAAAATCCTGGGAGCCTTGAAGAATGTCAAGAACATTATCTCAAAGAGCAAAAATGGGTATGTATGAAGGAATAGTGGTTCTAACAATGTTGTATGGTTGCGAGGCGTGGGCTATGGATAGAGCTGTGCGCAGGAGGATGGATGTGCTGGAAATGAGATGTTTGAGGACAATGTGTGGTGTGAGGTGGTTTGATCGAGTAAGTAATGTAAGGGTAAGAGAGATGTGTGGAAATAAAAAGAGCGTGGTTGAGAGAGCAGAAGAGGGTGTTTTGAAATGGTTTGGGCACATGGAGAGAATGAGTGAGGAAAGATTGACCAAGAGGATATATGTGTCGGAGGTGGAGGGAACGAGAAGTGGGAGACCAAATTGGAGGTGGAAAGATGGAGTGAAAAAGATTTTGTGTGATCAGGGCCTGAACATGCAGGGGGGTGAAAGGAGGGCAAGGAATAGAGTGAATTGGATCGATGTGGTATACCGGGGTTGACGTGCTGTCAGTGGATTGAATCAGGTCATGTGAAGCGTCAGGGGTGAACCATGGAAAGCTGTGTAGGTATGTATATTTGTGTGTGTGGATGTATGTATATACATGTGTATGGGGGTGGGTTGGGCCATTTCTTTCGTCTGTTTCCTTGCGCTACCTCGCAAACGCGGGAGACAGCGACAAAGCAAAATAAAAAAAAAATATATATATATATATATATATATATTTATTCTTTTTTATTTTGCTTTGTCGCTGTCTCCTGCGTTTGCGAGGTAGCGCAAGGAAACAGACGAAAGAAATGGCCCAACCCACCCCCATGCACATGTATATACATACACGTCCACACACGCAAATATACATACCTATACATCTCAATGTACACATATATATACACACACAGACACATACATATATACCCATGCACAAAATTCACACTGTCTGCCTTTATTCATTCCCATCGCCACCTCGCCACACATGGAATACCATCCCCCTCGCTCCTCATGTGTGCGAGGTAGCGCTAGGAAAAGACAACAAAGGCCCCATTCGTTCACACTCAGTCTCTAGCTGTCATGCAATAATGCCCGAAACCACAGCTCCCTTTCCACATCCAGGCCCCACACAACTTTCCATGGTTTACCCCAGACGCTTCACATGCCCTGATTCAATCCACTGACAGCATGTCAACCCCAGTATACCACATCGATCCAATTCACTCTATTCCTTGCCCGCCTTTCACCCTCCTGCATGTTCAGGCCCCGATCACTTAAAATCTTTTTCACTCCATCTTTCCACCTCCAATTTGGTCTCCCACTTCTTCTCGTTCCCTCCACCTCCGACACATATATCCTCTTGGTCAATCTTTCCTCACTCATTCTCTCCATGTGACCAAACCATTTCAAAACACCCTCTTCTGCTCTCTCAACCACGCTCTTTTTATTTCCACACATCTCTCTTACCCTTACATTACTTACTCGATCAAACCACCTCACACCACACATTGTCCTCAAACACCTCATTTCCAGCACATCCACCCTCCTCCACACAACTCTATCCATAGCCCACGCCTCACAACCATACAACATTGTTGGAACCACTATTCCTTCAAATATACCCATTTTTGCTTTCTGAGATTATGTTCTCGACTTCCACACATTCTTCAATGCTCCCAGGATTTTTGCCCCCTCCCCCACCATATGATTCACTTCCGCTTCCATGGTTCCATCCACTGCCAGATCCACTCCCAGATATCTAAAACACTTTACTTCCTCCAGTTTTTCTCCATTCAAACTTACCTCCCAGTTGACTTGACCCTCAACCCTACTGTACCTAATAACCTTGCTCTTATTCACATTTACTCTTAACTTTCTTCTTTCACACACTTTACCAAACTCAGTCACCAGCTTCTGCAGTTTCTCACATGAATCAGCCACCAGCGCTGTATCATCAGCGAACAACTGACTCACTTCCCAAGCTCTCTCATCCACAACAGACTTCATACTTGCCCCTCTACATATATATATATATATATATTTAAATATATGGGGGTGGGTTGGGCCATTTCTTTCGTCTGTTTCCTTGCGCTACCTCGCAAACACGGGAGACAGGGACAAAGCAAAATGAAAATAATAAAATGAAAAATATAATATATATATATATATATATATATATATATATATATATATATATATATATATATATATATATATATATATATATATATATATATTTTTTTTTTTTTTTTTATATACTTTGTACTTTATATACTTTATGTACTTTATATATATTGAAGAATGTATGTGGGAAATACTTAGAAAAGCAAATGGATTTGTATGTAGCATTTATGGATCTGGAGAAGGCATATGATAGAGTTGATAGAGATGCTCTGTGGAAGGTATTAAGAATATATGATGTGGGAGGCAAGTTGTTAGAAGCAGTGAAAAGTTTTTATCGAGGATGTAAGGCATGTGTACGTGTAGGAAGAGAGGAAAGTGATTGGTTCTCAATGAATGTAGGTTTGCGGCAGGGGTGTGTGATGTCTCCATGGTTGTTTAATTTGTTTATGGATGGGGTGGTTAGGGAGGTGAATGCAAGAGTTTTGGAAAGAGGGGCAAGTATGAAGTCTGTTGTGGATGAGAGAGCTTGGGAAGTGAGTCATTTGTTGTTCGCTGATGATACAGCGCTGGTGGCTGATTCATGTGAGAAACTGCAGAAGCTGGTGACTGAGTTTGGTAAAGTGTGTGAAAGAAGAAAGTTAAGAGTAAATGTGAATAAGAGCAAGGTTATTAGGTACAGTAGGGTTGAGGGTCAAGTCAATTGGGAGGTGAGTTTGAATGGAGAAAATCTGGAGGAAGTGAAGTGTTTTAGATATCTGGGAGTGGATCTGGCAGCGGATGGAACCATGGAAGCGGAAGTGGATCATAGGGTGGGGGAGGGGGCGAAAATTCTGGGAGCCTTGAAGAATGTGTGGAAGTCGAGAACATTATCTCGGAAAGCAAAAATGGGTATGTTTGAAGGAATAGTGGTTCCAACAATGTTGTATGGTTGCGAGGCGTGGGCTATGGATAGAGTTGTGCGCAGGAGGATGGATGTGCTGGAAATGAGATGTTTGAGGACAATGTGTGGTGTGAGGTGGTTTGATCGAGTGAGAAATAATAGGGTAAGAGAGACGTGTGGTAATAAAAAGAGTGTGATTGAGAGAGCAGAAGAGGGTGTTTTGAAATGATTTGGTCACATGGAGAGAATGAGTGAGGAAAGATTGACCAAGAGGATATATGTGTCAGAGGTGGAGGGAACAAGGAGAAGTGGGAAACCAAATTGGAGGTGGAAAGATAGAGTGAAAAAGATTTTGAGTGATCGGGGCCTGAACATGCAGGAGGGTGAAAGGCGTGCAAGGAATAGAGTAAATTGGAACGATGTGGTATACCGGGGTCGACGTGCTTTCAATGGAGTGAACCAGGGCATGTGAAGCATCTGGGGTAAACCATGGAAAGTTCTGTGGGGCCTGGATGTGGAAAGGGAGCTGTGCTTTTGGTGCATTATTACATGACAGCTAGAAAATGAGTGTGAATGAATGGGGCATTTGCTGTCTTTTCCTAGTGCTACCTCACACACATGAGGGGAGAGGGGGTTGTCATTTCATGTGTGGCGGGGTGGCAATGGGAATGAATAAAGGCAGATTGTATGATTTATGTACATGTGTATATATGTATATGTCTGTGTGTGTATATATATATGCATACGTTGAGATGTATAGGTATGTATATTTGCGTGTGTGGACTTGTATGTATATACATGTGCATGTGGGTGGGTTGGGCCATTCTTTCGTCTGTTTCCTTGCGCTACCTCGCAAACGCGGGATACAGCGACAAAGCAAAATAAATAAATAAAATATATATATATATATATATTTGCTTTTCTAAGTATTTCTCACATACATTCTTCAAAGCAAACACCTGATCCACACATCCTCTACCACTTCTGAAACCACACTGCTCTTCCCCAATCTGATGCTCTGTAAATGCCTTCAACCTCTCAATCAATACCCTCCCATATAATTTACCAGGAATACTCAACAAACTTATACCTCTGTAATTTGAGCAATCACTCTTATCCCCTTTGCCTTTGTACAATGGCACTATGCAAGCATTTCGCCAATCCTCAGGCATGTTACCATGAATCATACATACATTAAATAACCTTACCAACTAGTCAACAATATAGTCACCCCCTTTTTTATTAAATTCCACTGCAATACCATCCAAACCTGCTGCCTTGCCGGCTTTCATCTTCCGCAAAGCTTTTACTACCTCTTCTCTGTTTACCCAATCATTTTCCCTAACCCTCTCACTTTGCACACCACCTCGACCAAAACACCCTATACCTCCCACTCTATCTTAATATTAAACACATTCAACAAACCTTCAAAATACTCATTCCATCTCACATCACAAATACTTATCACCTACCCATTAGCCCCCTTCACTGAAGTTCCCATTTGCTCCCTTGTCTTACGCACTTTATTTACCTCCTTCCAAAACATCTTTTTATTCTCCCTAAAATTTAATGATGCTCTCTCACCCCAACTCTCATATGCCCTCTTTTTCACCTCTCGCACCTTTCTCTTAACCTCCTGCCTCTTTCTTTTATACAAATGGATTTGTATGTAGCATTTATGGATCTGGAGAAGGCATATGATAGAGTTGATAGAGATGCTCTATGGCAGGTATTAAGAATATATGGTGTGGGAGGCAAGTTGTTAGAAGCAGTGAAAAGTTTTTATCGAGGATGTAAGGCATGTGTACATGTAGGAAGAGAGGAAAGTGATTGGTTCTCAGTGAATGTAAGTTTATTTATTCATTTATTTTGCTTTGTCACTATCTGCCGCGTTAGCAAGGTAGTGCAAGGAAACAGACGAGAGAAATGGCCCAACCCACCCACACACACATGTATATACATACACGTCCACACATGCAAATATACATACCTATACATCTCAACGTATACATGTATATACACACACAGACATATACATATATATACATGTACATAATTCATACTGTCTGACTATTCATTCTCATCGCCACCCCGCCACACATGAAATAACAACCCCTCCCCCTCATGTGCGCGAGGTAGCACTAGGAAAGGACAACAAAGGCCACATTTGTTCACATTCAGTCTCCAGCTGTCATGTAATTATGCACTGAAACCACAGCTCCCTTTCCATATCCAGGCCCCACAAAACTTTCCATGGTTTACCACAGACGCTTCACATGCCCTGGTTCAATCCACTTACAGCACGTCGACCCCGGTACACCACATCGTTCCAATTCACTCTATTCCTTGCACGCCTTTCACCCTCCTGTATGTTCAGGCCCCGATCACTCAAAATATTTTTCACTCTATCTTTCCATCTCCAATTTGGTCTCCCACTTCTCCTCGTTCCCTCAACCTCTGACACACATATCCTCTTGGTCAATCTTTCTTCACTCATTCTCTCCATGTGACCAAACCATTTCAAAACACCCTCTTCTGCTCTTTCAACCATACTCTTTTTATTACCACACATCTCTCTTACCCTATTGTTACTTACTTGATCAAACCACCTCACACCACATATTGTCCTCAAACATCTCATTTCCAGCACATCCACCCTCCTCCGCACAACTCTATCCATAGCCCACGCCTCGCAAACATACAACATTGTTGGAACCACTATTCCTCCAAACATACCCATTTTTGCTTTCTCAGATAATGTTCTCAACTTCCACACATTCTTCATCGCTCCCAGAACTTTCACCCCCTCCCCCACCCTATGATTCACTTCCGCTTCCAAGGTTCCATCCGCTTCCAAATCCACTCCCAGATATCTAAAACACTTCACTTCCTCCAGTTTTTCTCCAAACTTACCTCCCAGTTGACTTGTCCCTCAACCCTACTGTACCTAATAACCTTGCTCTTATTCACATTTACTCTCTGCTTTCTTCTTTCACACACTTTACCAAACTCAGTCACCAGCTTCTGTAGTTCCTCACATGAATCAGCCACCAGCACTGTATCATCAGTGAACAACAACTGACTCACTTCCCAAGCTCTCTCATCCACAACAGACTGCATACTTGCCCCTCTTTCCAAAACTCTTGCATTCACCTCCCTAACAACCCCATCCACAAACAAATTAAACAACCATGGAGACATCACACACCCCTGCCGCAAACCTACATTCACTGAGAACCAATCACTTTCCTCTCTTCCTACACGTACACATGCCTTACATCCTCGATAAAAACTTTTCACTGCTTCCAACAACTTGCCTCCCACATCATATATTCTTAATACCTTCCACAGAGCATCTCTATCAACTCTATCATATGCCTTCTCCAGATCCATAAATGCTACATACAAATCCATTTGCTTTTCTAAGTATTTCTCACATACATTCTTCAAAGCAAATACCTGATCCACACATCCTCTACCACTTCTGAAACCACACTGCCCTTCTCCAATCTGATGCTCTGTACATGCCTTCAACCTCTCAATCAATACCCTCCCATATAATTTACCAGGAATACTCAACAAACTTATACCTCTGTAATTTGAGCAATCACTTTTATCCCCTTTGCCTTTGTACAATGGCACTATGCAAGCATTCTGCCAATCCTTAGGCACCTCAGCTTGAGTCATACATACATTAAATAACCTTACCAACCAGTCAACAATACAGTCACCCCCTTTTTTATTAAATTCCACTGCAATACCATCCAAACCCACTGCCTTGCCGGCTTTCATCTTCTGCAAAGCTTTTACTACCTCTTCTCTGTTTACCAAATCATTTTCCCTAACCCTCTCACTTTGCACACCACCTCAACCAAAACACACTATATCTGCCACTCTATCATCAAACACATTCAACAAACCTTTAAAATACTCACTCCATCTCCTTCTCACATCACCACTACTTGTTGTCACCTCCCCATTAGCCCCCTTCACTGAATTTCCCATTTGTTCCCTTGTCTTACGCACTTTATTTACCTCCTTCCAAAACATCTTTTTATTCTCCCTAAAATTTAATGATACTCTCTCACCCCAACTCTCATATGCCCTCTTTTTCACCTCTTGCACCTTTCTCTTGACCTCCTGCCTCTTTCTTTTATACACCTCCAACTCATTTGCATTTTTTCCCAGCAAAAATCGTCCAAATGCCTCTCTCTTCTCTTTCACTAATAATCTTACTTCTTCATCCCACCCCCTGCATTAGCAAGGTAGCTCCAAGAAACAAATGAAGAAAGGCCATATCCACTCAAGCTCATTCCCTAGCTGTCAGGTGTAACACCAAAACCACAGCTCCCTGTCCACATCCAGGCCCCACAGACCTTTCAATGGTTGATCCCAGATGTTTCACATGCCCTAGTTCAGTCCACCGAATATAACACATCGTTCTAATTCACTCTGTTCCATGCATGCCTTTCCCCCTCCTGCATGTTGAGGCACCAATCACTTAAAATCTTTTTCACTTCATCTTCCACTGCCAATGAAGTCTCCTGCTTCTTCTTCCCTCCACTTCTGATACTTATATCCTCTTTGTCAACCTTTCTTCACTCATTCTCATCTTATGTCCATCCCATTTCAACACACCCTCTTCAGCTCTCTCAACCACACTCTTTTCATTTCCACACATCTCTCTCACCCTTTCATTACTTACTCGATCAAACCACCTCACACCACATATAGTCTTCAGACTTTAAATTTCCAATACACCCACCTTCCTCTACACAACCCTATCTATAGCTAGTGCTTTGCAACCATATAATACTGGTGGAAATGCTATTTCTTCAAACACACCCATTATTACTCTCAGAGATAACATACCCTCATTACTCTCCGAGATAATGTCCTCACTTTCAACACTTTCTTCATCGCTCCTGGTACCTTTGCCCCCTCCCCAACCCTATGACTCACTTCCGCTTTCAGAGTTCCTTCATTGTCATCACTCTGTATGCCATCAAGTAGCCTTTTAAACCATTCTTAACCACCAGCATTAACTGCCTCATTACAGGCACCTCGACTTACGTACCAAGAAACCCATTGTAAGTTGAAAATATTGTATGTCGAAAATACATTTAACATTGTACATCTAACCTACCAAACACCACAGCTTAGCCTAGCCTACCTGAAAAATTCTCAGAAAACTTATATTAGCCTACATGGGTAAAAATCATCTTACACAAAGCCTACTTTACAATAAAGCGTTCAATATCCCATCACTGTAAAGTCGAACCATCATCAGTCAGGGGTGATCTGTAATTAGTTTATTACAACCATCTATCTATCTCTCTCTATACATATCTCTGATGCCCATTCCCTCCAGGAACTCCCATCAAGGGGTGGCCAAGACAAAGGACTCTCCACTTATCCCTGTCCTTACATGCCTCCCTCGCATACACCATTCCAAACAATCTTCCTCAGTTTCTCTCGTTCCAGTACTCCTCCACCCTATTTGCCCATGTCACAGGTGGTCTCCCACACACACACACACACACACACACCCTTTTAATTGTACCATCATACACTTTCTTTGTAAACCCCCAGTCTTGCATTCTTTCCACAGGCCCAAACTACCTAAAAGTATAATGATCCACCCATTCTACCACTCTACAATTCATTCACTTTGCATTCCTTGCCATACCACATCTCTCATACATCCTTTTCATTTTTTTTCTTCCTTCCATCTAATCATATCACTTGCTCTTCTCAAATAGCTCATTTCCACAGCCTGTATTCTTGACCTCTGTGCCTCATTTCACATCCATGTTTTGGCTGCTTAGGTTAGGGTTGGGAGGACTATGCTGTCCTTCAATCCTCTCTTGACTTCCATACTTACATCTCTACCCTTCATTATTCTAATAATGGACCCAATGACCCTTCTACCCTATACTGCTCTCTCCCTTATCTCTCCTTCCACATCACCACACTTACCCAAGACAGCTCCCAGATACATAAATTCCCTCACTTCTTCCAGTCTTTTTCCCCCCATATCCACAGCACAATTTAGTACACTTTCTTCTTTCACTTCATATGGTCTTACAATATCTATAATTTCACTGTTTCCTTTTGAACATCATCACTTTACTTTTACTTGCACTTACCTTCAATCTCCTCCGCTTACACACATTATAAGATACACTTACAACCTTCTTCAACTTCTTTTCACTTTCCGCAAACAACACAGTATTATCCGCAAATAGGCTTGCCACCATATCTCATCACCACACTCCATCTCTGCATCCATTTTCTTCCCTAGTTTTACCTTCATCTCTCTTATCACTCCATCCATGTACTGTATGTATTAAAAAGCCACAGTGAAATCACACAGCCCTGCCTCACACCATGTATCCCAAAACTTCCACTCAGTTCTCCATCTACTATTACACATGCACTTGCTCCTCTATAGAAGGCTTTTACACCATCCCACAGTTCTCCCCCTACACCATGTATCCTTAACACATCCCACAAAGCATTCAACTTGACTCTGTCATATGCTTTCTCCGAATCCATAAAAGCTGCATAAAACTTCTTACCTTTCACAAAATACTTTTCCACGGTCATCTTTACTACAAAAATCTGATCTCTGCATCCCCTAACTTTCCTAAAACCCCCTTGCTCTTCACTTATTCTGCATTCGGTCACTTCCATTACTCTTAATCAATATTCTTGCATACACTTTTCCTGGTATACTTGACAGACTTATTCCCCTATAAATGCTACATATATCCTTTGCACCTCTTCCTTTGAATAAAGGGACAATATTGGACAATATTAGCTTTAATCCAATCCTCAGGCACAACCTTCTGTTTCCATGCTAAATTACATATAAGATGCATCCACTCCATCACACTCTCTCCTCATACTTTGGCTTTTCCGTCGTGATCCCATCCACTCCAGGTGCCTTTCCTACTTTCAGCCTCACCATCGCCCTTCTTACCTCCCTCTTTGCCACAGACCCTTACACTTGTATCCTCTTCCTTCCCCCCTCCATACCCATGCATGTAATAACTGATGCCTCCCCTTTCCCACATTCATCAGTTCTTAAAAATACTTTTTCCATCTTCCTTTCACTTCCTCCTTTTGATTCAGCAATTCCCATTTCCTTAATTCTTACATCAACATTTCCACCCCTACATCCACCTCTTTCCTTTTTCACCTCCTTCCAGTATAGTTTCTTATCATCCCTTAACTCTTTACTTAACTTTCTTCCAATATCTTCATCTACTTTTTACAATCCACCACCCAAACACTAAACTAGTGCTTCTTAACATCCTTTCTAACAAGCTTTTTACCTACCTTTCTGTTATGGCCTCTGGTTACTCTGGTGATGTATCTCTTGAAGAATTGTTCCCAGTCAATATATCCAACTGATTTAGAAACTTGAAAGCCATTATGGGGTCACTCCCCTCTTATCCATGCTAGACAGCTTTGTAGCCCTCAGCTTCTCAATGTTGCTCATTTCACTTAATTCAGGTAACACCTTAGTTGCTCTTCTCTGTACCCTCTCAATCAGATCTTTGAGCTTTTTTAGGTGCAGTGACCATGCTTATGAAGCTAAAATCCAGTTGTGGTCTATGCTGTGTATAACTGGATTATGCCTCAAAAGTGTGTGTGTGTGTGTGTGTGTGTGTGTGTGTGTGTGTGTGTGTGTGTGTGTGTGTGTGTGTGTGTGTGTGCGATAACTATACGCATCTTTCGGGGAAAGAGTTTTACACTAATGGTACCCCATCTTTTAACCTAGTATATATGTACCATGTCTTTACTCCTATGTGTGTACACACACACACACACACACACACACACACACACACACCAGCCTAAACCAGGAGGCCATTTACTGACCAGCCCCTTGAGTTGGATGACAACTTGGATTGGGTATATACTGACTGGGCTGGCCCAAGGTGACTCTTGGTCAGTAACTCTACTACACCATGAAGGCCTGCATGTGTGTGAGTGTGTGTGAGCAATAAATGTGACTACTATGACACAAGTCAGGTATTCTCCTACCTTATCCTCAATAATCTAATGGCTTGTAGGGAACAACATGGTGAAAGGAGAGTGAAAAATTCCATCTAAAAATTTACTGATAAACACAAGATGTCATAAAGCTTTCATATCGTACCTTCGCCTCTCTGCATCATGTGGATCCATGCCTGGAAGTGAAATGGTGATGGATGATGGGGCACCAACATCATACCTCCGAACAGGTCTTCGGCAGACTTTTATCCGTACTAAACAGGAATAGACGGAGTTACCAACAACCTGGATTGGTGGCTGTAAGACTGTTGGGAAGAAGCTGAAATACAAAGGTCAGTTACACAAAGAAAACATTCTAAAATGTTACAACTGAGCAATATTCATTTGTATACACTAAAAAGATATTAAACTCTAGAAATAAAGGCAATCAGTAAACCTAAGTCTTATTCAGAATTTATGAAAATTCAGTAATTCACTATTTTTGCTAGCACTAAAATAAAAAAAAAAAACTCATGACAAAGGGAAAAATATCAATAATTGTGAAAAAATTCAGAATCACACACAGTGGCCAGATCTTGTACAGCAATACACTGAGCAAGGTGAAGAATTATTGAACAAAATTTCTATAAAAGTCACGAGAAATTCTGACTGTGATCTGAATTTCTCATCTTCCACATGATAGCATGCCCCTATGGTAACATGTTTGGCTCGTCACCTTCCCACTCACCTGACTGCTGCCTGTCTTCTGCTATGTATACATCTCTCATTTTGTGCATTCAATAAAGAACATATTATGTCTATTAAGTATAAGTATCTATACACTATAGGTGTATAAAGTCCAATGTGTAAATACCTGTACAGTAGTGTTCAGATTGCAATACTAGATGAAAAGTGTAGTGTTCTATTGAAAAAGAAACAAAGGATCTTAAAATTCATAAGTGCAACGATATTTGGCTCTGGGTCTGTTCTCAGCCTAGTCTAGTCTTGTAACAATGCAAGCCATTTGCTTCAGTTTATATTCACTGAAACACTCTCCCTGACTCTCACTTCATGTACCACCTCAACCTAAACATCCCACATCTGCTAATCTGCCATCAAATACATTTAACAATCTTTCAAAATACTCACTCCATCTCCTAATGCCATCACTACCTACTATCACTTCCCTTTCACTCCCTTTACTGATATTCCCATGTGTTCTCTCTTGTCTTTCAAACATTATCAACCTCCATCCAAAATATCTTTTCATTCTCCCTAAAGTTTAATGATACTCTCTCACCCCAATACTCATTTGCCCTCTTTTCACCCCCTGCACCTTCCTCTAGACCTCCTGCCGCTTTCTCTCATACATCCCCCATTCACTTGCATTCCTTCCTTGTTAGTACTGCCCAAATGTCTCTCTTTTCTCTTTCACTAGCAACTTCACTTCTTCATCCCACCACTCATCACCAATTTTAATCTGCACACCTCCCATCTTTTGTATGCGACATGCATCTCTTACAAGCCATCACTGCTTCCCTATAAACCTCCCATTCCTCACCCACTCCCCATACTTTATTTCCTCTCATCTTTTACCATTCTACACTCAATCTCTCCAAGTATTTCTTCACACAAGTCTCCTTTCCAAGCTCACTTACTCTCACTACTCTCTTCTCCCTGATATTGTCTCCTCTTTTTAGAAAACCTCTACAAATCTTCAATCTTGCCTCCAAAAGACTGTGATCAGACATCCCACCAGCTGCCCCTCTAAGCACATTTACATCCAAAAGTCTCTCTTTTACACACCTATCAATTAATATGTTATGTAATAATGCCCTTTCACCATCTCTCCTACTCACATATGTATACTTGTGTATATCTCTCTCTTTAAACCAGGAATTCCTAATCACTAGTCTTTTATCTGCACACAAATCCACAAGCTCTTCATTCTTTTCATTCATAACACTGAATATCCTATGCACATCAATTATACCCTCAACTGCCACATTCCTTATCTTCACCCTTAAATATTCATTCACTAATACCTGGTCTCGTGCACCAAAACTGCTGACATGCTCACTCAACTGTTCCCAAAACACTTGCCTCTCATGACCAGTTGCATAAGCACCAATAATCACCCACCTCTTACCAACCACTTTCAGTTTTATCCACATCAATTTAGAATTTAATTTCTTACACTCTATCACACAATCCCATGACTTCTGTCTCAGGAGTATTGCTACTCCTTCCTTAGCTCTTGTCCTCTCATTAACCCCTGACTTTATTCTCCTGACATTTCCAAACCATTCTTCTTTCAACTAAGCTTCGATTAACTCAGAGCCAGAACATTCAGGTTTCTTTCCTCAAACATACTACCTACCTCTACTCTCTTCTCATCTTTGTTACTTTTACACACCCCAATCTGAGTCTTTTAGGACAATGAGCACTCCCACATGACTCTTCCTGCTTCCTCTTTTAGAAATTGAAATACAAGAAGAGGAAAGTTTCCAGCCCCCACTCCCACCCCTTTTAGTCGCCTTCTACCACACGCAGGAATACAGAGGTAGAATTCTTTCTCCCGTACCTATAAACTTTGTGCTTAGAGAAATGAATCTGAAAACACCTTGGGAGCTTCACTTAATCCTACCACCTCACCCCATCATTTTCATATTCTAACTTTTCAACTGACACATCTTTGACTGAGGCAAACCCATGCCATGTTACCTACTATGAAAAATACACTGGCATATACAACATCTTAGACACAAGCCGACCTGTGGGAGTAGAAGACCTTCAAAGACTACTCCATGAGTACTCCAGGTAGAAAAAATCCACAATCCTTGGAAAGCAAGAAAATTGCATATTTTGGATGTATGGATCTTTTAAATAAGGCGACAGACTGAAGAGAGACCATACTGTAACCATAATGTACCTAAGGCATGCTCTAAACATTACTTCTTTTGTAATATACCCAAATGTAAATAAGTATACAATATTTTGTAAACAATTACTTATTATTTTGCTAATGGAAACTCATACTTCTGGTTGGTGGCTTTATGTTAAACAAGTTAATCACAAATTCTAGAAACAAAGATTTTTGGTTTTCTAACTGTATATAATGTGAAATTAGGATAATTCCCTATGCCTCAGAGTTGTGAACATAATGCTACCCCATGAATTACATGAGAGAGACAGACAACAGAGGGTCTGATTGGCCCATGACTGGGTTGTCTGGAGAAAAAACAAAAAACAAGTTTAACTTGACAAGAAAATGTAATTCTGCTCAGCAGTTTTTAAGCATTCACCAACTTCCTGCTGCTGCATATTAGCCTTCTGCTGTTCCCATTATTGCAGTCATTTATATAGTATATTTCTGGCGTTTTTCTCAGAGTATACATGAATTTATAAGATATTTGTCTAAACAACTTTTGAAGGTATCTATAGTCTTAGCATTCACTACGTCTGATGGTAATTATTCCAGTGCTCAACACACCTATAAGAAAAGAAGTTTTTTCCCACATCCATCCTACTTCTTTTAGCTTTGAGTTTTATTCCATTTGTCCTGGTAGCTGTATTTTCTTGTATTTCGATAAGATGTTTGTGATATACTTTATTGAACTTGTTCAGAATTTTGAAGACTTGGATTAAGTCACCACAAAGTTTATGTTTTTAAGAGAGAAGAGATCCAGTCATTTTACCCTCTTTTCATATGCCAGATTTCTAAGGAATGGGATCAATTTTGACGTGTGTCTTTGTACTTGCTCTAATCTTTTCTCGTCTTTTTTTAGAGTATGGAGACCAAAACTGACCTGCACATTCAAGGCATGGTCTTACTAGAGAATATAAAGTGTGAAAATTGTTTCTGGTGTCTTGTAATCTATGTTCCTGGCTATGAAACCTAACATTCGGTTGCCTTTTTTACTTGCTGCCTGACACTGTTTAGTGTACCTCAGATTGTTGCTAATGAAAACTCCAAGGTACTTTTCTTCATATACTTAATTAGAGAGTTTCAATATAGTTTGTAGTTGTAACATATATTACTGTCTCCAAGGTGCATAACTTAACTCTTGTCTACAATAAACTTCATTTGCCATCTGTCTGGCCACTCTGCTAGTAAGTTAAGATCTCTTTAAATCATTTTGCAGTCCTGCCTGTTTACAGCCCTACCTCCTAGTTTAGTACCATCAGCAAATTTGGAGATCTTAGATACGAGACCGAGTTCTTGGTCATTAATGTACAATATGAAAAGAATTGGGCCTAGGTCCAACCCCTGTAACACCACTCGTTATGTTCAGCCTGCTTAGCCAATCTGAGGCTTCACCATTTAATACTACACACTGCTTTCTTCCAGAAAGCCAGTCTCTGACCCAAGTACAGAGTTCTTCACTAATTCTATGCGCTTGGAGTTTATGTAAAAGTCTCTTGTACGGTTGTTTATCAAGAGCCTTTTGGAAATCTATATATACTTCATAAGACGGTACTTTTTCATCCCAATTCTGATAACATTAAAGATTTCAAGCAAATTTGTCAGGCAGGATCTTCTATTGCAGAAACCGTATTGGTTGTCCAATATAATTTTGTGATCTAGGAACATAACAATTTATCTCGTATAATACTTTCCACTGTTTAACCTCACACTGACGTAAGGCTTACTGGGCAGTAGCCCAAGGAACACTTTTTGTCTCCTTTCTAATATTTAGGAGTAACATTTGCTAGTCTCCAGTCAGTTGGCACTTGACCATCAGATCGAGATTTGATAAATATTTTTGTTATGGGGTATATCAGTTGTCTCCTAACTTCTTTTAAAAATCTTGCAGCTAAGTTATCTAGGCCACTGGATTTTTTATGATTTAATTGGTCCATGTATCTAAGTACTTCAGAGCTCTTTATTTCTCTAACCTACAACTCTTCTTCATCAGATCCTTTAAACATTTTCATTGGTTGCAGTATTTAAGATGTTTCTTCAACTGTGAATATGGAGATAAAGGAATAATTTAATATGGTGGCCATTTCCTTGTCATCAGTAGTTAGTGTGTCGTGTTCATTTCATAGTGGTCCAATTCTTTCTTTTACAGTCTTCCTTTGTCTTAGATATTTGAACAATTCCTTAAGAATATTCTTAACTTTCAGAGAAATCCTTTTTTCTTCCTCATGTTTACACTGTCTTCCTGGATTTTGATTAATTCCTGGCAATTTTCATCAGTTTCCATTAATCTGAATTTCTTATGTTTTCTTCTTTTGGCAAATTAGTCCTTCTGCTCTCCTATTCATCCATGGCGGTTTTGAAATACTACAAATTCTCTTCATAATTTGTGGAATACATTTATTTCTAATCTTGAGTAGTGAGTTTTTAGAATTATTCCACATTTCCTCTACTGTATGAACATCAAGAAGTTTTGTCCAATTGATACTGCAAATTTCATGTCTAATGTTTTCAAAATTTGATCGCATATAATCTAGGATCAAAAGTTTGTTGTCATTTATTTCAAAATATTAATCTATCCCTAATCTAATCAAACTGTGATTGCTGTTTGACAAACTCTCACCTACTTAACAAGAGTTGATTAAATTTGTGTGCACCGGTGCAATGACTAGGGTGTATTCCTGGAGAAGCTGAACACCCCACATTGGGTACTGATCACCCAATTTTGTAGGATGAAGCAATTTATCATATTTTACATAATAAACACCCATATATGAGCCTACTATGCTACAGTTCCGCACAGGCCATTCTTCAACTGCCAATAATGGCACGCTCAAGAATGGGCTGTCACTGACAATAGCACATGCCGAGCTCAGTCATGGCAAATCTTCACACACACACACACACACACACACACACACACACACACACACACACACACACACCATGAAATCAGGGGAGTTGATCCGTAAGCCTAAACATCATTTTTGTGCAATTTTCGCATGCAAGTTGTACCTGAAAACCTTTTAAGCACATAAAAATTTCAATGACATCAGAAGCATTAAGAAAATAATAAAGTAAGACCTGAAGGTACATAAATTTGACATCTACACAATTCCTTTTACACTTTAGAAGCTCACATCAGTGATCAAATTATACAACTGGTTAAGTAAGTGATCACAAACGAGTGTATTCTGAGATTTCATTATAGCTCTTCTCATAACTGTAACCATTCAGAACAATTGATTTTCTGACAATAATTTTCATGTCATGGTTCACTGGCTTTTATTATAGCTGTCTGATGGCCATAACACACATTTAAACAAAGATGTCCACAGAAAAATGTGATACAAATATCACTGTCATCAAATTGCTGCCTCAAGCAACAGACTGTCTGTAGCCTCAGGACATATGTTGCTTGCATCTATCAACAGTCACGGACGACAAAATGACAACATCATGGCAAGGCAGGCATGCTGCATGACAAACAACTGAAACCAAATTCTTTCTATCTTATACGAGATGTGACATGAAACTTCCACACATGCGAACATTTTGTCTGATTTTAGAAATATGGCCTTATACTGGGTAAATCCTTTCTAATATCCTTGAAATCTATAAAGTTTTGAATAATCAGTTCAAACCATCACAATTCAAACCAACGCTCACGCCATGAAAAATCACCAAAAGCAGTGGGTCTCTTCCATCTACCAATAGTATGGAAGCCAAAAGATGCAGCAAACAGTTTAGGGAAGCTTTGAGCAGTATCTTGAAAATTCTACTGATCCAAAGCCATGACTTTAGCTTTCTAATGAAGCATAAGTACTGTGTAAAAGACATGGAGACAGATAAATCCCAGCAGTGATATCATCATAAATGAAGATATCATATGAGAAAACTTTAACGAGACACAAATCTACTGTGAAATTTTCATTGAGAACAAAATTGGCACTGAAGACTGCCACTACAGGGCAAAAACAAACAATGGCAAAGGTGAATAGTATGGATAATGAGATTGACTGAGGAAGATGAGGCTGAATTAGGCAACGATAGAAAATAAAGATAGTGATTAATCTATCTCATAAGAAACAAAAGCACGAGATCTCATGTCAGCAAAAGCCATGGAGACAAAAAATTCTGTCATGTGTAAAAATGAACACACAAAACACACTGATATTTTCAGAACAAGAGCCAAATCACATCTTCACTTGCCTTAATAAACTGATCATGATGGTGACCTAAACTTCTTGTTCTGAAGACCTATCTCTTAGGACTAGTAACACAGGGTTTCTTTTCTTAAAAATTGGTCTTGGAGTAATTGTAAATAATACCTTCTGTGAATACATGTAGATACGGAAAAGCAACTACTTAGTATATAACAATTTTAATACACTAAATAACCAGAGAAAAGCCACCTTTAAATGTTTATAGATATGAACACTCCTTTCTTTAAATTTACATTACATCAAGCCGTATGCAATAATCTAACAATATGTTATCCCATGATATACTGGTTAGGTGAGATTCTCTGCATTGGTCCATCCCTTCTTTCCAAATAAACAAAGAAACGGTATCCAACCTGTGCAAAATTTAATCTTGAAATCTCCTATAATGATGTGGCACTAAATTTATCTTCCATTTTCAGTTTTATCACTATGTTCCCTGTTTCTCCAAAGCAATCCATTTTCTGATAAAATTCCACTTTCAGGCACCACATAAATACTGGTAACATACATGTATATTTGGAGGATATGCACATCATTGGCCTCCTTACACTCAAACCTGATAAACTTAGACAGGTGAAACACTTGTGAAGATCAAAGTAACCTTTCAAAACGATACCAGACTTCTTACAACCAAGATTTATATCAATTTTCAATACTAAAGCTGATATATATACATATATATGAGATAAATCGATTTTTTCAGCGTTGTGCCAACTACAAAAAAAAATGTAAACATTCCAAGCCATCCCCAGCAGCCCACCACATTAATGATGGTATATTTCTATAAAAATTTCAGCTATTAGGGAAAGTTGGTGGGTGTTGGTATCATTAACATTTCGCAAAGCAGCAAATTTTAAGTTTGGCTTGTAAGGTGACATTTGGTTTGGGTGAAATTTTATCTGATGTCTTTTCAACGATTCTGACACCCATTTCTATCGCAAAGCACTACTTTTTTTGATTTCCCCTTACCAAAAACCCCAGTTGTCATTTGGATGTTCAAACAGTAATTCTATTAAGGTTTTCTTAAGTTCTATAGATTACTGCATGTATTGCACCTATTTTCATGTTACATCTCCTAATAATCATTTAGGAGATCACAAGTTTTGTAGCACACTGAAACTAACTTTGGATATTAAGTGATTCTGTTCTGCAATGATATTGTACCTTAGTGTTATGGGAATACATCAAAAGCTGTGCATCATAATTTGCAGCATTATATTCTATTATGCAAAATTAACTACAGCAATAATAAAAGGGATATATCAGGGAAAATATGGGGTTAATGAATGTAAATGTAAATTAATTAAAAAAAAATTCAACAGCATCTCTGATAACTTTACCTAACCTACCCTGGCAACCAAGATTTATAAAGAACATATACCAATATAAACATGATCTACTCCTGAGGACCATGTGGAATGGTTGTTTATGGGAGGTTGGGCAGTGATGTACATGGCACTCAGTCTGCTGTCTGTTTATTGACATTTGTCAGCAGTTGTCGCTGCACTCAATCATGGGTGACTCCAGTATATTTCAATCAAAACATTAAAATTAAGATATATCTTATGGAAGTTACATAAGGTTTTAAATGGTTGAATTCTGTCAAAGTGCTTCATCTGTATTCCTCTTAATTTGCTGTACATTTTCTCTTTCTCTGACGTTCATAATTCTCACCACTATCACTTTACACAACATCACAGATTAAAATAAAATTATCCAAATTACAAACAACCACGGCTTTTATTCTTAATAAAATGCCACCACAGCAAAGTAAAATCACCCAGTATCCAAAGTTATTAGTTATTATCATCAAAGCACCACCACTGCTTAAAGTCATACAGTCAAAGTTTTGATAAAGTTTGGTTTGGTTGAAGGACATTAAGTAACACAGGGTTAAATATAAAAATTTGACATCTTCCCTTATATGTTTCACCCTTATCCTCACTTTTGTAAACAGTAATTACTGTTACTATTCCCAACTGGTTATAATTCATAGCATCAATAAAAAGCCAATTTAATTCTGGAGTTAAGAATTTCTGCCGTTAATTGTATTTACACCAATTATGCTCCCAGCATTTAATTACAAAAGCCCTCAACCAAAACATCAGATTTTTAAATATATAAGTCCAATAATTCTAAATTCTACAGGATAATAAATATTTACCAAGAAAATGCAAAGGTTTCAGCCATATCTCCTCGAGTTCCATTGGAGTGTACTTGATAAAATCGTAGATACACCCATGACACTGCAATTCCGCAGCCAATCATGGTAGTGTAAAGGCCTTCCAGCAGGTTACAAAGATAAAGCAGCAGTGCTGTTAAGAATAAACACAATGGCACATGACGATTTGATATCTTGCCGAGCGGCGTGCGTGTGTGGAGAAGAACATGGTCAGGCATTATCTGCTTGACTGCAACTGACAGCCCGGCAATGTATCCTGCCATGCCATTTATCTGTACACTGAACAACACCTCTGGGTTGAAGGTGCACATGTAGATGATGAGGTAAAACAAGGCAGAGATGAAAGCTACACACACGTTGACCAGCAGGAAGAACAGAACCATTTCGAAACTTCCCCATAACGGTTCTATTAACTTGCCACATAGTCCAAGAGTGACAAGATCTACACACACTTGCCACAGCCGGACCTCTACAAAACAGTGAGTAAAGGCTGTCCATAACCAAAATGTTGGTGGAAGCAGATAGCCTGGGGTCACACTTAAAACTTCCACTGCTCTCTCAGAAAAGGATAGGCCATACCCTATTATCAGTAGTATGCACACAAATTTGACAAATAATCCAGTATTTCCAATTATTGCTATCAATGACTGTTTAATGACAGGTAAATTGCGAAAAACTACACTAGCAGAAGCCATCTTTGTCGACGCAACAGATTTTCGCGTTCGAGACAAGGAAAATATAATTGTTTTCTATTAATATAAGAATTGAATGGTATATAACAAGATTTATTTTACTATTTTAGGCATACGAAAGATCTCTTTATTTTTTATATATTTTATTAGTCTTGTTTTTCATTGTATTTACATTAGGTTCACCAACTAGAATCGTAAACAGAAAATGGTCGAGAAATGCGCTTACAACTGTAAACAAACTGTTAACTGTCATAACAAACCAACTGAAATTTAGTAATGCGAGTTGTAACTCTTACTAAAAGTAATATGGTACAATAGTAATATGTATATAGTGTATTTGTCTCCTTTAGTAGCTAGTAAGGATTCTTAAACATCGATAATGCTTGCTGTTCATTATAACCGAACACGTTGCGTTCGAAGGGCCCATTTATTATGCTTACAAATTACTATGACTCGTAAAAAACTATGGAAACAGTCTGTGGAATAAACTGTAAGACTGTAACTGTACAAGCATATTATGAACATTGATAATAGTGCTGCATACTTTTACCCACATAAAAAAAAATAGTTAATTTGTTTTCCGGCTATATGATTTACTGGTCAGTTTTAATGGTAAACACTGACAGTATAGCTTACAAGACATTTATAACATCTTATTTGACATCTATCTGATATTCGACAAAGATGTATTGTTGATACGTTTACAACTACTTCCCAAACTGTGTTGTATTAATTCAATCATTTATGACCAAGTCAATTAGCATACGCAGAGGTTATTTTGTCGACTAGTCGGTATCAGTAGATCAAAAACTATTTTCGCCGACGGCTTCCTTTCACTTTATCAAACCTTATTTTAGGATATGTCTATTTTGTTCAGAATAAGTTTATCAGTTCTCAATAAAGAAAGGACAAAAAATCAATTTTCTATGCACAAGTACAACGGAATCATGGATGAAGTTAAGCGAATACCCCTGGCTCCCTTGAGCACTAGGCCAAAGTCCTTGATTAAAACATTCGACCCAATCAACATTACATAACCCCAAGCCTCATCTAACCTAATCCAGAGGTGGCGCAAGGGAAAATAAGATAATCAGGAAAATAACCAATATCCTATCAGCACACACGTAGTTCCATTTTTGGGCCATAACTTTCCCCTTTATCTTCCCCATTTGAAATTCTAAGACTTTCTAGTTTGCAATGACAATGTTATTTCACATACACAAAATCTAGTTTTGCACTTCTACTAACCTGGCAGTTCAACTCACACTGGGGATAGAGCCGCCAGTATGTCTCCTGCCTCTAACATCCATAAAAAAAACTTACAGTACATGAGAAATGGTGAGTTGGTGGATTATTCTGTATTGATTGTTATCTCCAACTCTCCCTGAGCTCCCAGAAGTGCATAGCAACTATTTTATTTCGATAAGCACATGAAAACATTATGGCTACAGTACTTTCCATACAAGGATACATTAGCGGACTTTACAAACTCTGATAGTTACTCCTCTGATCATCAGTGAAATACCCTGCTTCTGCCTCTTGTTATGGAAGTTTCTCGTCATTGAATGAAACAAAGATTTATCTACCTCCATATGTGAAAAGGTGTGTGCCATTTCAGTGACTGGGATCCATCAGCAGATGGCAATATAGATAAGGATAAATAACTTTGTTAACCTGTTTGCCAGCAAACATGATGACACTAATGTTTCAGCTGTTTTGCAAATGTATGCTCAAGCTTAGTAATAAGAAGAGTTGTATGATATAACTGCTCTCCAGGTTGATTCAATCTACTGCTAAGCCTTGAAGCTGACGGTGCGACTGTAATTAGAGATTGTTTATACATATAAACATCCTAGCCTATGTAGATAGGTGTGTGTGTGTGTGTGTGTGTGTGTTTGTGCGACCACTGTTAGCCTCTGGAGGTTAATGTTCCCCCAGAGTTGACCAGACCCTGCCGCGTGGAGGCCAGTGGATCGACTTGGGGTCCTCTTTTTGTTTTGTATGCTAAGAAAAGATTTCCGCGTCCTATATACATATCTTAATGTGTGTAAAAGGTGGATGATTTACTCAATTCAAACTTCACTTCTGGTTAAAGGCCTCCCTCAGCGCCTCCACCAGTTGTTCCACACTGTTGCTGTTGCCCTCAGAGGCAAGCTTAGCCGCTTTGAGGGCCAACGCAGGGGGATCGTCTTCCATGACGGCAAATATATAGTCACACAGTATCTTCCCTAAGTCGTTTACATCTTCCTCCCGTTCTGCGGCGAAGTCATCATCGGCTATATCGTGGAATGTATCATCAGCAGGCAGGAGGATAAGGGCAGATGCATCGTACCCAGCTCTCCCGAAATCAATTATGCTGACAGTGGGCATGAGTGAAAGGTCATTTTGGTACCGTGACTATGATGTTGTTGAGGTGAAGATCATTATGGATCACTCCGAGAGCATGGAGTTCTTGCACACGCACGCATATCTCCATCCCAAGCAAGCCGAGGTACCAGTCTGGTAAATCAAGAGAAGCTTCCAACACATCTCTGAGGGTTTGGTGGCCCACGAATGAAATCAAAAGAGACTGAGGGTTGTGTTAAAGAGCCAGAAGTTTAGGGGCTCCTCCTGCCCCCTTTACTTTCTTTAGGAAGTATGATCAGGGACTCTTTCACGGAGACTTTGTGTTACTTGACAGTCCAGTATGTAGTGTTCCAATGGGTGCATTGACGGCTCCTGGCAGTAGACGCAGTCCTTGATGACGCCGTCAGTTCTTTGCCAGCTGCAGTGGTACCCCAGTCGTAAACGGTGTAGATTGACTAAGGGTATTCCTACTCATGTCTCTGTCGTTATATGGTGGCTCCAATGACGTGGCCACCATGTACCACTTGACTGACATGGATCCGGCATTGTAGGAGTCCAGGAGATTCTTCTTGATCCAGAGCCTTGCTGCTTCCTGTAGCTGGTGCTTCATTTGTTGCAGGCTCACTGGAACGTGCACCTGAATGTTGTTGGAACGTGTAGCTGCTTTAGCTGCCTCGTCTGCTGTCTCGTTTCCCTCGATCCCTACGTGACTGGGGGGATCCAGTGTATGGTGACGGGACGTCCCTGTCGCTGCAGCTCTTGGAGCTGAGCGAGGATCGAGGTGACAAGCTTGATGTTGTCCTTTGGGCGACTGTGTTGCAGCGCTTACACTGATGACTTGGAGTCCGTGTGTATTATCACGGGCTTCGAGTGCACGGTGGCTGCATGTTCCAGGGCCTTGGAGATGGCTGTTAGCTTCGTCTGCAGTGTGGAGCAGCCATTTGACAGCCTCCTTGAAGGCTGCTCCCGACCTTCCCTCATCTGTCTGGTCCACTGATCCGTCTGTGAAGTATGCCACAGCTCCAGCAGGCGTCTTAGTGGCCATGGCTCTCAGACTCAGTCTTTTGATGTCTTTCTGCTGGAGGCTAGACTTTTTGTCTCCTAATATTGTGATTGCGAAGGTGGCTGGTGGAGGGTCCCATGGAGGTGTGAAACCATACCGATGCTGTGGTGCGTCTTCCGTCTGCAGTGTGGATGTCTCCGCTCGGTAGGCGTGGATGATATTGGCCAAGTCAAGAGGTATGATGTGTTGAAGTGAAGTTGCATTTAATGTTATATCCTTTGCCAACATGGTGGTAAGTGAACCCAAAGGGTCAGGATAATAAAGAGCTGAGGGTGTCGTGAAGATCAAGGTGTAGTGAAGATGAGGCTGTTGTGAGCGTGCAAGGGTAAGTAGGGTAAGGTCAAAGTCCAGTGGCGTCGAGGGTATAGTGAAGATTAGTGTAAAGATAAAGGTATCTTGAAGACTTTAACCTTACCCTTCCGTCATCTTTATTGCACCCTGATCTTCAATACCTGAGAAGGGGACTCTAAGAACTCAAACAGAGAATTTCAGATTCTTTAAGATATGATGAACAAAGACCCTAACAAGCAAGATAGGAGAGTGGTTATCTCTCAGTGTGAGGTTCGTAAGCAGAACACAGGTGTGTTGTTACGGACAGCCGCTAAGCGGCAGCACCGGCGGCGCTCGTCGTCGAACCTTTGAGGCGCGTCGTTCAAAATAAAAAACGAGCCATAATGTGTTGTAATTAAACACAAAAAGGAGAAACACTCCCAGAGGATATATTTCATAGATTCCCGTGGAAGAAAGAAAGGTAAGCTTCTCATAGTGTTATTTTCATGCATAAACCGTATCAGATAAACAGAAAAAATATTTTATTATTATTATTTTGCTTTGTCGCTGTCTCCCGCGTTTGCGGGGTAGCGCAAGGAAACAGACGAAAGAAATGGCCCAACCCACCCCCATACACATGTATATACATACACGTCCACACACGCAAATATACATACCTATACATCTCAATGTACACATATATATACACACACAGACACATACATATATACCCATGCACACAATTCACACTGTCTGCCTTTATTCATTCCCATCGCCACCCCGCCACAAGTTGACTTGGCAGTGGTTTACTTAATAGATGATAGTACACCGTTATGCAATTAAAAAAAAAGATACAAATGAGTTTTCGATATGAATAGATATATCATAAATTTCTTTTAAGTGCTACAAAAATTTTCCTACCCATATTTCTGCAGTACAATATTCTCGTTATTTATAGGTGCTTGAGATGGAAAGAAATTGTAAATCAGCATGGAACAAACATCAAAGAAAACTCAATAGAAAATCTAAATCAACATGAATTTTTTCACACATATTTTTCAGTTTAACATGCACTGCATCAAAGAATATATGGTTTTATCCTACGATAATTCTATTCTTTATTACCTGCATGGATATTGCTATATCTGCTTCACTCTGCATGGCTTTATATTTTGTTTCTGTGAGGAGCTTGATTTTTAATAATATGTGATTGCTATGGATCTTAATACTTTCTTTTTCATACTGTAAATGTGTCAGTTAGTTTGCCAAATAGCAGGCAGCCTGAATTGTAGCCTTCAGCCACGTTATATAAGTGTCTGTTGCATGTAATTCAGTTATTTTATGTATGATACTTGGAAAATGATTTTTAATGTTTTTGTGTGTGTGTGTGAGTTTGTCCAGCTTTTTGTCTTTTGCAATATAATACAATACATGCATTAATGCTTGATCTCACTGCATTGCTTTAAATTATAGGCTAATTCCATTGCAGTGCATGACTAATGAGGTGTGAAAGAAAATACACACACACAGACACTACATACATACACATGTACATATTCATACTTGCTTGCCCTTATCCATTTCCGTCGCCACCCTGCCCCACAGGAAAACAGCATCGCTATCCTCTGCTTCAGTGAGGTAGCGCCAGGAAAAGACAAAAAGGCCACATTTGTGCACACTTAGTCTCTAGCTGTCATGTCTAATGCACTAAAACCACAGCTCTCTTTTCACATCCAAGCCCCACAGACCTTTCCATGGTTTACCCCAGAGGCTTCACATGCCGTGGTACAATCCATTGACGGCACATCGACCCCGTTATACCACATCATTCCAATTCTCTTTATTTCTTGCACGCCTCTCAGCCTCCTGTATGCTCAAGTCCCAATCGCTCCATCCCTCCACTTCCAATTTGGTCTCCTGCTTCTCCTTGTTCCCTCCACCTCTGACACATATATCCTTTTTGTCAATCTTTCCTCACTCATCCTTTCTATGTGTCCAAACCATTTCAACACACCCTCTACTCCTCTCTCAACCAAACTCTTTTTATTACCACACATCATTCTTACCCTTTCATTACTTACTCGATCAAAGTACCTTACACCACATATTGTCCTCAAACATTTCATTTCCAACGCATCTATCCTCCTCCACACAACTTTATCTATAGCCCATGCCTCGCAACTACATAACATTGTTGGAACCACTATTCCTTCAAACATACCCATTTTTGCTCTCTGAAATAATGTTCTCGCCTTCCACACATTCTTCAACGCTCCTTAAACCTTTGCCCCCTCTCCCACCCCCTGGGTCTCACTTTTGCTTCCATGGTTCCGTCCACTGCCAAATCCACTCCGAGATATCTAAACCACTTCACTTCCTCTAGTTTTTCTCCATTCAAACATACCCCCCAATTAACTTGTCCCTCTCAACCCCACTGAACCTAAGAACCTTGCTTCTATTCACATTTACTATCAACTTTCTTCTTTCACACACTTTACCAAACTCAGTCACCAACTTTTGCAGTTTCTCACATGACTTAGCCACTAGAGCTGTATCATCGGCGAACAACAACTGACTCACTTCCCAAGCCCTCTTATCCACAACAGTCTGTGTACTTGCCCCTCTCTCCAAAACTCTTGCAATTACCTCCCTAACCACACACACACGCATATATATATATATATATATATATATATATATATATATATATATATATATATATATATATATATATATATATATATGTATATATATATATATATATATATATATATATATATATATATATATATATATATATATTTTCTTTCTTTTTCTTTCAAACTATTCGCCATTTCCCGCATTAGTGAGGTAGCGTTAAGAACAGAGGACTGGGCCTTTGAGGGAATAATCCTCACCTGGCCCTCTTCTCTGTTCCTTCTTTTGGAAAATTAAAAGAAAAACAAGAGGGGAGGATTTCCAGCCCCCCGCTCCCTCCCCTTTTAGTCGCCTTCTACGACACGCAGGGAATACGTGGGAAGTATTCTTTCTCCCCTATTCCCATCTATTATACTTTGCCACTGTCTCCCGTATTAGCGAGGTAGCACAAGGAAACATACGAAAAAATGGCCCAACCAACCCACATACATAAGTATATACATACACGTCCACACATGTACATATACATACCTATACATCTCAACGTATACATATATATACACACTCAGACATATACAAATATACGCATGTACATAATTCATACTGTCTGCCCTTATTCATTCCCGTCGCCACCCCGCCACACATGAAATGACAACCCCCTCCCCCGCATGTGCATGAGGCAGCACTAGGAAAAGACAACAAAGGCCACATTCGTTCACACTCAGTCTCTAGCTGTCATGTATAATGCATCGAAACCACAGCTCCCTTTCCACATCCAGGGCCCACAAAACTTTCCATGGTTTACACCAGACTCTTCACATGCCTTGGTTCAATACATTGACAGCACATCGACTCCAGTATACCACATCATTCCAATTCATTCAATTCCTTGCACGCCTTTCACCCTCCTGCCTGTTCAAGCTCTGATCACTCAAAATTTTTTTCATTCTATCCTTCCAATCTCCAATTTGATCTCCCACTTCTCCTCGTTCCCTCCACCTCTGACACATATATCCTCTATGTCAATCTTTCCTCACTCATTCCCTCCATGTGACCAAACCATTTCAAAACACCCTCTTCTGCTCTCTCAATCACACTCATTTTATTACCACACATCTCTCTTACCCTTTCATTACTTACTCGATCAAACCATCTCACACAACATATTGTCCTCAAACATCTCATTTCCAGCACATCCACCCTCCTCCGCACAACTCTATCTATAGCCCACGCCTCACAATCATATAACATTGTTGGAACCACTATTCCTTCAAAAATAGCCATTTTTGCTTTCCGAGATAATGTTCTGGCCTTCCACACATTTTTCAATGCTCCCAGAACTTTCATCCCCTCCCCACCCTATGACTTACTTCAGCTTCCATGGTTACATCTGCTGCCAAATCCACTCCCAGATATCTAAAACAGTTCACTTCCTCCAGTTTTTCTCCATACATATACATATACATATACATACATATACATACACATACACAGACATACATATATACACATGCACACGTTCATACTTGCTTGCCTTCATCCGTTCTTGGTGCTGCCCCACCCCAAAGGAAACAGCAAGGCTACCCCTTGCTTCAGCGATTCAGCTCCAGGAAAACAGACAAAAAAGTCACATTTGTTCACACTCAGTCTTTAGCTGTCATGTGTAATACACCGAAACCACAGCTCCCTATCCACATCCAGGCCCCACAGACCTTTCCATGGTTTATCCCAGATGTTTCCTATGCCCTTGATTTTAATGCCAGAGAGGAAAGAATTATGGTATTTGAATACTTGCCAGTATTGTAAGTTACATTGGACACTTAACAAATGGCAGTTAGGTCGGGGCCATCATTTTTCTATCTTGCTTATGAGGGTCTTTGCTCATTATAGCTTAAAAAATCTGAAATTGAATTATTAGAGTCCCCTTATATCAGACTGTAGGACCAGAAGAAGAAAATATTTCTGAGAGTTCATAAATGAACCACTTGGATTCCCTCCATTGTCTGAGAAAGATGTTCACTGCAAACCATACACTTCTTTCAAGTAGACTATGCCCTTTCCCAATTCAAGATCATATATCCGTAGATATTTCCCATGTCACTTGTTTTCTCCAGTTTCTGTGATTGGTGCCCACTTACATGTGTTTGTGTATGTGAACATTGCATGAACAATATAATGTAGTGTACACTGTGTAGTACATATCAGCCCTTTGAGTCACCAGGCTGAGAAAAAACTATTTAGGGTCATGATAAATAATGTTTGGGTTACACTTGTCTAGACGGTGCATGTTTCAATATGAAAAGTTTAGGCACTATAATAACAGAAAAATCCTCTGATTGTAACATATCTAAGACTTTTGATAACCCCTACCTGGCTGCAACAGGAAGGCACCCATACCCTTCATGAATAAACCAAAGAGGTTTTTACCAAAACACTCAATAAAAAGTAGTTCACACAGTGAATGCAGTGTCAATAGTCTTGTTCTACTCATGTAAAAGATTAAGGGAACTTTTAAAACTGAGAACTTACATTTTTTCAGCATCATATGTAAGGCACTGAAATTACAGCCTCCTGAACACAAGACTTCTCTGGTTTACTCCAGCAACTTATTCCCCTGGTATAGTCCACTCAGCGAGTTGTCCCGTTTACCACATCATTCCAGTTCACTCTAACCCATGCAAACCTTTCACCCTCCTGCATGTTCAAGCCCTAAGCACTCAACCTTTTTCATTCCATCTTTCATTTCTAGTTTGGTCTCCTCTTTCTCCTTGTCCCTTCCACTTCTGACATGTATCTTCTTTGTCAATGTTTCCTCACTTATTCTCTCAATATGACCAAACCATTTCAACACACCTACTTCACCTCTCTCATCTATGCTCTTCTTAATACCACACCTCTCTATTACCCTACTATTAATTACTCAATCAGCCCTCCTCACACTACACATTTTCCTCAAATATTTCATTTCCACACATTTACCCTCCTCTGTACATTCTCTTCTACAGCCCATGTCATACATATACACAATATTTTTGGGACTACTATAGCTTCAAACATCCTCATTCTCACCTCTCTTTCCACACATTCCTCAATATTCCCAGCAATGTTGAATCTGATAACCTTCCTTTTATTCATCTTTACTTTCAACTTCCTCCTTTCACCCACGTTCACAACTCAGACACCACCTTCTGCTGTTTCTCACTCATGTCATTCACCATTGCTGTGTCATCAGCAAACAACAAATGAGTCACTTACCAGGACCTCTCACCCCCTAAAGACTGCATACCTGCCCCTCTCTCCAAGACCCTTGCATTTACCTCCCTTACTATTCTATCCATAAATAGATTAAACAGCTGTGGTAACATCACACATCTTGCTGCAGACCCACCTTCACACAGAGGCCTTACTCTATCAAAACTCCTTAATGATTCTCATAGCTTCATTCCCATACCATATATTTAGAAAACCATCCAGAAAGCATCTTTATCAACTCTAGCATATGTTTTCTTCAGATCCATAAATGCCACATACAAATGCTTCTGTCTCTCTAAGTTTATCTCATAAATATTCATCAAAGCGAATATCATATCCACACATCCTCTATCACTCCCGCTTGATGCTCTGAGCATGAAACCACTGAGAGCTCTCAATCACCACTCTCCCATATAACTTACCAGGTACAATTAACAACCCTTTTTTTCTATTTTCATGCCTGATCATAGTTTCCTACATTAGCAAGGTAGTACCAGGAACAGACAAAGAATGGCCATATCTGCTCACATACATTCTCTGTCATATCTAATGCACTGAAACTGCAGCTACCCATTCACAGCCAGGCCCTACAGACCTTTCTATGGTTTACCCTAGGTGCTTCACATGCCCTGGTTCAGTCCAAGAACAGCATATCGACCCCAATACACCATATCATTCCAACTCACTCTATACCATGTATGCCTTTCACCCTCCAGCATGTTCAGCCCCAATTGCTCAAAATCTTTTTCATCCCATCCTTACATCTCTAACTTAGTCTCCTTTTTTCCCCCACTTCTGACTCATATATTCTCTTTCTCAACCTTTCCTCATTGATTATCTCCATATGTCTAAACTATTTCAGCACATCCTCTTCAGCTCTCTCAAGCACACTTTTTTTTTTACTATACCTCTCTCTTGCCCTTTCATTACATACATGTTTAAACCACCTCACACCACATATTGTCCTTGAATAACAAATTTCCACTTAATCCATTTCCTTCTGCATAGCATTATCTTATTAACAAACTTATAGCTTTGTAATCTGAACCTTCACCTCCATCCCTTTTGTCGTTCTAAAATGGTACTATGCATGTATTCTGAATAATCCTCAGGGATCTATCCATGATCAATATGTACACTGAAATCCTAACAAAAAATCACTAACTTTCTTAAAAAAATTCAACTATAACACCATCCATTACTGTATCCTTCCCAAATTTCATCTTATGCAAGGCTTTCACCACCTGGCTAAATCAAAAGCAGCTTTAAAGTCAAATAAGTTAGAGTAATTGTATGAAGGATTAAAAAGGTGGCAATGCAGTGATGCACACTCTTTTTGCATAGAACCATATAGATTGGGAGACAGATGCTAATTGTATGTAGAAGATGCTTGATAGCTCTTGGAATGATAAGACTATCTGTTGAGTAGGTAGATAAAACTCCTGTCTCATAGCTCTTGTTATACAGCTCAAGAAGAGGATTGCCATGTTTGTTGCATAGGAGCCATACGATTTCATTGGTGATGCCATCCTGCCCTGGGGAAGTAACTTTGCCTTTAGTAAGTGCTGCATCAGCTTTTAAGTACATATATGGTTTAGGAAAAATTAGCAGGCTGATCACATCCACATGCAGCCCAAACTAGCAAATGAATCTCAGGTTTGGTGACTTCACCTAAAGAAGTATAAACAGCTGATAGAAAAGGAGAGCAACATGAATGCACCAGAATTAAAAGAGCTAAGTAGAGAAAAAGGCTGGAGGCTTGAAATTTACCCACTTTGGAAGAGAGAAGTGAAAGTTGATCTGATCACAACCTTAAGGTTTTTAAATGAGACTGATGACATGGACATAGACCAGTTTTTTTTTTTTCAGAGATGTAGGGATAAAGCAACCAGAAGACATAATATGTAATTAAGGAAGACACTTATGGATAAGTATGTACTGTAATACTTTTATAGTATGAGAAAGGTGGATAAGTAGAATAGAAGGACTTAGGACATGATTAGTGCAGATAGTCTGCATAAATGTAAGAGGCAGTATGACAGAAGAGAATGTTTATGTGTAAAGTGTGTAAATCAAGTGCAAAACTCCCTTCTATGCAGTAAAAATCATTAATTACAATGGGTTTTTACACATTGATTGAAATTCAACGGCAATTAAACCTTTTGGTGTGACATCTTTTACTCTCATTTTTTTAGTAATAATATTTACTTTTCCAGAAATGGAGTCATTACTCCCAAATCTAGTTACTTTGACTGTCCTTTGCAGCTTGTAAGGATATGCTCTTTGAGGAATGTTCCCAAAGCCACAGTGACTCCAGATGATTTCTTATTTATGGTATAAAGGAAACTAAAGAATAGTAACATTTGTATATTTCAACATCAAAAAATGACTTTATCCTATTGCACAAAGGTCTACATGCCTCTTCACTTAGAAGATTCAACAAAACAATATGAGAAGTCTCTATGAAGAGGTCTTTGCTGACTACGTTATTTACACATAAGCATGCCAATGTAGGCAAATTCATAGAATAAATTCCTGTTGGTCTAACCAGAAACGTACAAGCATTTAAAGTGGATCTCACGGCTTATCAATCTTCTCTTACACTATTTCATATCTGCAATAATGCAAATAAGTTCCTAAAGCTCTCAAAAACTATTAAGATTTAAGAAACCCAATTTTTTCAAATACACAATGATTTCAGAAAATGTAAAACGATAATTACTCTTAATTTGTGTTACCCTATCTACAACACACTTGTTAAATGGGGTTCAAGACAAAACTACAATGTAATGCATAAGTCTCTTAAATGCATGAAAATTATGAATATCCAACCACTTACGAATTCCAAATAAGACACTTCAACAGGATGTCACTGCTGAGTAATATGAGAACTAGCTTGGATCCGAAAGTCCTAAGACCAAGTTCTGGTAAGGAACCCTTCCCCCCCTATGAATGGATGAAACTTGTATGGAAAAGCAAAAAAGATACTCTGTGCTGCATTGGCTTTCAGTCCAGAGCATATGGCTTTTATGGAAAAGCAAACCATACAGAACAGTTATATCTTTGTGTCTATGCATATGGATTTCTCCACCGCAGGCTGAAGAATCAAAGGCATCAGTGATCAGCATCACATCTAATTGCTGTAACAGCAAGTGGCCCTTAAAGTTACATTCAGTAATGCTCCAAAAACTATATACATTTATTTATCTATTTATTATACTTTGTTGCTGTCTCCCGCGTTAGCGAGGGAGCGCAAGGAAACAGACAAAAGAATGGCCCAGCCCATCCACATACATATGTACATTATTTATTATAATTTATTTTGCCGTGTCGCTGTCTCCCACGTTAGCGAGGTAGCACAAGGAAACAGACGAAAGAGTGGCTCAACCCACCCACATACACATGTATATACATACACTTCCACACATGCAAATATACATACCTATACATCTCAACGTATACATATATATACACACACACAGACATATACATATATACACATGTACATAATTCACACTGTCTGCCTTCATTCATTCCCATCGCCACCTCGCCACACATGAAATAACAACCCCCTCCCCCCTCATGTGTGTGAGGTAACGCTAGGAAAAGACAACAAAGGCCCCATTCGTTCACACTCAGTCTCTAGCTGTCATGTAATAATGCACCGAAACCACAGCTCCCTTTCCACATCCAGGCCCCACAGAACTTTCCATGGTTTACCCCAGACGCTTCACATGCCCTGGTTCAATCCATTGACAGCACATCGACCCCGGTATACCACATCATTCCAATTCACTCTATTCCTTGCACACCTTTCACCCTCCTGCATGTTCAGGCCCCAATCACTCAAAATCTGTTTCACTCCATCTTTCCACCTCCAATTTGGTCTCCCACTTCTTGTTCCCTCCACCTCTGACACATATATCCTCTTGGTCAATCTTTCCTCACTCATTCTCTCCCATGCTCTCTCAACCACACTCTTTTTATTACCACACATATCTCTTACCCTATTATTGCTTACTCGATCAAACCACCTCACACCATATATTGTCCTCAAACATCTCATTTCCAACACATCCACCCTCTTGTGCACAACTCTATCCATAGCCCACACCTCGCAACCATACAACATTGTTGGAACCACTATTCCTTCAAACATACCCATTTTTGCTTTCTGATATATATATATATATTTTTTTTTTTTTTTTTTTCATACTTTGTCGCTGTCTCCCGCGTTTGCGAGGTAGCGCAAGGAAACAGACGAAAGAAATGGCCCCCCCCCCCATACACATGTACATACGTCCACACACGCAAATATACATACCTACACAGCCTTCCATGGTTTACCCCAGACGCTTCACATGCCTTGATTCAATCCACTGACAGCACGTCAACCCCTGTATACCACATCGCTCCAATTCACTCTATTCCTTGCCCTCCTTTCACCCTCCTGCATGTTCAGGCCCCGATCACACAAAATCTTTTTCACTCCATCTTTCCACCTCCAATTTGGTCTCCCTCTTCTCCTCGGTCCCTCCACCTCCGACACATATACCCTCTTGGTCAATCTTTCCTCACTCATTCTCTCCATATATATATATATATATATATATATATATATATATATATATATATATATATATATATATATATATATATATATATCCCTGGGGATAGGGGAGAAAGAGAATTCCCACGTATTCCCTGCGTGTCGCAGAAGGCGACTAAAAGGGGATGGAGCAGGGTGCTAGATGTCCTCCCCTCTCGTTTTTTTTTTTTTTTTTTTTTGTTTTCCACAGGAAGGAACGGAAAGGGGGACCAGGTGAGGATGTTCCTTCGAGGGCCCAGTCCTCTGTTCTTGATGCTGCCTCGCTGGCATGGGAGGTGGCGAATAGTATGAAAAAAAAAGATATATATATATATATATATATATATATATATGGCCAAAGAGCGTTATTGGATTATGTGTTAATTGATAGGCGCATGAAAGAGAGACGTTTGGATGCTAATGTGCTGAAAGGTGCAACTGGAGGGATGTCTGATCATTATCTTGTGGAGGTGACGGTGAAGATTTGTAGAGGTTTTCAGAAAAGAAAGAATGTTGGGGTTAAGAGAGTGGTGAAAGTAAGTGCGCTTGGGAAGGAGACTTGTGTGAGGAAGTACCAGGAGAGCCTGAGTACAGAATGGAAAAAGGTGAGAACAAAGGATGCAAAGGGAGTGGGGGAGGAATGGGATGTATTTAGGGAAGCAGTGATGGCTTGTGCAAAAGATACTTGTGGCATGAGAAGCGTGGGAGGTGGGCAGATTAGAAAGGGTAGTGAGTGGTGGGATGAAAAGTAAGATTATTAGTGAAAGAGAAGAGAGAGGCATTTGGACGATTTTTGCAGGGAAATATTTCAAATGAGTTGGAGATGTATAAAAGAAAGAGACGAGAGGTCAAGAGAAAGATACAAGAGGCAAAAAGGAGGGCAAATGAGAGTTGGGGTGAGAGAGTATACTTAAATTTGGGGAAGAATAAAAAGATGTTTTGAAAGGAGGTAAATAAAGTGCGTAAGATAAGGGAACAAATAGGAACATCGGTGAAGGGGGCTAATGGGGAGGTGATAACAAGTAGTGGTCATGTGAGAAGGAGATGGAGTATTTTGAAGGTTTGTTGAATGTGTTTGATGATAGAGTGGCAGACATAGGGAGTTTTGGTCAAGGTGGTGTGCAAAGTGAGAGGGTTAGGGAGAATGATTTGGTAAACAGAGAAGAGATAGTAAAAGCTTTGCGGAAGATGAAAGCCGGCAAGGTGGCGGGTTTGGATGGTATTGCAGTGGAATTTATTAAAAAAGGGGGTGACTATTGCTGACTGGTTGGTAAGGTTATTCAATGTATGTATGACTCATGGTGAGGTGTCTGAGGACTGGTGGAATGCTTGCATAGTGCCATTGTACAAAGGTGAAGGGGTTAAGAGTGAGTGCTCAAATTACAGAGGTATAAGTTTGTTGAGTATCCCTGGGAAATCATACGGGAGGGTTTTGATTGAGAGGGTGAAGGCATGTACAGAGCATCAGATTGGGGAAGAGCAGTGTGGTTTCAGAAGTGGTACAGGATGTGTGGATCATGTGTTTGCTTTGAAAAATGTATGTGAGAAATAATTAGAAAAGCAAATAGATTTGTATGTAGCATTCATGGATCTGGAGAAGGTATATGAGTTGATAGAGATGCTCTGTGGAAGGTATTAAGAATATATGGTGTGGGAGGTAAGTTGTTAGAAGCAGTGAAAAGTTTTTATCAAGGATGTAAGGCATGTGTATGTGTAGGAAGAGAGGAAAGTGATTGGTTCTCAGTGATTGTTGGTTTGCGGCAGGGGTGCGTGATGTCTCCATGGTTGTTTAATTTGTTTATGGATGGGGGTTGTTAGGGAGGTGAATGCATGAGTTTTGGAAAGAGAGGTAAGTATGCAGTCTGTTGAGCATGAGAGATCTTGGGAAGTGAGTCAGTTGTTCGCTGATGATACGGCGCTGGTAGCTGATTCGGGAGAGGAACTGCAGAAGCTGGTGACTGAGTTTGGTAAAGTGTGTGAAAGAAGAAAGCTGAGAGTAAATGTGAACAAGAGCAAGGTTATTAGGTATAATAGGGTTGAGGGCCAAGTCAATTGGGAGGTAAGTTTGAATGGAGAAAAACTGTAGGAAGTGAAGTGTTTAGATATCTGGGAGTGGATTTGGCAGCAGATGGAACCATGGAAGTGGAAGTGAATCATAGGGTGGGGGAGGGGGCGAAAGTTCTGGGAGCGCTGAAAAATGTGTGGTAGCCAAGAACGTTATCTTGGAAAGCAAAAATGGGTATGCTAGAAGGAATAGTGGTTCCAACAATGTTATATGGTTGCGAGGTGTAGGCTATAGATAGAGTTGTGCGGAGGAGGGTGGATGCGCTGGAAATGAGATGTTTGAGGACAATATATGGTGTGAGGTGGTTTGATCGAGTAAGTAATGAAAGGGTAAGAGAGATGTGTGATAATTAAAAGAGTGTGGTTGAGAGAGCAGAAGAGGGTGTTTTTAAATTGTTTGGTCACATAGAGAGAATGAGTGAGGAAAGATTGACAAAGAGGATATATGTGTTAGAGGTGGAGGGAACGAGGAGAAGTGGGAGACCTAATTGGAGGTGGAAAGATGGAGTGAAAAAGATTTTGAGTGATAGGGGCCTGAACATGCAGGAGGGTGAAAGGCGTGCAAGGAATAGAGTGAATTGGATCAATGTGGTATACCGAGGTCCACGTGCTGTCAATGGATTAAACCAGAGCATGTGAAGCGTCGGGGGTAAACCATGGAAAGTTCTGTGGGCCCTGGATGTGGAGAGGGAGCTGTGGTTTCGGGCATTATTACATGACAGCTAGAGACTGAGTGTGAACGAATGGGGCCTTTGTTGTCTTTTCCTAGCGCTACCTCGCACACATGAGGAGGGAGGGGGATGTTATTCCATGTGTGGCAAAGAGGCGATGGGAATAAATAAAGGCAGACAGTATGAATTATGTACATGTGTATATATGTATATGTCTGTGTGTGTATATATATGTGTACATTGAGATGTATAGGTATGTATATTTGCGTGTGTGGACGTGTATGTATATACATGTGTGTGTGGGTGGGTTGGGCCATTTCTTTCATCTGTTTCCTTCCGCGACCTCGCTAACGTGGGAGACAGCGACAAAGCAAAATGAAAAAAAATATATATATATATATATATATATATATATATTATCCCTGGGGATAGGGGAGAAAGAATACTTCCCACGTATTCCCTGCGTGTCGTAGAAGGCGACTAAAAGGGAAGAGAGCGGGGGGGCTGGAAATCCTCCCCTCTCAATTTTTTTTAATTTTCCAAAAGAAGGAACAGAGAAGGGGGCCAGGTGAGGATATTCCCTCAATGGCCCAGTCCTCTGTTCTTAACGCTACCTCGCTAACGCGGGAAATGGCGAATAGTTTGAAAAAAAAAAAATATATATATATATATAGTAGTGGTGATGTGAGAAGGAGATGGAGTGAGTATTTTGAAGGTTTGTTGAATGTGTTTGATGATAGAGTGGCAGATATAGGGTGTTTTGGTCGAGGTGGTGTGCAAAGTGAGAGGGTTAGGGAAAATGATTTGGTAAACAGAGAAGAGGTAGTAAAAGCTTTGCGGAAGATGAAAGCCGGCAAGGCAGCATGTTTGGATGGTATTGCAGTGGAATTTATTAAAAAAGGGGGGTGACTGTATTGTTGACTGGTTGGTAAGGTTATTTAATGTATGTATGACTCATGGTGAGGTGCCTGAGGATTGGCGGAATGCGTGCATAGTGCCATTGTACAAAGGCAAAGGGGATAAGAGTGAGTGCTCAAATTACAGAGGTAAAAGTTTGTTGAGTATTCCTGGTAAATTATATGGGAGGATATTGATTGAGAGGGTGAAGGCATGTACAGAGCATCAGATTGGGGAAGAGCAGTGTGGTTTCAGAAGTGGTAGAGGATGTGTGGATCAGGTGTTTGCTTTGAAGAATGTATGTGAGAAATACTTAGAAAAGCAAATGGATTTGTATGTAGCATTTATGGATCTGGAGAAGGCATATGATAGAGTTGATAGAGATGCTTTGTGGAAGGTATTAAGAATATATGGTGTGGGAGGCAAGTTGTTAGAAGCAGTGAAAAGGTTTTATCGAGGATGTAAGGCATGTGTACGTGTGGGAAGAGAGGAAAGTGATTGGTTCTCAGTGAATGTAGGTTTGCGGCAGGGGTGTGCGATGTCTCCATGGTTGTTTAATTTGTTTATGGATGGGGTTGTTAGGGAGGTGAATGCAAGAGTTTTGGAAAGAGGGGCAAGTATGAAGTCTGTTGGGGATGAGAGAGCTTGGGAAGTGAGTCAGTTGTTGTTCGCTGATGATACAGTGCTGGTGGCTGATTCATGTGAGAAACTGCAGAAGCTGGTGACTGAGTTTGGTAAAGTGTGTGAAAGAAGAAAGTTAAGAGTAAATGTGAATAAGAGCAAGGTTATTAGGTACAGTAGGGTTGAGGGTCAGGTCAATTGGGAGGTGAGTTTGAATGGAGAAAAACTGGAGGAATTGAAGTGTTTTAGATATCTGGGAGTGGATCTGGCAGCGGATGGAACCATGGAAGCGGAAGTGGATCATAGGGTGGGGGAGGGGGCGAAAATTCTGGGAGCCTTGAAGAATGTGTGGAAGTCGAGAACATTATCTCGGAAAGCAAAAATGGGTATGTTTGAAGGAATAGTGGTTCCAACAATGTTGTATGGTTGCGAGGCGTGGGCTATGGATAGAGTTGTGCGCAGGAGGATGGATGTGCTGGAAATGAGATGTTTGAGGACAATGTGTGGTGTGAGATGGTTTGATCGAGTAAGTAACGTAAGGGTAAGAGAGATGTGTGGAAATAAAAAGAGCGTGGTTGAGAGAGCAGAAGAGGGTGTTTTGAAATGGTTTGGGCACATGGAGAGAATGAGTGAGGAAAGATTGACCAAGAGGATATATGTGTCGGAGGTGGAGGGAACGAGGAGAAGAGGGAGACCAAATTGGAGGTGGAAAGATGGAGTGAAAAAGATTTTGTGTGATCGGGGCCTGAACATGCAGGAGGGTGAAAGGAGGGCAAGGAATAGAGTGAATTGGAGCGATGTGGTATACCGGGGTTGACGTGCTGTCAGTGGATTGAATCAAGGCATGTGAAGCGTCTGGGGTAAACCATGGAAAGCTGTGTAGGTATGTATATTTGCGTGTGTGGACGTATGTATATACATGTGTATGGGGGTGGGTTGGGCCATTTCTTTCGTCTGTTTCCTTGTGCTACCTCGCAAACGCGGGAGACAGCGACAAAGCAAAAAAAGAAAAAAAAAAATATATATATTTATATATATAAATATATATATATATATATATATATATATATATATATATATATATAACTTAGCACAATAGAGATTCTTATATAAATCCAAGGAACCCTAGATAAATGCTTAAAAGCTATTAAAAGTACAAAATACCTCATATCATGAACTATGAAGAATCCTAATGGGAACTTTAACTGAGGCATGTTGTAGCACAACCTATGCCAAACATGTAAGCTGGCAATGTTATATATCTAATAACACTTGGTGAAAATTATTCAATTGGTAATTCTATATAATGAAAGTTAATGAATTTATGTATAGTTTAAAACACCTTTATTACAATTTGTCAGCATCTTATGGCTTCCATATTTCAAATATTCTTAACACTGCATCTCTGATATCTCCATTGTTAATACAATGACATTAATAATCCTGGTGATTACATTGTTAAATATTCCCTCTTCGATGACCCTAACTGGTTCTTACAATCATCTAGCCTTATGTTACATTTAACAATTACACATTAAGAGATATTTTTCAAAACAGGATATTCAGACTTGACCAAACTCTTCCAAAAAAACCTCATAATTTTTTCAAGGAATGCTGTATAGTCCATTATTTCAACATAAATTTGAGTGTACAGTACACCATTTGTGTCTGGTATCAATTTGTTCAAATGATAACATCTACTGTTCTTCATTTTACAATTATCCATATTTACAACTGTTGCTAAAAAAAATATCTGCACAATCTCCACAATTAAACTGGAAACTCTTATTCATCAGTATTTGTTTTTTGAACACTGTTTTTTGAAGTTCTCCTTTTCAAATCTGTATCTATGCATCAAATTCCCTAATATATGATCTATTTCTAAATATCAATTAAGATTGTTCTTATATTTTCATTCCCTTTTCCTTATTTTAAAAATTCAACATTTGGATTTTATACTTTTCAAGATTAGGATACAGAATTTCTGAGATGTTCTTCCCTTGTTACTACCATAGAACCATCACATGAAATATCACTGTATATCACACTCCACCACTGTACAATTTGACGGCAGTGAATATATTCAACATCAATTTGGGTGAGCCCTGTGATGTTGAATATCACTAATAGTGCAAACACCAATAATTTCCTCTTTAAGAGATCATACGTCTTGTTTGTGTTCAACAGCAGTGGTAAAGGTATAATCTTTTACACTGCCAAAATATTGCAAACTTCCTTTTAATCAATTTTCCTTAAATTTTGTAATCTTGTTTCATAAGGTTTTTGGCCAAACTTAATCAAAATACTTGACAATTATCATAAAAACCTTTGATTCAGATACTGAATGAGTCATGGCATTGCAGACTGCACTGCACAATAAAACTTAAAAAGCTATGAAATATAATGTAACTGTACATATGTACTTACTATATCAATGCAGTTTAACATTACAAGTACAGTGGTTTCAGGAAATTACAAAAAGAAATAAGTCACATGCTTTATAACAGAACTATATCTCAAACACAGTGATAAGTACCATTTCTTATCTCCAGTCTAAACTCCTAGGGACTAAGCAGTCTTAATTCATATTATTTGGGGATTACACATACTGATCTTACTGGGTGGATTCTTGGTCTTAAATATTATATGCAAGTAATGTACATAAACATGCACAAAATATTAAAAAAACAGTTAATGTACTTATGCAATTTTTTTCCTTGTTCTAGTGTGTAATATGGTATAAGGTTATGTTAGGAGATTACATAAATGACAAGTGTTTGGGGTTGGATGCTCGTTTGATACCATTACAAGGAGATGCAAGAGCCATGGAAATGACAGGAAAGCACAAAGTGCTACTGCCTCACCTTGATTCAAACCTCAGAAACTCATGCACTATTTTGTCAAGAATTTTAAATGCTAAGGCATCTGAATCTTGGATATTTTCTAACTATGGATTTTCGGACTGGAGATCTATCAGTACTATAATGACTGGTGTTACTCTCTTGTGACTATCATCTCACTTTCCTTTATTCATTTGTTCTAACATAAAAATGCATGTATATGAGGTGAATGGCTCAACTTAGTGTGTGCTGTGAAAAGTATAAAGCATTTTATATGTGGAAGTCCATATTTCACATAAATTCACCGGATATGTGTGTGAGTGATGTTCAGGGGCAGTGTTTGTCTGATCCACCCCATTAATGTTTCCAAGCTATTCCAAATCAATATTAGCTTACTGCATTTACATATGCATATTGTGTACAATTACAGTACCAAGATCATTATTGACTGTTTAGAGGGAGGAACATATCTAAGAAGAGTGCACAGTTCCTGTTTCTGATATCAAGCAAAATGATATTATTTCTTAAACAGAATGCAGGGAAGTTCAATGAAATCCTACAGCCATTACTGGTGTTTTTATTAGAGTAAATTTTAAACTTCAAGCTAAAACTAGCCTTAACCACATAAAGTGGTTACAGCTCAATGTATACTTTACATTTTTGGTAATAAGCATCATCAATGATACTGCATATAAAAGGAAAAATGTACAAATGTAAGAATAAGAAGCCTCTGAGATGCTACTTTAGAATAAATAAACCTTATTGATATTCTATTTGCATGAGAATGAGTGCATTGACTAACATCTGGCTCAATTTTGGGATAATATACAGGCATAATGCACGTACAAGCTGTATTACAGTAAAATAGTTTTCACACTGGACCACATTTGTCATAAACAGATACCCTTGTCTTCTAAACAAGTGCCAAAATTGTCAATCTTTACCACAAAAATGGCCAACAGTCACCCATTTTGAATCAAACTACTAGATGTATAACCACAGAAAACTAATGCAACTATTAAAAGATCCACTCAAAGACATGCAGCTCTCACTGAGTTTCATGCCCCTACCATGAAAAGAGAGGATTTTTTAACATAATTACATAACTTAGAATCCCTTTTATGGGGCTCCTGCAGCTTTAAGGCTGTGCTACAATTAGTAGCAGTGAAATGATGGACTCCTTCAGAGTGAGAAGTCCCGACGAGACTGTGTTCCTTTTTGTCCACTGACAGTGATATAACTTCACCAAAGAAGACTTTTTACTTGTGGCATAACCACATGCAGGCAGTGTGGTAACACTGAAAAGAATGACATAGAAAATGACACCATATTCAATGACTCTGCCATGAAGGGGGAGAGAAATAAAAACAGTGCTTCACAAAGAGATTAACATGTACACAAACCTAAAAATTGTACGCCCTGTCATATTGACATGGGATGAAAAATAAGACAAAAATAATATCGCATCCCTGCAGTGCTGTACACTTTTGCAAGATAATGAAAAGTTCATGCAACCAAATGTCTCTTGCAGCTGCTTATATTACTGAGTGAATAAACAATTAATCATGATCCAATCATCAAATCCTCTACCAAATCAGCACAAGAAAAAAGAAAAAAATTCATATAACTTTCAAATTTAGCAGCTATTCTTTATAAAATGATAATGAAGATCACGTTAATCTTAGTGCATCTGGGATACTGCAATCAAAGTAAGTCATGTTATGCAATGCAAACACGGCAAATTTTCAAGGTACATGATTTTAAGTCTATAACCAAAAATATAGTTCATTATCACAAGGAAATGAATACATGCCAACCTGATAGGCTGAAAAAATCCAAAAGGGTCTTTAAACCATAATGAAACCCTGAGGTCAATCAAAGAAGTCAGGAAGAACTTGGTTAGGTTAAAACTAAAGTGGATAACTACCTGAGAATGTAATGTATTGTTAACATTACAAGCAAAAAAAATTCATGATTATCTTAACTGGCCCCTATTCTACAAAAATCCTTCTGAAGTCCACAAGAGTTTTTACCCCAACTAGCATTAAGTTACCGGTACATAAAAACATTTTTTCATCTGCTATGCACATTCCATAGCATTCAATAATAGGGTTCTGTTAAGTTACATTGAGTTATGCATCAACCTATCTCCCATCCATGAGATAACATAACTTACACAAATTACAGTGATCATGCCTCACAGACTTTTACTGATCACCTAGATATTTATCCAGTTATAATTCGTAATAACTACAGAGAAAACCATAACACTCAAAACGATCAACATATGTAATAATAATAATAATGATTTCAACTTAAAATCAAATTACATATAAAGAGAAAGATTTAGAATTATGACTATAACTCTGACACCTCTGACATGAATTTCTAAAATCAGGGTTATGTACATGGGTGGAACAGGAAAGTCTAGCATTTTAGATTACCCAGCTAATGTACCCCAGGGAAAAAAGTTATTATGAATACTACAAACATTAAAACTTCTGGAAGACACAATAATGGAATAAATTTTTAATCTTAAAATATCAGAGCTATACATAATTCATCAAATCCAATTTCCAATCAACTCTTGAAAACTGTTTCATTTATTATTGACCACCATGAATGCTATGGTAATGGTTGATAACTGCTCCAGCTATGCAGTAATAAATATGGTTGAAAACTGTCACTATCTTTACAAAATGAGTGACACTAGTACAGTACAATAATGGAAATTGTCTTGTAATTACAGAGGCAAAGCATCTGATATACTAGTTTTACTTATTCAGAATTCCCTGCACAGTGTACACTTTTTATAGTCTTTTAATATCTCCTAAACTATATGTAAAGCTGAATATAGTACACAGTACATTTGTTGACAACTTACTTCATAACAACAATAATAAACCCCCCTCATACAGTAATGTATTATGAAACATGATACACATAATATAATGCCATCATCTAAAAAAAAATAAATAAATGAAACTGGTATGCAGTACTTGACGCCACCCATGATATAGATATTCCACCAATCTCATTGTGTCCTCTTAAAATGAGTGCATTTTACAAATTTTGTAATAATGAAACTAGTTATTCATAGAAATATATATATAAGGAAGAAGTGTGGGTAGCCTCCTAGTCAATCAGTGATCTCAACAAAATCCCAAATTCTTGATCTTATTACCTCAGTGTCATGTCAGTTTTAGTCACAGGATTTTCTGGTTTTCTGGGACATAGCCTAATATATACGTAAAATATAAACAATGAAAAATCATGAATGAAATTGTATCGAAGAGATACAAATTAACAACCTTCTAAAGCATGGTCTATTTGATATATGAAGCCCGCCACATTCAAAACTTGCCAGTTTCAAAAATATACAGATTTCTGAAACTTCTGGTTTTCTGGAATCCAGATAAAGCAAATCAGGCATAAATGAAAACAGGATTTCATAGCAAATGGGGACATCTTTCTTAGTTGATGCTAAAGTTCCCCTTTTGTAAAGATTCTGAATTGTAATAAGTTTTCTTGCAAACACTAATAGCAAATGGATAACAAAATACTGTAAATGTTATTGGATGAACATGAGTATACTTTATTCATCAATACAGTGTTGTTCTCTGCATGATGAGAGGCTGACATTATGAGTGAAAAGAACTACAGGGCTGTGTGTGGAAAGAGTAAAGGTTGACTGTCTCGTGCATGGTCTTCCTCTCTATAAATCCACAGGTAGGCTCCTAATTTTGTCTATGTTCTTTATGACAGCATGTATGCTTGACTTGTTTACACAATAAGCCAGCCAGGCACTGAGACAAATCATCATTTTCAAGTCTTCTGAGAACCTCCAACTAAGATTCCAGCAATGATACCTTCTTACACTACTTAATATGTGCTTCTTCACTTATTTAAGAATTTTAAGAACACTGTAGGAGAGTCATTATTAATGGTATAAAAAAGAAATTAAGTATGACAGTTCACAGATATCATCACAGAACAAAGTTTTATGTCTTAACTGGTACCATGAAACATACAATTTACTTATACAAAATTAATCTGACTTTTTAATGTTTAACCAGATGAATTACTTTTTGAGTTAGATTTACTTAAAATCTTTTGTTATACATCATGTTTGATTTACTTAGAATCTTTTGTTACATATCATCCTTGAATGAAACCAATCTGTTTGAAAAACATTCCTGTGAAAAATTTACATGTGATTTTGTAAGGGAAAATGCCCCATTCATATCTCCATTAATCAAAACTATATCATTTAATTGAAAATAATCTGATATAAAATGCCAAACAGGCTAGAATTCTGTGATGCAAGGGCTAGCATTCTTGACTGTAAAACATTCATGGGCCATCCAGGGACGAGCACATAGCTTCAAATCCTGGTTGTGGTAGTTGGTCCACAGTCAACCCAGCTGTCCATCCAACTTTAGAGGTTGGTCGATAAAAAGGGTACCTGGCTCAGGCTAGGATATATATATATATATATATATATATATATATATATATATATATATATATATATATATATATATATGTATATATATATATATATATATTTTTTTTTTATTATACTTTGTCGCTGTCTCCCGCGTTTGCGAGGTAGCGCAAGGAAACAGACGAAAGAAATGGCCCAACCCACCCCCATACACATGTATATACATACGTCCACACACGCAAATATACATACCTACACAGCTTTCAATGGTTTACCCCAGACGCTTCACATGCCCTGATTCAATCCACTGACAGCACGTCAACCCCGGTATACCACATTGCTCCAATTCACTCTATTCCTTGCCCTCCTTTCACCCTCCTGCATGTTCAGGCCCCGATCACACAAAATCTTTTTCACTCCATCTTTCCACCTCCAATTTGGTCTCCCTCTTCTCCTCGTTCCCTCCACCTCCGACACATATATCCTCTTGGTCAATCTTTCCTCACTCATTCTCTCCATGTGCCCAAACCATTTCAAAACACCCTCTTCTGCTCTCTCAACCACGCTCTTTTTATTTCCACACATCTCTCTTACCCTTACGTTACTTACTCGATCAAACCACCTCACACCACACATTGTCCTCAAACATCTCATTTCCATCACATCCATCCTCCTGCGCACCACTCTATCCATAGCCCACGCCTCGCAACCATACAACATTGTTGGAACCACTATTCCTTCAAACATACCCATTTTTGCTTTCCGAGATAATGTTCTCGACTTCCACACATTCTTCAAGGCTCCCAGGATTTTCGCCCCCTCCCCCACCCTATGATCCACTTCCGCTTCCATGGTTCCATCCGCTGCCAGATCCACTCCCAGATATCTAAAACACTTCACTTCCTCCAGTTTTTCTCCAATTGACTTGACCCTCAACCCTACTGTACCTAATTACCTTGCTCTTATTCACATTTACTCTTAACTTTCTTCTTTCACACAATTTACCAAACTCAGTCACCAGCTTCTGCAGTTTCTCACAAGAATCAGCCACCAGCGCTGTATCATCAGCGAACAACAACTGACTCACTTCCCAAGCTCTCTCATCCCCAACAGACTTCATACTTGCCCCTCTTTCCAAATTTCTTGCATTCACCTCCCTAACATCCCCATCCATAAACAAATTAAACAACCATGGAGACATCACACACCCCTGCCGCAAACCTACATTCCCTGGGGATAGGGGAGAAAGAATACTTCCCACATACTCCCTGCGTGTCTAGAAGGCGACTAAAAGGGAAGGGAGCGAGGGGCTAGAAATCCTACCCTCTTTTTTTTTTTTTCCCAAAGAAGGAACAGAGAAGGGGGCCAGATGAGGATATTCCCTCAAAGGCCCAGTCCTCTGTTCTTAATGCTACCTTGCTAACGCAGGCAATGGCGAATAGTATGAAAGAAAAAAAATGATATATATATATATTTTTATTTACTTTGCTTTGTCGCTGTCTCCCACGTTTGCGAGGTAGCGCAAGGAAACAGACGAAAGAAATGACCCAACCCACCCCCATACACATGTATATACATACATGTCCACACACACAAATATACATACCTATACATCTCAATGTACACATATACATACACACAGACATACATATATACACATGTACATAATTCATACCGTCTGCCTTTATTTATTCCCATCGCCACCTCACCACACATGGAATAACATCCCCCTACCCCCTCATGTGTGCGAGGTAGCGCTAGGAAAAGACAACAAAGGCCCCATTCGTTCACACTCATTCTCTAGCTGTCATGTAATAATGCCCGAAACCACAGCTCTCTTTCCACATCCAGGCCCCACAGAACTTTCCATGGTTTACCCCAGATGCTTCACAAGCCTTGATTCAATCCACGTCGACCCTGGTATACCATATCGATCCAATTCACTCTATTCCTTGCCCGCCTTTCACCCTCCTGCATGTTCAGGCCCCGATCACTCACAATCGTTTTCACTCCATCTTTCCACCTCCAATTTGGTCTCTCACTTCTCCTCGTTCCCTCCACCTCCGACACATATATCCTCTTGGTCAATCTTTCCTCACTCATTCTCTCCATGTGCCCAAACCATTTCAAAACACCCTCTTCTGCTCTCTCAACCACGCTCTTTTTATTTCCACACATCTCTCTTACCCTTACATTACTTACTCGATCAAACCACCTCACACCACACATTGTCCTCAAACATCTCATTTCCAGCACATCCACCCTCCTGCGCACAACTCTATCCATAGCCCATGCCTCGCAACCATACAACATTGTTGGAACCACTATTCCTTCAAACATACCCATTTTTGCTTTCCGAGATAATGTTCTTGACTTCCACACATTCTTCAATGCTCACAGGATTTTCACCCCCTCCCCCACCCTATGATTCACTTCCGCTTCCATGGTTCCATCCGCTCCCAGATATCTAAAACACTTTACTTCCTCCAGTTTTTCTCCGTTCAAACTTATCTCCCAATTGACTTGACCTTCAACTCTACAGTACCTAGTAACCTTGCTCTTATTCACATTTACTCTTAACTTTCTTCTTTCAGACACTTTACCAAACTCAGTCACCAGCTTCTGCAGTTTCTCACATGAATCAGCCACCATGTCTCCATGGTTGTTTAATTTGTTTATGGATGGGGTTGTTAGGGAGGTAAATGCAAGAGTTTTGGAAAGAGGGGCAAGTATGAAGTCTGTTGGGGATGAGAGAGCTTGGGAAGTGAGTCAGTTGTTGTTCGCTGATGATACAGCGCTGGTGGAGGATTCATGTGAGAAACTGCAGAAGCTGGTGACTGAGTTTGGTAAAGTGTGTGAAAGAAGAAAGTTAAGAGTAAGTGTGAATAAGAGCAAGGTTAATAGGTACAGTAGGGTTGAGGGTCAAGTCAATTGGGAGGTAAGTTTGAATGGAGCAAAACTGGAGGAAGTAAAGTGTTTTAGATATCTGGGAGTGGATCTGGCAGCGGATGGAACCATGGAAGCGGAAGTGGATCATAGGGTGGGGGAGGGGGCAAAAATCCTGGGAGCCTTGAAGAATGTGTGGAAGTCGAGAACATTATCTCGGAAAGCAAAAACGGGTATGTTTGAAGGAATAGTGGTTCCAACAATGTTGTATGGTTGCGAGGCGTGGGCTATGGATAGAGTTGTGCGCAGGAGGATGGATGTGCTGGAAATGAGATGTTTGAGGACAATGTGTGGTGTGAGGTGGTTTGATCGAGTAAGTAGCGTAAGGGTAAGAGAGATGTGTGGAAATAAAAAGAGCATGGTTGAGAGAGCAGAAGAGGGTGTTTTGAAATGGTTTGGGCACATGGAGAGAATGAGTGAGGAAAGATTGACCAAGAGGATATATGTGTCGGAGGTGGAGGGAACGAGGAGAAGTGGGAGACCAAATTGGAGGTGGAAAGATGGAGTGAAAAAGATTTTGTGTGATCAGGGCCTGAACATGCAGGAGAGTGAACGGAGGGCAAGGAATAGAGTGAATTGGATCGATGTGGTATACCGGGGTTGACGTGCTGTCAGTGGATTGAATCAGGGCATGTGAAGCGTCTGGGTAAACCATGGAAAGCTGTGTAGGTATGTATATTTGCGTGTGTGGACGTATGTATATACATGTGTATGGGGGTGGGTTGGGCCATTTCTTTCGTCTGTTTCCTTGCGCTACCTCGCAAACGCGGGAGACAGCGACAAAGCAAAAAAAAAAAAAAAAATATATATATATATATATATATTCATTTATTCATTATACTTAGTTGCTGTCTCCAATGTTAGCAAGGTAGTGCAAGGAAACAGATGAAAGAATGGCCCAACCCATCCACATACACATGCATATACATAAACACCGACACACGCACATATACATACCTTTATACTTCAACATATACATATACATATACATATAAATATACATATACATATATACACATGTACCCATTCCCTCTTGCTGCCTTCATCCATTCCCATCACCACCCTACCACACATGAAATAGCAACCCCTACCCCCACGAGCGTGCAAGGTAGCGTCAGGAAAAGACAACAAAGGCCACATTTGTTCACATTCAGTCTCTAGCTGTCATGTCTAATGCAACAAAACCATAGCTCCCTCTCCACATCCAGGCCCTACAAAACTTTCTATGGTTTACCTCAGACACTTCACATGCCCTGGTTCAATCCATTGACAGCATGTCGACCTCGGTATACCACTTCATTCCAATTCACTCTATTGATTGCACGCCTTTCACCCCCTGTATGTTCAGGCCCCGATCACTCAAAATCTTTTTCACTCCATCCTTCCACCTCCAATTTGGTCTCCCACTTCTTGTTCCCTCCACCTCAGACACATATATATATCCTCTTTGTCAATCTTTCCTTGCTCATTCTCTCCATGTGATCAAACCATTTCAATACACCCACTTCTGCTTTCTCAACTACACTTTTTTTTAATACCATACATCTCTCTTACCCTTTCATTACTTACTCGATCAAACCACCTCACGCCACATATTGTCCTCAAACATTTCATTTCCAACACATCCACCCTCCTCTGCACAACCCTATCTATTGCCCATGCCTTGCAACCATATAACATTGTTGGAACCACTATTCCTTCAAACATACCCATTTTTGCTCTCCAAGATAATGTTCTCGCCTTCCGCACATTCTTCAATGCTCCGGAACCTTTGCCCCTCCCCCACCCTGTGACTCACTTCCACTCCCATGGTTCCATCCACTGCCAAATCCACTCTCAGATATCTAAAACACTTCATTTCCTCCAGTTTTCTCCATTCAAACTTTTTTTTATTATACATAGTTGCTGTTTCCCGTGTTAGCGAGGTAGCACAAGGAAACAGACGAAAGAATGGCCCAACACACCCACATACACATGTATATACATAAACACCCACACACGCACATATACATACCTATACATTTCAATGTATACATACATATACATACACAGACATGTACATATTCATACTTGCTGCCTTTATCCATTCCTTTTGCCACCACACCACACATGAAATGGCACCCCCCTTCACCCGCGTGCATGCAAGGTAGCACTAGGAAAAGACAACAAAGTCCACATTCATTCACACTCAGTCTCTAGTTGTCATGTGGAGAAAGAATACTTCCCACGTATTCCCTGAGTGTCGTAGAAGGCGACTAAAAGGGGTGGAAGCGGGGGGCTGGAAACCCCTCTCCTTGTATCTAAATTTCTAAATAGGGAAACATAGAGGTATAAGTTTGTTGAGTATTCCTGGAAAATTATATGGGAGGGTATTGATTATGAGGGTGAAAACATGTACAGAGCATCAGATTGGGGAAGAGCAGTGTGGTTTCTGAAGTGGTAGAGGATGTGTGGATCAGGTGTTTGCTTTGAAGAATGTATGTGAGAAATACTTCAAAAAACAAATGGATTTGTACGTAGCATTTATGGATCTGGAGAAGGCATATGATAGGGTCGATAGAGAAGCTTTGTGGAAGGTTTTAATAGTATATGGTGTGGGAGGTAAGTTGCTAGAAGCAGTGAAAAGTTTTTACCAAGGATGTGAGGGATGTGTGCGAGTAGGAAGAAAGGAGGGTGATTGGTTCCCAGTGAATGTTGGTCTGTGGCAGGGGTGTGTGATGTCCCCATGGTTGCTTAATTTGTTTATGGATGGGGTGGTTAGGAAGGTAAATGCAAGAGTTTCGGAGAGGGGGCAAGTATGCAGTCTGATGTGGATGAGAATGCCTGGGAAGTGTTAGTTGTTGTTTGCCAATGAAACAGCTTTAGTGGCTGATTAGTGTGAGAAACTGCAGAGGTTGGTGACTGAGTTTGAATTGTGTGAAAGGAGAAAGATGACAGTAAATGTGAATAAGAGCAAGGTTATTAGGTACAGTAGGGTTGAGGGACAAGTTAATTGGGATGTACGTTTGAATGGAGAAAAATTGGAGGAAGTGAAGTGTTTTAGATATTTAGGGAGTGGACTTAGCAGTGGACAGAACCATGGAAGCGGAAGTGTCACAGGGTGGGGAGGTGGTGAAGGTTCTGGGAGCAATGAAGAATGTGTGGAAGGAGAGAATGTTATCTCAAAAAGCAAAAATGGGTATGTTTGAAGGAATAATGGTTCCAACAATGTTATATGGTTGCAAGGCATGGCCTATAGATGGGGTTGTTTGGAGGTGGGTGGATGTGTTGGAAATGAAATGTTTAAGGACAATATGAGGTGTGAGGTGGTTTGATCGAGTAAGTAATGAAAAGGGTAAGAGGGATGTGTGGTAATAAAAAGAGTGTGGTTGAGAAAGCAGAAGGTGTGTTGAAATGGTTTGGACACATGGAGAGAGTGAGTGAGGAAATATCGATAAACAAGATATATGCATCAGAGGTGGAGGGAAGAAGGAGAAGCGGGAGACCACACTGAAGGTGTAAGGATGGAGTGAAAAAGATTTTGAGTGATTGGGGCTGAACATACAGAAGGGTGAAAGGAGTGCAAGGAATAGAGTGAACTGGAATGATGTGGTATACTAGGGCCAACTTGCTGTCAGTGGATTGAACCAGGGCATGTGAAGCATCTGGGGTAAACCATGGAAAGGTCTGTGGGGCCTTGCTGTGGAAAGGGGGCTGTGGTTTTGGTGCATATAAACATGATAGCTAGAGACTGAGTGTGGACAAATGTGGCCTTTTTGTCTTTTCCTGGCACTACCTCGATAGAGAGGGGGGATGCTGTTTCCTGTGCGGCAGGGTGGCGACAGAAATGGATGAAGGCGGCAAGTATGAATATGTACATGTGTATATATGTATATGTCTATGTGTATGTACATGTATGTATGTACACATACATATACATACACATACACAGACATATACATATATACACATGTACATATTCATACTTGCTTGCCTTCATTCATTCCTGGTGCCACCCTGCCCCACAGGAAACAGCATCGCCACCCCCTGCTTCAACAAGGCAGTGGCAGAAAACAAAACAAAAAAAAAAACACATTCATTCACAATTAGTCTCTAGCTGTCATGTGTAATGCACCAAAAGCACAGCTCCTTATCCACATCCAGGCCCCATAGACCTTTTCATGGTTTATTGCAGACATTTCACATTGATGAGATGGCTTTGATTAGGGCCTCAGAAACTTTTTTTTTTTGAAATAATGCTAAGTAAGCAAGTTAATAAAACATCATCAACTTTTCTTAAACTTTCAAGTTTCCATTCAAAATGTTATTAGATCACTTGTACCATGTGCAAGGTATTTTTTTACAAAAATTTTGGTCAAGACTTGGCTTACTTTGATAAGCTTTGTTGAGATATGAATCAGCCACTGAAAGTAGACCAATATATGGCATGATGCAAATGCATGCCATTTTGGCCAATGAAGAGAGGTGGTTCAAGTTAAGCATAACGTTTTGTAAGTGCCACACTCCCTCACAAAATCACGAACAGTTATTGAAGAGAAGGTCAGGGATGGTGACAGAAGTGTGTCCACAATTAGCTTAGTGTAAGGCAACCACTTATTCCCATGAGCTGTTAGGACTGCAGTGATGGTCAACGTATGTGTGTATGCAAGTGTGTGTGTGTGTGTGTGTGTGTGTGTGTGTGTGTGTGTGTGTGTGTGAGCATTGCTTGATTACCTATTTCTGTTCTTCAATCCCTTTCAGTTTGAGATAACATTCAAATATATGAAGGATCTCCAAAGAGGTTGAGCTGTTAAAATGGCCAAGAACAAAATTTCAGGATTGGATAATTCCAGAATGTTCGTAAGAGTTAGGGTAGTGTTAAATATAGCATAATTAATTTGTTTGTAGTAGCCACATTTTCATGACTCAATGCTAGCAAGATGGGTTAGATTGTGTTTTTATGGTCTTCAATACATTTTGACAGTCTCACTGCGGTCATTTTGACAGTCTCACTGCCTAACATATTCCCTCATCTGTTTATGTTCTTAAAGTGCATACAGGAGAAACAATACTTCCCATGTACTCCCTGCATGTCGTAGAAGGTGATTAAAATGCAAATCTTCCTCTCATGTTATACTTTTGCAAAAGAGGGAACAGAGAGGGGGGCCAAGTAAGGATTTTCCCTCTAAGGCTGTTCTTGATGCTACCTTGCTAGTGTGGGAAATGGTGAGTAAAAAAAAAGTCATACCTGATCACTCACATCCATTTTGTAGCTGTCATGTGTAATGCACTGAAAACACAACTCACTATCCATAATCAGGCCCCACAAACCATTCCATGGTTTGCTCCACACCCTTCACATGCTCTGGATCAATCTATTGACAGCATGTTGACCGCAGTATACCACATCATTCCAGTTCACTCAATCCTGTGCAAGCCTTTCATCCTCCTGCATGTTAAGGCCCCGATTGCTCAAAATCTTTTTCACTTCATCCTACCATCTCCAGTTTGGTCTCCCTATCTTCCTTGTCTCCTCCACTTCTGATACATATACCCTCTTTTGTCAAACTTTCCTCTCTAATCCTCTCCATATTTCCAAACCATTTCAGTGCACCCTCTTCTGTTCTCTCAATCACTCTCTCTTTATTTCCACACATCTCTCTTGCCCTTTAATCACTTACTCGATCAAACCACCTCTCACCATATACTTTTCTCAAACATTTCATTTCCAACATGTCCACCCTCCTCTGCAGTCTCATCTATCGCCTATGCCTCGCAACCATAAAATATTGTTGGAACTTCTATTCCTTCAAACATACCCAATTTTGCTCTCTGAGATAACATTCTTCTCTCACCACACATCTTTCATTGCTCCCAGAACCTTCGTTCCCTTCCCTACCCTATGACTTACTTCTGCTTCCAAGGTTCCATTGGGTGCCATGTCCACTTCTAGGTATCTAAAACACTTCACTTCCATTTGCTGCCATGTCCAATCCTAGGTATTTAAAACACTTCACTTCCTCCAATTTTTCTCCGTTCAAGCTCAGAGCCTAAACTGTCCATCATCCACCCTAAATCAAATAACCTTACTTTTATTCACATTCACTTTTAACTTTCTCCTTTCACTCACTCTTCCAAACTCAGTCACCATCTCCCACAGTTTTTCACATGAATCCCATGCAAACACCAACTGACTCACTTCCTGAGCCCTCTCATCCCCAACAGACAGCATATTTGCCCCTTCATCCAAGACTCTCGCATTTACCTCCCTCACAAATCCATCCATAAACAAATTGAACCATGGTGACATCTCACACCTCTGCTACAGATCAAACTTCACTTGGAAAAATTTTTTCTCCTCTCTTCCTACTCATACACAAGTCTTGAACTCTATCATATGCTTCCTCTAGATGAATAAATGCCACACACAAATTCATCTGTTTTTCTAATAGTTTCTCACACAAATTTTCTAAGGTAACCACCTGGTTCACATATCTGAAACCAAACTGAACCTCCCGAAACTGATGCCCTGTGCATGCCTTCACCCTAAAAACTTACCAGGTATACTCAACAATTCATACCTGTGAGGTTTGAACAATTACCTTCATACAATGGCACTGTACATGCACTCCACAAATCCTCAGGCACCTCACCATGATCCATACATACATTGAAAATCTTACCAACCAATCAAGAACAGTCATCCCCTTTCTTAATAACTTCAAGATGATCCACTACAGCTGCCTTGCCACATTTCATCTTATTCAGAGCTTTCAACACCTCTTCTGTCTTCACCAACCCACTGTCCATGACTCTTTCACTTTGCATATCACACTGACTCAAACACCCTACATCTACCATTCTATCATCAAAACATTTAATAGTCCTTCAAAGTACTTACTCCATCTCCTTCTCACTTCATCACTATCTGTTATCACTTCTCCTTTTGCCTCTTTCACCAGATGTTCCCATTTGTACTCTTGTCTTTTGCACATTATTTACCTCCTTCCAAAACATCTTATCCTCCCTAAAGTTTACTAACTGATTCTCATTCACTCTAATTCTCATTTGCCCTATTTTTCAACCTCTGCATCTTCCTTTTGACCTCCTGCCACTTCCTCTTATAAATCCCCCAATTATTTGCAACCCTTCCCTGTAAGTAGTGCCCAAACGCCTCTCTTTTCTCATTCACTAGTAACTTTACTTCTTCATCCCACCACTCACTACCTTTTCTAATCTGTCTACCTCTCTCAGCACGTTTATATTCAAAAGGCTCTACTTTACATGCATATAAATCAACATGTAATCCTACAATGCCTGCTGATCATCTTTCCTACTCACATATATACACTAGTGTATATCCTCTTTTTAAACCAGGTACTCCCAATACCAGTCCTTTTTCAGAACACAACTCCGAAAGCTCTTCATGACTTACATCCATAACACTGAATACCCCATGTGCTCCAATTATACCCTTAACTGCCACATTGATTACCTTCACATTCAAATTGGCCATCCCTTATACCCAGTTTCTTACATCAAAACACTCATTCAACTGCTCCCAAAACACTTGCCTTTCATGATCTATCTTCTCATGGCCATGTATTCAGTGAGGTAGTGGCAGGATCAGACAAAGAAAGGCCACATCCACTCACATCCATTATCTAGTTGTCATGTGTAATGCATCGCAACCACAGCTCCCTATTCACACCTAGGCCCTACAGACCTTTCCTTGTTTTCAAGGATGTGGATAGGAAGCTGTAGTGTCAGTGCTTTACACATGACACCTAGAGACAGCGTGAACAAATGTGGCCTTTTTTGTCTGTTTTCCTGGCGCTACCTCGTTGAAATGGGGCAGCAATGCTGTTTCTTGTGGGGCAGGGTAGCGCCAGGAATGGATGAAGGCATGCAAGTATGAAATGTACATGAGTATATATGTTAATGTATGTGTATGTATATGTATGTATGTGTATATGTATATGAAGGCAAGCAAGTATGAATATGCACATGTGTATGTATGTATATGTCTGAGTATGTATATGTATGTATACAGTGATATTTATATGTATATGTGCATGTATGGGCATTTATGTATACTTATGTGTATATGAGTAGATGGGCCATTCTTCGTCTGTTTCCTGGAGCTACCTTGTAGACACGGGAAACAGCGATTATCATAATAATGATAATAATGATAATAATAATAATAATAATAATAATAATAATAATAATAATTCTTTTCTCTCTTTCAAACTATTCGCCATTTCCCGCGTTAGCAAGGTAGCGTTAAGAACAGAGGATTGGGCCTCTGAGGGAATATCCTTACCTGGCCCCCTTCTCTGTTCCTTCTTTTGGAAAATTAAAAAAAAACAAGAGGGGAGGATTTCCAGCCCCCCACTCCCTCCCCTTTTAGTCGCCTTCTACGATATGCAGGGAATACGTGGGAAGTATTCTTTCTCCCTATCCCCAGGGATAAAATAATAATAACAATAATAATAATAATGGAATGGTGATGGGAATAAATAAAGGCAGACAGTGTGAATTGTGTGCATGGGTATATATGTATGTGTCTGTGTGTGTATATATATGTGTACAGTGAGATGTACAGGTATGTATATTTGCATGTGTGGACGTGTATGTATATACATGTGTATGGGTTGGGTTGGGCCATTTCTTTTGTCTGTTTCCTTGTGCTACCTTGCAAACGCGGGAGACAGCGACAAAGCAAAATAAAATAATAATAATAATAATAATAATAATAATAATAATAATAATAATAATAATAATATAATAACAACAATAATAATGATAATAATAATAATAATAATAATAATAATAATAATAATAATAATATATATATATATCTATTCATTCATGTCTATATATCTATTATACATTGTCGCTGTCTCCCACGTTAGTGAGGTATTGCAAGGAAACAGACAAAAGAATGGCCCAACCCACCCACATTTACATGTATATACATGCCCGTCCACACATGCACATATACATACCTATACATCTCAACATATACACAAATATACACACACAGACATATACGTATATACACATGTACATAATTCATACTGTCTGCCATTATTCATTCCCGTCACCACCACGCCACGCATGAAATGTCAACCCACTTCCCTCGCATGTGCACGAGGTAGTGCTAGGAAAAGACAACAAAGGCCACATTTGTTCACACTCAGTCTCTAGCAGTCATGTATAATGCACTGAAACCACAGCTCCATTTCCACATCCAGGCCCCAGGCCCCACAAAACTTTCCATGGTTTACCCCAGACGCTTCACATGCCCTAGTTCAATCCATTGACAGCATGTCGACCCCAGTATACCACATCGTTCCAATTCACTCTATTCCTTGCACGCCTTTCACCCTCCTGCATGCTCAGGCCCAGATCACTCAAAATCTTTTTCACTCCATCTTTCTACCTCCAATCTGGTCTCCCACCCCTCATTCTTCCACCTCTGACACATATATCGTCTTTGTCAATCTTTCCTCATTCATTCTATCCATGTGACCAAAACATTTCAAAACACCCTCTTCTGCTCTCTCAATCACACTCTTTTTATTACCAAACATCTCTCTTACCCTTTCATTACTTACTCGATCAAACCACCCCACACCACATATTGTTGGAATCACTATTCCTTCAAACATACCCATCTTTGCTTTCCATGATAACGTTCTCAACTTCCATACATTTTTCAATGAACATTCTCAACTTCCATACATTTTTCAATGCTCCCAGAACTTTCACCCCCTCCCCCACCCTATGATTCACTTCCACTTCCATGGTTCCATCAGCTGCCAAATCCACTCCCAGATATCTAAAACACTTTACTTCCTCCAGTTTTTCTCCACTCAAAATCATCTCCCAATTGACTTGTCCCTCAACCCTACTGTACCTAATAACCTTGCTCTTATTCACATTTACTCTCAGCTTTCTTCTTTCATACACTTTACAAAACTCAGTCACCAGCTTCTGCAGTTTCTCACACGAATCAGCCACCAGCGCTGTATCATCAGTAAACAACTCACTCATTTCCCAAGCTCTCTCATCCACAACAGAATGCATACTTGCCCCTCTTTCCAAAACTCTTGCATTCACCTCCCTAACAACCCCATCCATAAACAAATTAAACAACCATGGAGACATCACGCACCCCTGCCACAAACCAACATTCGCTGAGAACCAATCACTTTCCTCTCTTCCTACACATACACATGCCTTACATCCTCGATAAAAACTTTTCACTGCTTCTATCAACTACCATATATTCTTAATACCTTCCTCAGAGCATCTCTATCAACTCTATCATATGCCCTCTCCAGATCCATAAATGCTACATACAAATCCATTTGCTTTTCTAAGTATTTCTCACATACATTTTTCAAAGCAAACACCTGATCCACACATCCTCTACCACTTCTGAAACCACACTGCTCTTCCCTAATCTGATGCTCAGTACATGCCTTTAACCTCTCAATCAATACCCTCCCATATAATTTACCAGGAATACTCAACAAACTTATACTTCTGTAATTTGAGCACTCACTCTTATCCCCTTTGCCTTTGTACAATGGCACTATGCAAGCATTCCGCCAGTCCTCAGGCACCTCACCATGAGTCATACACACACTGAATAACCTTACCAAGCAGTCAACAATACAGTCACCCCCTTTTTCAATAAATTCCACTACATTACCATCCAAACCCACTGCCTTGCCGGCTTCCAACTTCCGCAAAGCTTTTACTACCTCTTCTCTGTTTACCAAATCATTCTCCCTAACCCTCTCACTTCACACAACACCTCAACCAAAACACCCTATATCTGCCACTCAGTCATCTATTGCATTCAACAAACCTTCAAAATACTCACTCCATCTCCTTCTCACATCACCACTACTTGTTATCACCTCCCCATTAGCCCCCTTCACTGATGTTCCTATTTGTTCCCTTGTCTTACGCACTTTATTTACCTCCTTCCAAAACACCTTTTTATTCTCCCTAAAATCTAATGATGCTCTCTCACCCGAACTCTCATTTGCCCTCTTTTTCACCTCTTGCACCTTTCTCTTGATCTCCTGCTTTTTTCTTTTATACATTTCCCACTCATTTGCATTATTTCCCTGCAAAAATCCATCCAAATGCCTCTCTCTTCTCTTTCACTAATAATCTTACTTCTTCATTTCACCGCTCACTACCCTTTCTAATCTGTCCACCTCCCACGCTTTTCATGCCACAAGCATCTTTTGCAAAAGCCATCACTGCTTCCCTAAATACATCCCATTCCTCCCCCACTCCCCTTACGTCCTTTGTTCTCACCTTTTTCCATTCTGTACTCAGTTTCTCCTGGTACTTCCTTACACAAGTCTCCTCCCCAAGGTCACTTACTCTCTTCACCCCAACATTCTCTCTTCTTTTCTAAAAACCTCTACAAATCTTCACCTTCGCCTCCACAAGATAATGATCAGACATCCCTCCAGTTGCACCTCTAGGCACATTAACATCCAAAAGTCTCTCTTTTGTGTGCCTATCAATTAACACGTAATCCAATAATGCTCTCTGGCCATCTCTCCTACTTGCATACATATACTTATATACATCTCTTTTTAAACCAGGTATTCCTAATCACCACTCCTTTTTCAGCACATAAATCTACAAGCTCTTCACCATTTCCATTTACAACACTGAACACCCCATGTACACCAATTATTCCCTCAACTGCCACATTACTCACTTTTGCATTCAAATCCCCTATCACTATAACCCGGTCTTGTGCATCAAAACTATTGACACACTCACTTAATCGACATCTCCCGTGTCAGCAAGGTACCACAGGGAAACAGACGAGGAATAGCCCAACCAACCCACATACATATGTATATACATAAACGCCCATACATGCATATATGCATGTATATACATTTCAACGTATACATACATATACATCTACAGACATATACATACATACACAAGTATATATTCATACTTGCTGCCTTCATCCATTCCTGTTGCCATCCCACCACACATGAACTAGCATCCCCCCCACCACCACCACCACTACTAGCAGCAAGGTAGCACCAGGAAAAAAAAAAAAAAGGCCACATTTGTTCACACTCAGTCTCTAGCTATCATGCCCAATGTACTGAAACCACAGCTCCCTTTCAACATCCAGGCCCCACAGACCTTTCAATGGTTTACCCTAGACACTTCACATGCCCTGGTTCAATCCACTGACAGCACATCGACCCATCATTTCAATTCACTCTATTTCTAGCACATCTCTCACCCTCTATGTTCAGACCCCAATGGTTCAAAATCTTTATCACTCCATCCTTCCACCTTCAATTTGGTCTCCCGCTTCTCCTTGTTCACTCCAACTCTGACACATATATCCTCTTTGTCAATGGTGCAAATGACTGGGAGATGTATAAAAGAAAGAGGCAGGAGGTCAAGAGAAAGGTATGAGGTGAAAAAGAGGGCAAATGAGAGTTGGGGTGAGAGAGAATCATTAAATTTTAAGGAAAATAGGAAGATGCTTTGGAAGAAGGTAAATAAAGAGCATAAGACAAGGGAACAAATGGGAACAGAGGGCTATTGGGGAGGTAATAAAGTAGTGGTGATGTGAGAAGGAGATGGAGTGAGTATTTTGACGGTTTGTTGAATGCATTAGATGACAAAGTGGCAGATATAGGGTGTTTTGGTTGAGGTGGTGTGCGAAGTGAGAGGGTTAGGGAGAATGATTTGGTAAACAGAGAAGAGTTACTAAAAGCTTTGCGGAAGATGAAAGCCGGCAAGGCAGCAGGTTTGGATGGTATTGCAGTGGAATTTATCAAAAAAGGGGTGACTGTGTTGCTGACTGGTTGGTAAGGATTTTAATGTATGTATGACTCATGGAAGGTACCTGAGGACTGGCGGAATGCTTGCATAGTGCCAGTGTAAAAAGACAAAGGGGAAAAAGGCGAGTGCTCAAATCACAGAGGTATGTTTGTTGATTATTCCTGGGAAATTATATGGGAGGGTATTGATTGAGAGGGTGAAAGCATGTACAGAGCATCAGATTGGGGAAGAGCAGTGTGGTTTCAGAAGTGGTAGAGGATGTGGACCAGGTGTTTGCTTTGAAGAATGTATGTGAGAAATACTTAGAAAAGCAAATGGATTTGTACATAGCACTTATGGATCTGGAGAAGGCATATGATAGAGTTGATAGAGATGCTCTGAGGAGGGTATTAAGAATATATGGTGTGGGTGGCAATTTGTTAGAAGCAGTGAAAAGTTTTTATCGAGGATGTAAGGCATGTGTATGAGTACGAAGAGGAAAATGATTGGTTCTCAGTGAATGTCAGTTTGTTGCAGGGGTGCATGATGTCTCCATGGTTGTTCAATTTGTTTATGGATGGGGGGGAATGCTAGAGTTTTGGAGAGTGGGGCAAGTATGCATTCTGTTGTGGATGAGAGAGCTTGGGAAGTGAGTCAGTTGTTGTTCACTGATGATACAGCGCTGGTGGCTGATTCGTGTGAGAAACTGCAGAAGCTGGTGACTGAGTTTGGCAAAGTGTGTGAAAGAAGAAAGCTGAGAGTAAATGTGAATAAGAGCAAGGTTATTAGGTACAGTAGGGTTTAGGGACAAGTTAATTGGGAGTTAAGTTTGAATGGAGAAAAACTGGAGGAAGTGAAGTGTTTCAGATCTGAGACTGGATTTGGCAGCGGATGGAACCATGGAAGCAGAAGTGAGTCACAAGGTGAGGGAGGGGGTGAAAGTTCTGGGAGCATTGAAAAATGTGTGGAAGGTGAGAACATTATCTTGGAAAGCAAAAATGGGTGTTTGAAGGAATAGTGGTTCCAACAATGTTGTATGGTTGCGAGGCTTGGGCTATAGATAGAGTTGTGCGGAGGAGGGTGGATGTGTTGGAAATGAGATGTTTGGGAACAATATATGGTGTGAGGTGGTTTGATCAAGTAAGTAATGAAAGGGTAAGAGAGATGTGTGGTTATGAAAAGAGTGTGATTGAGAGAGCAGAAGAGGGTGTTTTGAAATGGTTTGGTTACATGGAGAGAATGAGTGAGGAAGATTGACCAAGAGGATATATGTGTCAGAGGTGGAGGGAACGAAGAGAAGTGGGAGACCAAATTGGAGGTGGAAAGATGGAGTGAAAAAGATTTTGAATGATCGGGGCCTGAACATGCAGGAGGGTGAAAGGCGTGCAAGGAATAGAGTGAATACCGGGGTTGACATGCTGTCAGTGGATTGAACCAGGGCATGTGAAGCGTCTGGGGTAAACCATGGAAAGTTCTGTGGGGCCTGGATGTGGAAAGGGAGCTGTGGTTTTGGTGTATTATATATGACAGCTAGAGACTGATTGTGAACGAATGAATGTGGCCTTTGTTGTCTTTTGCTAGCGCTGCTCATTTTGCAAAGCTCCCAGAACCTCTGCCCCCTCCTCCAACCTAAGACTTTTCCACTTCCATGTTTTCATCTGCTACTAAGTCCACTCCCAGATATCTAAAACACTTCACTTCCTCCAGTTTTTCTCCATTCAAACTTACCTCCCAATTAACTTGTCCTTCAACCCTACTGAACCTAATAACCTTGCTCTTAAACCTAATAACCTTGCTCTTAGTCACATTTACTCTCAACTTTCTTCTTTCACATGCTTTACGAAACTCAGACACCAACTTCTGCAGTTTCTCACCCGAATCAGCCACCAGTGTTGTATCATCAGCAAACAACGACTGACTCATTTCCCAAGCCCTATCATCCACAACAGACTGCATACTTGCTCCTCTCTCCAAAACTCTTGCATTCGCTTCCCCATCCATAAACAAATTAAACAACCATGGAGACATCAAACACTCCTGCCACAAACCAACATTCACTAGGAACCAATCATGTTCCTCTCTTCCTACTTGCACACATGCCTTACATCCATGGTAAAAACTTTTCACTGCTTCTAGCAACTTACCTCCCACACATATACTCTTAATATCTTCCACAAAGTATCTCTATCAACCCTATCTTCTCAACTAACTTATACCTCAACCCTGATGAACCAGATAACCTTGCTCTTATTCACATTTACTTTCAATTTTCTCCTTTCACACTTTTCCAAACTCATTCACTAACTTCTGCAGTTTCTAACTGAAATCAGCCACCAGTTCTGTATCATCGGCGAGTAACAATTGACTCACTTCCCAGGCCCTCTCATCCCAACGGACTGCATACTCACCCCTCTTTCTAAGACTCTTGCATTTATCTCCCTGGTCACTCCATCCATAAACAAATCAAACAACCATGATGACATCACACATCCATGCCACAGACTGACCTTCAGTGGGAACCAATCACTCTCCTCTCTTCCTACCTTGAAAAAACTTCTTACTATTTCTAGCAGCTTCTTTCCACAGCATATATTCTGAAGATCTTCACAGAGCATCTCCAGATCCATGAATGCCACATACAAATCCATCTGTCAAAGTATTTCTCACATACAATCTTCAAAGTAAACACCTGATCCACACATCCTCAATTTCTAAAACCACACTGCTCCTCCCCAGTCTAATGCACTGTGCATGCCCTCACCCTCTCAGTCAATACCTTCCCATATAATTTTCCAGGTATACTCAACAAACTTATGCTTCTGTAGTTTGAACACTCTCCTGTATCACCTTTGCTTTTGTACAGTGGCACTATACATGCATTCAGCCAATCCTTAGGCACTTCACCATGATCAATACATACACTGAATATCCTTACTTGCCAATCAACAACACAATCACCGCCTTTCTTATTAAATTCCACTGCAATCCATCTAATCCCACCCTTTGCCAGATTTCATCTTCTGCAAGGCTTTCACCACCTCTTATCTCATCACCCAACCATTCTCCCAGACTCTCTCACTTTGCACACCAATTCGACCAAAAGACCCTACATCTGCCACTCTATCATCAAACACATTTAACAATCCTTCAAAATACTCACTCCATCTCCTCCTCACTCCATCACTACCCGTTATCACCTTACCCCTTGTCCTCTTTGCCGAGATCCCATTTGTTCTTTTGTCTTTCATAAATTATTTACCTCCTTCCAAAACATCTTTTTTTTCTACTTAAAGTTTAATGATACTCTCTCACTGCAACTCTTATTTGTCCATTTTTTCTATTCCTGCACCTTCCTCTTAACCTTCCGCCGTTTTCTCTGATACATCTCCCAGTCATCTGCACTCTTACCTTGTATCACCAAAATGACTCTTCTTTCTCTTTCACAAGCAACTTTCATTCTTCATTCCACCACTTGCTACCCTCTCTGATCTGCCCACCTCCCAACTTTCTCATGCCACATGCATCTCTTGCACATGCTATCACTGCTTCCCTAAATGTGTACCATTCCTCACCCCCTCCCCTTACTTCATTTGCACTCACCTTTTGCCATTCGATACTCAATCTCTCATGGTATTTCTTCTCACAAGTCTCCTTTCCAATCTCACTTACTCTCACTACTCCCTTCTCCCCGACGTATTCTCTTCTTTTTTTCAAAAACCTCTACAAATCTTCCTCTTTGCCTCCACAACAGTTTATATTTTTCCAAAAGAAGGAACAGAGAAGGGGGCCAAGTCAGGATTTTCCCTCTTAGGCTCAGTCCTCTGTTCTCAACATTACCTCGCTAACAGAGGACTGAGCTTAAGAGGGAAAATCCTCACTTACTCCCCCTTCTCAGTTTCTTCTTTTGGAAAAGTAAAAACTGGAGAGGAGGATATTTAGCCCTCACTATGCTATTCCACGTGTGGCGGGGTTGGGGACGGGAATGGGTGAGAGCAGCAAGTATGAATATGTATAACTGTATATATGTATATGTCTGTGTATATGTATGTATATGTTGAAACGTATAGGTATGCACGTGTGGGCGTTTATGTACATGTATGTGGGTGAGTTGAGCCATTCTTTTGTCTGTTTCCTTGCGCTTCCTCGCTAATGTAGGAGACAGCGACAAAGCATAATACATATAATCAAATATATGCATATTATTGACTGGTTGGTAAGGTTATTTAATGTATGTATGACTCATGGTGAGGTGCCTGAGGATTGGCAGAATGCGTGCATAGTGCCATTGTACAAAGGCAAAGGGGATAAGAGTGAGTGCTCAAATTTCAGAGGTATAAGTTTGTTGAGTATTCCTGGTAAATTATATGGGAGGGTATTGATTGAGAGGGTGAAGGGATGTACAGAGCATCAGATTGGGGAAGAGCAGTGTGGTTTCAGAAGTGGTAGAGGATGTGTGGATCAAGTGTTTGCTTTGAAGAATGTATATGAGAAATACTTAGAAAAGCAAATGGATTTGTATGTTGCATTTATGGATCTGGAGAAGGCATATGATAGAGTTGATAGAGATGCTCTGTGGAAGGTATTAAGAATATATGGTGTGGGAGGCAAGTTGTTAGAAGCAGTGAAAAGTTTTTATCTAGGATGTAAGGCATGTGTACGTGTAGGAAGAGAGGAAAGTGATTGGTTCTCAGTGAATGTAGGTTTGCGGCAGGGGTGTGTGATGTCTCTATGGTTGTTTAATTTGTTTATGGATGGGGTTGTTAGGGAGGTGAATGCAAGAGTTTTGGAAAGAGTGGCAAGTATGAAGTCTCTTGTGGATAAGAGAGCTTGGGAAGTGAGTCGGTTGTTGTTCGCTGATGATACAGCGATGGTGGCTGATTCATGTGAGAAACTGCAGAAGCTGGTGACTGAGTTTGGTAAAGTGTGTGAAAGAAGAAAGTTAAGAGTAAATGTGAATAAGAGCAAGGTTATTAGGTACAGTAGGGTTGAGGGTCAAGTCAATTGGGAGGTAAGTTTGAATGGAGAAAAACTGGAGGAAGTAAAGTGTTTTAGATATCTGGGAGTGGATCTGGCAGCGGATGGAACCATGGAAGCGGAAGTGGATCATAGGGTGGGGGAGGGGGCGAAAATCCTGGGAGCCTTGAAGAATGTGTGGAAGTCGAGAACATTATCTCGGAAAGCAAAAATGGGTATGTTTGAAGGAATAGTGGTTCCAACAATTTTGTATGGTTGCGAGGCGTGGGCTATGGATAGAGTTGTGCGCAGGAGGGTGGATGTGCTGGAAATGAGATGTTTGTAGACAATGTGTGGTGTGAGGTGGTCTGATCGAGTAAGTAACGTAAGGGTAAGAGAGATGTGTGGAAATAAAAAGAGCGTGGTTGAGAGAGCAGAAGAGGGTGTTTTGAAATGGTTTGGGCACATGGAGAGAATGAGTGAGGAAAGATTGACCAAGAGGATATATGTGTCGGAGGTGGAGGGAACGAGGAGAAGTGGGAGACCAAATTGGAGGTGGAAAGATGGAGCGAAAAAGATTTTGTGTGATCGGGGCCTGAACATGCAGGAGGGTGAAAGGAGGGCAAGGAATAGAGTGAATTGGATCGATGTGGTATACCGGGGTTGACGTGCTGTCAGTGGATTGAATCAGGTCATGTGAAGCGTCTGGGGTAAACCATGGAAAGTTGTGTGGGGCCTGGATGTGGAAAGGGAGCTGTGGTTTCGGGCATTATTGCATGACAGTTAGAGACTGAGTGTGAATGAATGGGGCCTTTATTGTCTTTTCCTAGTGCTACCTCGCACACATGAGGGGGGAGGGGGATGGTATTCCATGTGTGGTGAGGTGGCGATGGGAATGAATAAAGGCTGACAGTGTGAATTGTGTGCATGGGTATATATGTATGTGTCTGTGTGTGTATATACATGTGTACATCGAGATGTATAGGTATGTATATTTGCGTGTGTGGACGTGTATGTATATACATTGTGTATGGGGGTGGGTTGGGCCATTTCTTTTGTCTGTTTCCTTGCGCTACCTCGCAAACGCGGGAGACAGCGCCAAAAAAAAAAAAAAATATAAAGTAAAGTGGTAAAGTGTGTGAAAGAAGAAAGTTAAGAGTAAATGTGAATAAGAGCAAGGTTATTAGGTACAGTAGGGTTGAGGGTCAAGTCAGTTGGGAAGTGAGTTTGAATGGAGAAAAACTGGAGGAAGTGAAGTGTTTTAGATATCTGGGAGTGGATCTGGCAGCGGATGGAAACATGGAAGCAGAAGTGGATCATAGGGTGGGGGAGGGGGCGAAAATTCTGGGAGCCTTGAAGAATGTGTGGAAGTCGAGAACATCATCTCGGAAAGCAAAAATGAGTATGTTTGAAGGAATAGTGGTTCCAACAATGTTGTATGGTTGTGAGGCGTGGACTATGGATAGAGTTGTGCGCAGGAGGATGGATGTGCTGGAAATGAGATGTTTGAGGACAATGTGTGGTGTGAGGTGGTTTGATCGAGTAAGTAACGTAAGGGTAAGAGAGATGTGTGGAAATAAAAAGAGCGTGGTTGAGAGAGCAGAAGAGGGTGTTTTGAAATGGTTTGGTCACATGGAGAGAATGAGTGAGGAAAGATTGACCAAGAGGATATATGTGTCGGAGGTGGAGGGAACGAGGAGAAGAGGGAGACCAAATTGGAGGTGGAAAGATGGAGTGAAAAAGATTTTGTGTGATCGGGGCCTGAACATGCAGGAGGGTGAAAGGAGGGCAAGGAATAGAGTGAATTGGAGCGATGTGGTATACCGGGGTTGACGTGCTGTCAGTGGATTGAATCAAGGCAAGTGAAGCGTCTGGGGTAAACCATGGAAAGCTGTGTAGGTATGTATATTTGCGTGTGTGGACGTATGTATATACATGTGTATGGGGGTGGGTTGGGCCATTTCTTTCGTCTGTTTCCTTGTGCTACCTCGCAAGCGCGGGAGACAGCGATAAAGCAAAAAAATATATATATATATATATATATATATATATATATATATATATATATATATATATATATATATATATATATATATATATAATTCCTGGGGATAGAGGAGAAAGAACACTGTACACATATACTCTGCATATCATAAGTGACTAAGTGGGCTGAGAGTGGGTTGCAGAAAATCCTCATTTCCTGCATTACTTTCCAAAAGAAGGAACAAAGAAAAGAGCTAAGAGAGACATTTTCCCTCTAAGGCTCAGTTATCTGTTCTTGATGCTACCATACACATGGAAGAAATGGTGAACATGTATGAAATTTTTTTCAAACACATTCACCATTTCCCATATTAGTGAGGTAGCATCAAGAACAGATGACAGCCCTAAAAGAAAAAAGTCCTCACTTGGCCACCTTCTTTTGGAAAAGTAAAACAAAAAGGGATGATTTCCAGCCCTCACTCCCACCCCTTTTAGTTGCCTTCTATGACATGCAGGGAATGTGTGGGCAATATTCTTTCTCCCCTAACCCCAGGAATAACATCTGAAGAAGAATGTGTGGAAAGAGAAAATGTTATCTCAGAGCAAAAATGGGTATATTTGAAGGAATAGTAGTTCCAACAATATCATGTGGTTGTGAGGCATGGGCTATAGACAGGTTGTGAAGAGGAGGGTGGATGTGTTGGAAATGAGATGTATGAGGAAAATATGTGGTGTGAGGTGGTTTGATCAAGTAAGTAATGAAAGGGTGAGAGAGACGTGTGGAAATAAAAAGTGTGTGATTGAGACAGCAGAAGGTGTGCTAATATGGTTTGGTCATATGGAGAGAATGAGTAAGTAAAGGTTGACAAAGAGGATATATGTGTCAAAAGTGGAGAGAACAGGAAGCAGGAGACCAAATTGGAGGGGGATGGATGGAGTGAAAAAGGTTTTGTGCGAGAGGGGCCTGAACATGCAGGAGGGTGAAAGGCATGTACAGAATAGTGTAAATCAGAATGATGTGGCATACTGGAGTCAACATGCTATCAATAGATGAGTGGATATGGCCTTATTTATCTCCTTTCTAGCACTACCTTGCTGATATAGGGTTGGCAATGCAGTTTCCTGTGGCATGGGGTGGCGCCAGGAATGCAATATTTTTGGAACTACAATCCCTTCAAACATACCCATTTTTGCTCTCCAAGATAATGAGCTCTCTTTCCACTCATTCTTCATCACTCCCAGATCCTTCACTCCCCCCCCCCCAACCATACGACTCACTTTCGCTTCCATAGTTCCATTCACTACCAAGTCAACTCCCATTTATCTAAAACACTTCACTTCCTCCAATTTTTCTTCATTCAAACTTACATCCCAACTGACTTGTTCCTTCATCCTGCTGAACCTAATATAAACTTGCTTTTATTCACATTTACTCTTAACTTTCTCCTTTCACACACTCTTCCAAACTCAGTCACCAACTTATGCAGTTTCTAATGCGAATCAACCACCAGTGCTGTCTCATTGGTGAACAACAAGTGACTCACTTCCCAGGCCCCCTCATCCCCAAGAGACTGCCTATTTGCCCCTCCCCAAAACTTGCATTTACCTCCCTCATCACTCCATCCATAGACAAATTAAACAACCATGGTGACATTTGTTCTCTTATCTTTTGCATATCATCTACCTCCTTCCAAAACATTTTTTTATTCTCTCTAAAGTTTAATGATACTCTCTCCCCAAAACTCTTATTTGCCCTCTTTTTCAACCCCTGCACCTTCCTTGACCTCCTGCCACATTCTTACACATTTCCCAATCATCTGCACTCCTTCCTTGTAAGTATCACCAAACAGCTCTTCTTTCTCTTTCACTAGCAACTTTATTTCTTCTTCATACCACCTTTCACTACCCTTTCTAATCTGCCCACATCTCACCTTTTGCATGTTGTATGCATCTATTGCACATGGCATCACTGCTTCCCTTAGTACCTCCCATTCCTCACCCACTCCCTTCACTTCATTTGCTCTCACCTTTTACCATTCTACTACACTCAATCTCTCTTAGTATTTTTTCACAAAAGTCTCCTTACTAAGCACACTTACTCTCACTACTCTTTTCTCACAGATATTGTCTCCTCTTTTATGAAAACCTCTACGAATCTTCAACCTTGCCTCCACACGATAGTGATCAGACATCCCACTAGCTGCCTTTCTCAGCACATTTACGTCCAAAAGTTTCTCTTTTCCTCACCTACAAATTAATATGTAGTCAAATAATGCCTAATGTGCTAATATCTTTAACCTCCTGAGGGGCTCAAAAATGGAATAACAATGTATAAAAAATGCACATTCATAGAAAAAATCTAAAGCTAATAATATGTTTATTTTCAAGTGGGGTATGTATATGTATGTATGCATCGAGGATGTAAGGCATGTGTACGTGTAGGAAGAGAGGAAAGTGATTGGTTCTCAGTGAATGTAGGTTTGCGGCAGGGGTGTGTGATGTCTCCATGGTTGTTTAATTTGTTTATGGATGGGGTGGTTAGGGAGGTGAATGCAAGAGTTTTGGAAAGAGGGGCAAGTATGAAGTCTGTTGGGGATGAGAGAGCTTGGGAAGTGAGTCAGTTGTTGTTCGCTGATGATACAGCGCTGGTGGCTGATTCATGTGAGAAACTGCAGAAGCTGGTGACTGAGTTTGGTAAAGTGTGTGAAACAAGAAAGTTAAGAGTAAATGTGAATAAGAGCAAGGTTATTAGGTACAGTAGGGTTGAGGGTCAAGTCAATTGGGAGGTGAGTTTGAATGGAGAAAAACTGGAGGAAGTGAAGTGTTTTAGATATCTGGGAGTGGATCTGGCAGTGGATGGAACCATGGAAGCGGAAGTGGATCATAGGGTGGGGAGGGGGCGAAAATTCTGGGAGCCTTGAAAAATGTGTGGAAGTCGAGAACATTATCTCGGAAAGCAAAAATGGGTATGTTTGAAGGAATAGTGGTTCCAACAATGTTGTATGGCTGCGAGGCGAGGGCTATGGACAGAGTTGTGCGCAGGAGGATGGATGTGCTGGAAATGAGATGTTTGAGGACAATGTGTGGTGTGAGGTGGTTTGGTCGAGTAAGTAACGTACGGGTAAGAGAGATGTGTGGAAATAAAAAGAGCGTGGTTGAGAGAGCAGAAGAGGGTGTTTTGAAATGGTTCGGGCACATGGAGAGAATGAGTGAGGAAAGATTGACCAAGAGAATATATGTGTCGGAGGTGGAGGGAACGAGGAGAAGAGGGAGACCAAATTGGAGGTGGAAAGATGGAGTGAAAAAGATTTTGTGTGATCGGGGCCTGAGCATGCAGGAGGGTGAAAGGAGGGCAAGGAATAGAGTGAATTGGAGCGATGTGGTATACCGGGGTTGACGTGCTGTCAGTGGATTGAATCAAGGCATGTGAAGCGTCTGGGGTAAACCATGGAAAGCTGTGTAGGTATGTATATTTGCGTGTGTGGACGTATGTATATACATGTGTATGGGGGTGGGTTGGGCCATTTCTTTCATCTGTTTCCTTGCGCTACCTCACAAACGCGGGAGACAGCGGCAAAAGAAAAAAAAAAAAAAAAGCATTGAAATGTATAGGTATGTATATGTGCATGTGCATGTAGGTGGGTTGGGCCATTCATTCTTCTGTTTCCTTGCACTACCTTGCTAATGCGGGACACAGCGACAAAGTATGATAAAAAGTATGAGGATTAATTTTACAGAAATACACTTTAAGTATTTCTGAAATCTCGAAGTAATTGAAGAACTCCTTCAGCCCCTTCAAGGAAACTGAAAATATACCTTTTTACTAAGAATACCACCTATCTTAAAAAGTCACTAAAATTCTAATGGCAATATTTATCAGCCACAGGTGCTACAATAATGATGTTTTAGGTACACTTAAATTTTGTGAAGTTCAGACAAATATTCCAACAACTTATCTAATCCATGCATGATGAAAGCTAGATTATTTCCCCCATAAGTGCAAAATCTAGTATCTATCCCAACTGAAGTAGCTTCCCGTTTAATGGTTAAACATCTTTCAAGCACTGAACATTATTTCCCTATAGAAACTAGCCAATTATGTGCTCTTTATCTACATGCTCATGTTAATTGTGATAAGTGCGTGATAGCTCGGATTTCATTAGCTCAACCAGCGAAGGGATAGCTTATCTATGTCGCATTTGAGTGCTCTTAGAGAAATGGTGTCATACGTTATTTTCATCAGTGAAATGGCAAGCCACAGCACTACGCATGCAACTATGCACCCTATATTTGGCCAACCAGAGCTTAAACAAACTGTTTTACCAACATATGAAGATTTGATGAAAGCACGACAGTTAAAGCAAAATAAATTTTCATTCTCTACTTCAAAAGAACCAGGATTTTCAGGTTTTTGTGATGTAGTTACTAATTTTATGGAAATCTGGTGGTCAGCATCAATTCCTACTGTATAGAAAATGTATTAAAGATCAATAATTATCACACAAAATACCACTATAAAGACAGAAAAGATACTGCCTCATATCAAGTGAAGCTCAATGAATTTCAGGACCATGCCAAAACACTTAGATATTGCTGCTTGTAAATGTCCAGAGGTGTAGACCATCAAGAAAGCATGAGGATTAGAAAAAGGTCTGAATGCAAAAATAATGATAAACATAAACAAGACATTGAACTAGGCCATTTGTCTTCATCTCTTGTAGTACTTGTGACAGCACAGGTGTATCAGACAGGGCAATTGCAACTATTTCCAGTTCATTACTGCATGATATACATGAAATTGATGAAAGCAATACCAATTCAGTTTTTGATAAACAAAATTCACTGTGAAAGTCAACAGTGCAGCGAGATGGACACAACTAATCCTTTTGTGATACACTTTAAGGGGCTCAAGGATAAAACTATTATCAGAAAACAAAATGGCAGCAAATTTTCAAAATCCATCATAAATGAAAAGCATATTTGTCTCCAACAAGAGCTAGGATCAAAAGATATTATCCATGTTACTGCAAATTCTGGTAATGACAGTGATATTGCAAAAAAAAAAAATGCAAGGTTTTCTTATTTCATCAGGTGTTGATCTAACATATTTCAGAGCAATTGGGCACGATGGCAATGCTGTAAATACATGCCCTAAAAATGGAGTAATAACACTTCTAGAACAAAATATCGGCAAGCCATTGCAATGGCTTATTTGCCAGGTTCATGCTAATGAGTTGCCTTTAAAGCATCTGATCACAATTACGGATGGTAGAACGAGTGGACCAACTGAATTTATAGAAGTTGACAAACAGTTACCAGACTTTTGACAAAATTCCAAGGCTATGGAATCAGAAGATACTGAAGTAGACTCTGATGAAATGACTATCGATCAAAAATGCTTACTTGATATTTATCAAGCAATCTCTAAAGGTACAGTAGATGATGTACTTTCAGCACTTGGTCTATAAAGATTGGTGTTGGATGGCGGGAATCAACTGCGATGTTGGGATTTAAATAATTTTAAGCACTGGCACCTGATGAGGTGGATTGTCTCCACGAAACATGTCATGCCACACGTATAGAAAAATTACGTTAAATAAAATTGTATAAACTCCTACTGCAACTTTACCTTCATACTATCATTTTTTTTCCAAAAAAGGAACAGAAAAGGGGGCCAAGTGAGGATATTCCCTCAAAGGCCTAGTCCTCTGTTCTTAACGCTACCTTGCTAATGTGGGAAATGGTGCATATGTATAAAAATATGAATATATATAAATATATCCTGGGGGTAGGGAAGAAAGAAACTTCCCACATATTCCCTGCATGTCGCAGAAGGTGACTAAAAGGGGAGGGAGCGGGGGGGCCGGAAATATTTCCCTACCGTTTATAATCTTCCAAAACAAGGAACGGAGAGGTGGGCCAAGTGAGGATATTTCCTCTGTGGCTCACTCCTCTGTTCTCAATGCTGCTTCACTAAAGTGGGATAAGGCGAATATGTATGAAAAATTATATTTATATTTTTCTATTTATTTATCATACTTTGTCGCTGTCTCCCGCGTTAGCGAGGTAGCGCAAGGAAACGTACAAAAGAATGGCCCAACCTAATCACATACACATGTATATACATACACGTCCACACATGCTCATATACATACCTATACATCTCAACGTATATATATATATATATATATATATATATATATATATATATATATATATATATATATATATATATATATATGGAGTGAAAAAGATTTTGTGTGATCGGGGCCTGAACATGCAGGAAGGTGAAAGGAGGGCAAGGAATAGAGTGAATTGGAGCGATGTGGTATACCGGGGTTGTCGTGCTGTCAGTGGATTGAATCAAGGTGCGGGAGACAGCGAAAAAAAAAAAAATATATATATATATATATATTATTTTTATTTTTTTTTATTATACTTTGTCGCTGTCTCCCGCGTTTGTGAGGTAGCGCAAGGAAACAGACGAAAGAAATGGCCCAACCCACCCCCATACACATGTATATACATACGTCCACACACGCAAATATACATACCTACACAGCTTTCCATGGTTTACCCCAGACGCTTCACATGCCCTGATTCAATCCACTGACAGCACGTCAACCCCGGTATACCACATCGCTCCAATTCACTCTATTCCTTGCCCTCCTTTCACCCTCCTGCATGTTCAGGCCCCGATCACACAAAATCTTTTTCACTCCATCTTTCCACCTCCAATTTGGTCTCCCTCTTCTCCTCGTTCCCTCCACCTCCGACACATATATCCTCTTGGTAAATCTTTCCTCGCTCATTCTCTCCATGTGCCCAAACCATTTCAAAACACCCTCTTCTGCTCTCTCAACCACGCTCTTTTTATTTCCACACATCTCTCTTACCCTTACGTTACTTACTCGATCAAACCACCTCACACCACACACTGTCCTCAAACATCTCATTTCCAGCACATCCATCCTCCTGCGCACAATTCTATCCATAGCCCATGCCTCGCAACCATACAACATTGTTGGAACCACTATTCCTTCAAACATACCCATTTTTGCTTTCCGAGATAATGTTCTCGACTTCCACACATTCTTCAAGGCTCCTAGAATTTTCGCCCCCTCCCCCACCCTATGATCCACCTCTGCTTCCATGGTTCCATCCGCTGCCAGATCCACTCCCAGATATCTAAAACACTTTACTTCCTCCAGTTTTTCTCCATTCAAACTCACCTCCCAATTGACTTGACCCTCAACCCTACTGTACCTAATAACCTTGCTCTTATTCACATTTACTCTTAACTTTGTTCTTTCACACACTTTACCAAACTCAGTCACCAGCTTCTGCAGTTTCTCACATGAATCAGCCACCAGCACTGTATCATCAGCGAACAACAACTGACTCACCTCCCAAGCTCTCTCATCCCCAACAGACTTCATACTTGCCCCTCTTTCCAAAACTCTTGCATTCACCTCCCTAACAACCCCATCCATAAACAAATTAAACAACCATGGAGACATCACACACCCCTGCCGCAAACCTACATTCACTGAGAACCAATCACTTTCCTCTCTTCCTACACGTACACATGCCTTACATCCTCGATAAAAACTTTTCACTGCTTCTAACAACTTGCCTCCCACACCATATATTCTTAACACCTTCCACAGAGCATCTCTATCAACTCTATCATATGCCTTCTCCAGATCCATAAATGCTACATACAAATCCATTTGCTTTTCTAAGTATTTCTCACATACATTCTTCAAAGCAAACACCTGATCCACACATCCTCTACCACTTCTAAAACCACACTGCTCTTCCCCAATCTGATGCTCTGTACATGCCTTCACCCTCTCATTCAATACCCTCCCATATAATTTACCAGGAATACTCAACAAACTTATACCTCTGTAATTTGAGCACTCACTCTTATCCCCTTTGCCTTTGTACAATGGCACTATGCACGCATTCCGCCAATCCTCAGGCACCTCACCATGAGTCATACATACATTAAATAACCTTACCAACCAATCAACACTACAGTCACCCCCTTTTTTAATAAATTCCACTGCAATACCATCCAAACCTGCTGCCTTGCCGGCTTTCATCTTCCGCAAAGCTTTTACTACCTCTTCTCTGTTTACCAAATCATTTTCCCTAACCCTCTCACTTTGCACACCACCTCGACCAAAACACCCTATATCTGCCACTCTATCATCAATCACATTCAACAAACCTTCAAAATACTCACTCCATCTCCTTCTCACATCACCACTACTTGTTATCACCTCCCCATTTGCGCCCTTCACACATATACATACCTATATATTTCAACGTATACATATACATACATACACAGACATATACATATATACACATGTACATAATTCATACTTGCTGCCTTTCTTCATTCCCGTTGCCACCCTGCCACACATGAAATGACAACCCCCTCCCCAACACGTGTGTGAGGTAGCGCTAGGAAAAGACAACAAAGGCCACATTCGTTCACACTCAGTCTCTAGCTGTAATGTATAATGCACCAAAGTTACAGCTCCCTTTCCACATCCAGGCCCCACAAAACTTTCCGTGGTTTACCCCCGACGCTTCACATATACATATGGAGGAGAAAGAATACTTCCCAGGTATTCCCTGTGTGTCGTGGTAGGTAACTAAAAGGGGTGGGATTGGGAGGGCTGGAAATCCTCCCCTCCTGTTTTACTTTTCCAACAGAAGGAACAGAGATGGGGGCCAAGTGAGAATTTTCCCTGAGGCTCAGTTATCTGTTCTTGATGGTACCTTGCTAAAATGGGAAATGGCGAATATGTATGAAAAAATATATATATACATAGTATATTATTTGTAATAAACTGTACTGAGAAAATCATTCAATGCATGCATTAAGGATCAATTCATAATTTTATAAAGTAGATTAAAACTCCTTTGAAACCTTTAATTTTGTATTCTATGTAAGAAATGTTTACCTAACAAACCCCGAATTGATAAATGAAAGAAAAAATTTCCACAATTTCAGGAACTTTCCTAATGGTTCATATCTCTAATCCTATTTTGCATTACCATGTTATATCGATATCTTTTCAGTTTTCATTCACTGTACTGCCCATTCTATGGGCAAGATTTTGTTTTTCTGTGAATTGTTTTGTCAGGTGTATGGCAAAAACTTTAAAAAACTGATGCTTGTAACTACATTTTCAATTTTTTGTTTTTCAACATACAAATTTTTAAACATACAAGTGACTCTTGCGAGTGTTTATGCAGACATATTCTCCCCTCTCATCTTTTTTTTCTTAATTTTCCAAAAGGAACAGAGAAGGGGGCCAGGTGAGGATATTCCCTCAAAAGCCCAGTCCTCTGTTCTTAACACTACCTCGATAATGCGGGAAATGGCGAATAGTATGAAAGAAAATTCTCCTACGAAACATACCCATATCTGTCAATCTTCTTCTCATGTCAGTAATTCAATTGATTTATCTTAAAATATTTTACCCAACACTAAATCATGCCACTGATCACATTTATTGGAGAATCTGCTAATTAATCATGGGCATACGTTTACTGTCTGGATATCTCAACTTCTGAATTAATGTGAACTGTCCGAGAGCAAGACATCAACCCAACCACATATACAAAACACATGAATCCTGAACAGTACGAATAAGCCTTAATTATCTAGCTGTCTGTGTTCGAGCTCTCACAACTGTATTCAAATTTGTGTTGTGAGCCAAGGTTTGTTTAAGTGTGTTTTCATTTCGTTCTGATGATATATTCAGGCACAATATGGATACATTCTAGAGTAAGTCACATTCTAGATTATCTCCCAGTAAGTCACATTCTGGATTATCTCCCAAACACATCTATAATCTTTTTCTCAGCCTCAGACTCTTGTTTTCTGTTGTCACACACCCAATATCACCAGGCAATCCACCTCACCACGCCATGCAAAAGGTCATGTTTAGTACCAGTGAAAAAACTGGAAACGCACATGAGATATGCATATCATGCAAAAGTTACAGCAATTTGAATTATAATCAACTCCTGTCCAGATACCTGATAATCAAGTTATTTATTTTTTTTATTTTGCTTTGTCGCTATCTCCCGCGTGAGCGAGGTAGCGCAAGGAAACAGATGAAAGAATAGCCCAACCCACCCACATACACATGTATACCCAACACTAAATCATGCCACTGATCACATTTATTGGAGAATCTTCTAATTAATCATGGACATACGTTTACTGTCTGGATATCTCAACTTCTGAATTAATGTGAACTGTCTGAGAGCAAGATATCAACCCAACCACATATACAAAACACATGAATCCTGAACAGTACAAATAAGCCTTAATTATCTAGCTGTCTGTGTTCGAGCTCTCACAACTGTATTCAAATTTGTGTTGTGAGCCAAGGTTTAAGTGTGTTTTCATTTCGTTCTGATGATATATTCAGGCAAAATATGGAAACATTCTAGAGTAAGTCACATTCTAGATTATCTCCCAGTAAGTCACATTCTAGATTATCTCCCAAACACATTTATAATCTTTTTCTCAGCCTCATACTCTTGTTTTCTGTTGTCACACACCCAATATCACCAGGCAATCCACCTCACAATGCCATGCAAAAGGATATGTTTAGTACCAGTGAAAAAACTGGAAACGCACATGAGATATGCATATCATGCAAAAGTTACAGCAATTTGAATTATAATCAACTCCTGTCCAGATACCTGATAATCAAGTTATTTATTTTTTTTAATTTTGCTTTGTCGCTATCTCCCGTGTTAGCGAGGTAGCGCAAGGAAACAGATGAAAGAATAGCCCAACCCACCCACATACACATGTATATACATACACGTCCACACACGCAAATATACATACCTATACATCTCAACGTATACATATATATATACACACAGACATATACATATATACACATGTACATAATTCATGCTGTCTGCCTTTATTCATTCCCATCGCCACCCCACCACACGTGAAATAACAACCCCCTCCCCCCACATGTGTGCGAGGTAGCGCTAGGAAAAGACAACAAAGGCCACATTTCTTCACACTCAGTCTCTAGCTGTCATGTATAATGCACTGAAACCTCAGCTCCCTTTTCACATCCAGGCCCCACAGAACTTTCCATGGTTTACCCCAGACGCTTCACATGCCCTGGTTCAATCCATGTTCAATCCATTGGCAGCACGTCGACCCCGGGATACCACATCGTTCCAATTCACTCTATTCCTTGCACGCCTTTCACCCTCCTGCATGTTCAGGCCCCGATCACTCAAAATCTTTTTCACTCCATCTTTCCACCTTCAATTTGGTCTCCCATTTCTCCTCGTTCCCTCCACCTCTGACACATATATCCTCTTAGTCAATCTTTCCTCACTCATTCTCTCCATGTGACCAAACCATTTCAAAACACACTCTTCTGCTCTCTCAACCACACTCTTTTTATTACCACACATCTCTCTTACCCTATTACTGCTAACTCGATCAAACCATCTCACACCACATACCGTCCTCAAACATCTCATTTGCAGCACATCCACCCTCCTGCGCACAACTCTATCTATAGCCCATGCCTCGCAACCATACAACATTGTTGGAACCACCATTCCTTCAAACATACCCAATTTTGCTTTCTGAAATAATGTTCTCGACTTCCACACATTCTTCAACGCTCACAGAACTTTCACCCCCTCCTCCACCCTATGATTCACTTCCGCTTCCATGGTTCCATCCGCTGCCAAATCCACTCCCAGATATCTAAAACACTTCACTTCCTCCAGTTTTTCTCCATTCAAACTTACCTCCCAATTGACTTGTCCCTCAACCCTACTGTACCTAATAACCTTGCTCTTATTCACATTTACTCTCAGCTTTCTTCTTTCACACACTTTACCAAACTCAGTCACCAGCTTCTGCAGTTTCTCACAGGAATCAGCCACCAGTGCTGTACCATTAGCGAACAACAATTGACTCGCTTCCCAAGCTCTCTCATCCACAATAGAACTGTAAAATGTTTGTTGATATCATGGAGCCATATTCGAGTTTTATGTTTCTGCATTCATCCTGCAGCAAATTATTAAATTTATAAATCAAAACACCACATTCAGAGAGGACAGAACAACACTGTATGTACACATGACCCATGAGGATGCGAGGTTATTGGATGTGTGCAATGACTCATTTCTGAAGTGACATGTATTCAGTTGTCCTATGACACCCTCCCTAGTACTCCTGAGCAGTCATGCCTCGGGCTTTGGCAAAGAATCAACAATGTGTAACACTGGAAAGTCTCAATCTTTGAGAGAAGCCTGGTTGCTGGCAAGAGTGCGAACAATCATGCGTGATAGCATAAAACTTGTGCCTAGTATACTGCAGTGTGTGTGTAGTATAAGTCTTAACAGATACTATCTGGTTCATGAAAATGCACTGACAGCTGATCCCATGGCTAATATGCAGTTAGTGAACTTAAGCCTTTGCTTAAGAATTTCCCAAACATAGCAGTTTTTCAATGTAACTAAAGAAAACAATGTGTCAACAAAAACATTGTCTTTTAATGTTATTAAGAAGCACATGTACTTTTTAAAATCATACTTAATTGCTGTTTCCCATGTCAAGTGAGGTAGTGCCAGGAAACAGATGAAGAATGGCCAATCCATCATATACACATATATATACATAAATGCCCATACACGCACATATACATACATATCAACATATACACATACACATACACAGATATATACATATATACACATATGTACATATTCATTACTTGCTTGCCTTCATCCATCCCTGGCGCTACCCCATCCTACAGGATACAGCATCGCTACCCCCTGCTTCAGCGAGGCAGTGCCAGGAAAACAGACAAAAAGGCCACATTCATTCATACTCAGACTCAAGCTGTCAAGTAATGCACCAAAACCACAGCTCCATATCCACATCCAGACCCCACAGACCATTCCATTGTTTACCCCAGATGATTCATATGCCCTGGTTCCGTCCACTGACAGCACATTGACCCCAGTATACCACATTGTTACAATTCACTTAATTCCTTTCAAGCCTCTCACACTCCCGTATGTTCAGGCCCCAATTGTTCAAAAATTTTTTCACTCAATCCTTTCACCTCCAATTTAGTCTCCTGCTTCTCCTTGTACCCACCTCTCTGACACATATATCCTCTTTTTCAGTCTTTCTTCACTCCTCTCCATATGCCCAAACCATTTCAACACACCCTCTTCTGCAACATGTGATTCATGTTAACTTATTGTGTTCATGATTCAGAACTTTATCTGCACAACCTAATCTTATCTTTTTAATTCAGCTTTGAAAATCTAAAATAGACCCTAAGTTATCACTAAAAAAAAAAAAAAAAAAAGTAAGCAAAATGTGAATAAAATGCAAAATCCTGTTTAATTCCTTCTTTGATCTGCATAACCCATAATATCTAATGAGTGTTTGTAATAAAGAGCAGAAATACCAAGATCATGTTCTTACATAAATATAATTGGTACACTATAGATATAAATCTATGAGTACCTGAACTTTTGAAAAAAAATTTGCTACTTAACAATTGCAAAACTATCTTCAGATAATAATACAGGTAAGCAAGAAACCTAATTTCATCTAAATGCCAGATAATAAATAAAAGAATTCTATGTTCCTAATATTTTGAAATTATGAAACTGTATTATCACAAAATGTGAAATTATACAGTACTAGAAAACTGAAAATTTACAGTTTGTCATTCAAAATGAGGAAATGCATAGGTAAATTCCAGAAGCTCTGCCAAAATTATGCTGGTATAATACCACTGTTTATAGCACTTCAAGAAAAAATTACATTTCTTCAATTCATCTATCTGTTTCACATATTGATCAGCTTATGGAGTTAGCAAAGTTAATACATCACATTAAATTATCAAATAAAATGCAAATCTAAAATTGATATCACTGTGAAGGGTGATGGGTGATGACTGCAGATCCAGACTACAGATATGCATAACAATATTCTTCATATTGAGGTTTTATCATAGTATTTCAAATACTTCTTTCATTCATCAGAGTCCCAAAGTACCTGACAGATCAGCATCTTGGTTGGAAGATAAATATATTTCTGTCAAAAGCACAAACATCTCAAACTTTAGCAACAAACAAAACTTTTCACTGATGTTAGCAGTATATCAGATGCTTTCTAAATTTCAGAAAAAATGGTTTCTCCTCATTATGTTCTCACAAAAAATAAAACAAAATTCTAAATTTGGGAGTAAGAAATGCTTATTAATGGAAGGCCATATTTCATCCTACTATCATCATCACTCAGACCATTTGAAAAACATTTGGTCAGGTGCTAATGCAGAAACTGAAAGAGACCCTTATTTCAACTTAAAAGATGTCTTCAAAGAAATAGTTTTTTAAGCCTGACCAATTCTTTCACTGTTTATCTAAAACTTACAGAGGAAAGCCTACCATTTCTATAATAATACCCTTTATGGAGTAAACCTACAAATAAGCTTAGACACTGCGAAGACTGTTTATGCTACTCTTCATTCTGATAATTACCTTCATATCATTGAATCAAAACCAATGTAATAATGGGTACGAGCTTGTGATAGTACAACAGAACAGTGTCAACACAGTAGTTTGACTCCATGTGGGCACTGGCCATAAATTTCTATACAATAGAATTACAATTTATCAAAATTTAACACACTATAACTTTTATACTGCCTTGCAGTTTAATTTTTTTCTGTAAATTTTAGTGTCTTCCTCAAACTTTCAGTTATAAAGTTAAATGTATATTTTGTGTCCTTTGATTTTATACATTCAACAAAAAAAAAAGTCTCAGTGACTGGAATAAACTTAATGCTCCATCTTCATGCAATCAAAAAAAAATAATACATCTTTTTCCACCTAAGCTTGTGTAGAGGGCAATTCTACAAATATAAAATATAGATGCTATTCTAATATATCTTTGTTCCATTATTTCAATGCATTTAAACAATGACTTAATTCTTCAGGCATGATGCCTCATGCTTCAACCAACATGAATGAAAGCATCATTCTATAATGTATATTCATAATTTTTTTTTAGAGAACCACAACCACTGCTTTTCATGATTCTTTTAAGAATACCATGTGTCTTGGTTCGAGAAGGAGGACCCTGTAATTCTATTCAATAGCTTTGAACAAACGTTCTACTTTCAAGCAATTAAAGAACTTCCCTAACACAATAAAGTAATTACTTCCCTAACACAATAAAGTAATTATTGTTTTGGTATCTATATAATGACTAGGTATTTGTTCTATGTGTATGTGAAGATATTCACTTGACTAAAATATTAATAACAATAAAGAATTGGTAAGCATGAATTATTAAGCATTCAATGAACAGTGAAAAATCATGGTGCATCAGAAATATGTTGTACAATGAAGCATATGAGATTTCCATCAATACATGTATTGCTTGTTACATTACTGATACATAAATAAATATGTAAATAAATATAAAAATTTGCTCCTGTCAGTGCACAGTATATACACCAGTCTTTGCAATACAAGCAAGTCAATAAATAAGATCAATACTGTACATAAATAAATAGGAAATACACTTTTAACAGTTTATACAAATAAAACTCTATGGTACTTGTACCACAGAAGCATGGCACAATTCAAAATCTTTGGTTTTCCTACTTGCATCAAAAGGCAGCATCTTCTAAAAAACAAAACCAAACACTACCCACCTGAGTCTACTCCACAACTAGCTACATGACTACTGTAATGGGAGATACTGACCTCCGCCAGATGACAGACTACTAGGGTGGTTTTCATGCCACTTTGGAGACATTTACAAAGGCAATCATATGACTCAACATTACTCTGAAGTCAGCGGCAACCAACAGGCCCCGCTCTATTAAAAATTTCCATCTTTTAAAATATGAGGCTTTTTCTGTTACTGGTCTTACAAACCATCATTTAAATGCTCCAGAATTCCCTTGACTGTCTCTGACTTCAGATAACTGTTGGTTTATTTGCTGGAACATACTGATAATCACTAATATTAGTGATAACCACAGTATTCTTTCTATTAGACATGCCATCACACCCCCTAATGCAAGCCAAACTCAGCCACACTCATGAACCATATGGTTACTTAATTGACGAGAGTTTGGAAATCGCTTGTCACACACTTTACATGACACCTGTGTGCTTTGCTGATGATTTATACGGTGCTGAGTGCGGCGGTGATGACGAAGCTGGGCTGGATCATTAAATGTGGCTTGGCATTGTGGGCAACTAACAGGATTGGCAGTGACATTTCCTCCTCCAGTGTGCACTCTACGATGAACATTCAGATGTGAGGTAGTGATAAACGTTGCTCCACAATCACTACATGAATAAGGTCTTTCACCAGTATGAGTTCGACGGTGAACAGTTAAATGAGATGATGTAACAAAACATGCACCACAATATTCACATGCATAGGGCTTTTCTCCTGTATGTGTTTTCATATGCACTTTAAGACTGTGTGCCCTGGTAAAGCTATTACCACATAATTGGCAAGTGAATGGTTTTTCTCCTCGATGACGACGAAGATGCACCTGAAGAGAACCATTCTGAGTGAAAGTGGCTCCACATTCATCACAAGTGAATGGTTTTCTTGCAGTATGCATTTCAGTATTAAGAACTACAACACCACCACCACAGCTATGAAGCTGTCTCTTGTGTCGCTTCAACCCACTTTTCGATACAAACTTTTGCTCACATATGTTACAAGAGTGTGAGGAATTTTTAGAAAAATGTTCTTTGATATGATCCTGCAGTTCTGATTTTGTTGAGAATTCTGTGCTACAGAGTGCACAAGAATTTTGCAGTTTAATCAAATGAGCTTCCATATGAGCTCTAAATTCAGCTTCATCAGTGAAATTCACACTACAGTCAGTACAATGATATGCTACAACTCTTACACGGGTGCTCTTTTTGGGTTCTACCCCATTCATTTCACATTCATTACTAATTTCTTCCTCACTCTTTTTTTGTTCCAGCCAAGGTTCCTCCTGTTCTATCACTTGCTCTTCTCTTTCCAATTCAACTGACTCTTCCACTGTTTCCAAAGGTTCATCTTTTATCTCATGTGCATTTTCTGTGAAACACAGATCATCTTTCATTTCATATATTCTTTCTACAATTACTTCACCTCCCTCTTGACTGGGAGAAGAAGCAAGGAGACCAGTTGGTGGTACAGTCTCTTCTATGAGTGTGAAAAACACATCAGGACTGGGATCAGCACTAATTCCTGAGTCATGACTGAGAGAAGAGGAGGATGAAGATTTGTTGAGGTTGTCCCAGGATGGAGACCCCAATTCCACTTCTTCCACAACTTCTTCAAACCCAGCAACTGTAATCACACAAAGAATAGAAAAACTTAACACAAATTAGCAGACTTATTATATTACACCTGCTACAACATATAAAACAAAAATACATGATTACAATTCATTCATGGAATGCTGAATATGGGACTGTTAACACAATTCTCCCAAAAATATGCATGGGCTTCTGTTTTCAGAAAATTACCTAATTTTCAGACTCTCATGTTTCAGAAATATCATTTAAAGTTACTTTGACTGAATGTTTGGGGTTGTTCTATCAACTATATGTTTCCGTTATTCCTGAGTTATAACCTCAAAATCCACTCATAAGTATCCTAGATCTAGGTCTATCATGATGAGGTATCTTTAACATTTTTCACCAAGCAAATGAAACAAACTGATTTACTGGGAGAAGGATAGTCTTCTTACCAATCTTGCACAAAATCTTAAAATGTTAGTGTTTGGTATCAATTCCCAGATATTATCTATAATATTCCTTCCCTTCAAGCTTTTCCTCATTGAAAATTAGGTGAGGTCAAGGCCTCTACCTGAGACTTATTGTACATCTTGGGGAATTGTTGTACTCCTTCCATACACACGGTGGGGAGACTGAAGCCCTCACAATCCACTTGCCCCCACCTAACTCATATACCTGACTACTGTTACCACTCTCCTAATATTATGGATCTGCCATTCTAACCATCCTTCATGCTGTAGAGCACATTCTCACCACCAGCCAAATTGTAGTCTGGGGTTGTCGTTTTGTTCCATGGTACTTAATGAATTTCAGGTGGCCTTTAGTGTTATATTTTTTTTTTTGATTATACTTTGTCGCTGTCTCCCGCGTTTGCAAGGTAGCGCAAGGAAACAGACGAAAGAAATGGCCCAACCCCCCCCATACACATGTATATACATACGTCCACACACGCAAATATACATACCTACACAGCTTTCCATGGTTTACCCCAGACGCTCCACGTGCCTTGATTCAATCCACTGACAGCACGTCAACCCCGGTATACCACATAGCTCCAATTCACTCTATTCCTTGCCCTCCTTTCACCCTCCTGCATGTTCAGGCCCCGATCACTCAAAATCTTTTTCACTCCATCTTTCCACCTCCAATTTGGTCTCCCTCTTCTCCTCGTTCCCTCCACCTCCGACACATATATCCTCTTGGTCAATCTTTCCTCACTCATTCTCTCCATGTGCCCAAACCACTTCAAAACACCCTCTTCTGCTCTCTCAACCACGCTCTTTTTATTTCCACACATCTCTCTTACCCTTACGTTACTCACTCGATCAAACCACCTCACACCACACATTGTCCTCAAACATCTCATTTCCAGCACATCCATCCTCCTGCGCACAACTCTATCCATAGCCCACGCCTCGCAACCATACAACATTGTTGGAACCACTATTCCTTCAAACATACCCATTTTTGCTTTCCAAGATAATGTTCTCGACTTCCACACATTCTTCAAGGCCCCCAGAATTTTCGCCCCCTCCCCCAGCCTATGATCCACTTCCGCTTCCATGGTTCCATCCGCTGCCAGAGCCACTCCCAGATATCTAAAACACTTCACTTCCTCCAGTTTTTCTCCATTCAAACTCACCTTATTGAAATAAGAACACACATCTATGGTTCACCCATTCCATAACAACATGTGTTTGGGCAAACGTTTGGAATTTCCTTGTGTCGTCTGCAGGTCCACTTTAAATGTTACAGACTAAGCAGTGAGCTCATGAAGACATTCAATGTGATGCAACGACATATGTAAAATTCACAATGAAATAATAAAAATAGTTTTTTTTTACTATTATACTGTGTCAGTCTCCTGCGTTAGCAAGATAGTGCAAGGAAACAGACGAAAGAATCACCCACCCACCCACATACACATCTATATACATACACGTCCACAAATGTACAAGTACATACCTATACATCTCAACGTATACATATATATACATACACAGACATATACATATATACACATGTACATAATTCATACTTGCTGCCTTTATTCTTTCCCATCGCCATCCCGCCACACATGAAATGACAACCCCCTCCCCCCGCATGCGCGCGAGATGGCACTAGGAAAAGATAACAAAGGCCACATTCATTCACACTCAGTCTCTAGCTGTCATGTACAATGCACTGAAACCACAGCTCAATTTCCACATCCAGGCCCCACACAACTTTCCATGGTTTACCCCAGATGCTACACATGCCCTGGTTCAGTCCATTGACAGCACGTCGACCCCAGTATACCACATCGTTCCAATTCACTCTATTCCTTGCACGCCTTCCACCCTCCTGCATGTTCAGGCCCTGATCACTCATAATACTTTTCACTCCATCTTTCCACCTCCAATTTGGTCTACCACTTCTCCTCATTCCCTCCACCTCTGACACATATAATCTCTTTGTCAATCTCTCCTCACTCATTCTCTCCATGTGACCAAACCATTTCAAAACACCCTCTTCTGCTCTCTCAACCACACTTTTTATTACCACACATCTCGCTTACCCTTTCATTACTTACTCGATCATACTACCTCACACCACATATTGTCCTCAAACATTTCCAACACATCCACCCTCCTCCGCACAACTCTATCTATAGCCCATGCCTCACAACCATATAACATTGTTGGAACCACTATTCCTTCAAATATACCCATTTCTGCTTTCTGAGATAATATTCTCGCCTTCCACACATTCTTCAACGCTCCCAAAACTTTTGCCTCCTCCCCTACCCTGTGACTCACTTCCGCTTCCATGGTTCCATCCGCTGCTAAATCCACTCCTAGATATCTAAAACACTTCACTTCCTCCAGTTTTTCTCCATACTTCCTAATTGACCTGTCCCTCAACCCTACAGTACCTAATAACCTTGTTCTTATTCACATTTACTCTCAGCTTTCTACTTTCACACACTTTACCAAACCCAGTCACCAGCTTCTCCAGTTTCTCACCCAAATCAGCCACCAGCATTGTATCATCAGCGAACAACAACTGACTCACTTCCCAAGCTCTCTCATCCACAACAGACTGCATACTTGCCCCTCTCTCCAAATCTCTTGCATTTGCCACCCTAACAACCCCATCCATAAACAAATTAAAGAACCATGGAGACATCACGCACCCCTGCCGCAAACCGGCATTCAATGAGAACCAATCACTTTCCTCTCTTCCTACTCGTAACTAATGAAAAATTAATGGTATGTGTGTACATTTTACATTGCTCTTACATCACTTGGCCACAATCTGGCTCAAGCTTCTGCAAGCCATGATGAGTGATGGCTATACATGGAAAAGCACTGGATGTAAAAATCAAGAAAATAGCAAGTTCAGTCCTTTATGTCCACAGGAGGAACGTGCCAGGATTGTCGATGTCTTCATGGAGGCCTTCGGGAGTGCTTGAGATTACCCACAGTCATGTTCGTGGGCCAAAAACAGGAGTCCAGGTGAATCACTCAGCACTGCAAATTCAGCATGTGGGCTGGTCATTGCTACCACCACTTGACATCTGGGATCGTCTTCTTCATTCCATGGCACTTAATGAATTTCAGGTGGCCTTAACAATTCTATTAGAAAAATAAGTACGTTCAGTTGTTGTTCGCTGATGATACAGCGCTGATGGATGATTCAGGTGAGAAACTGCAGAAGCTAGTGACTGAGTTTGGTAAAGTTGTTAAAAAAGAAAGCTGAGAGTAAATGCGAATAAGAGCAAGGTTATTAGGTACAGTAAGGTTGAGGGACAAGTCAACTGGGAGGCAAGTCTGAATGGAGAAAAACTCGAGGAAGTGAAGTGTATTAGATATCTGGGAGTGGATTTGGCAGCAGATGGAACCATGGAAGTGGAAGTGAAGCATAGGGTGGGGGAGGGGGGGAAAGTTCTGGGAGCGTTGAAAAATGTATGGAAGTTGAAAATGTTATCTTGGAAAGCGAAAATGGGTATGTTTGAAGGAATAGTGGTTCCAACAATGTTATATGGTTGCGAGTTGTGTGGAGGAGGGTGGATGTGCTGGAAATGAGATGTTTGAGGACAATATGTGGTGTGAGGTGGTTTGATCAAGTAAGTAATGAAGGTTAAGAGGGATGTATGATAATACAAAGAGTGTGGCTGAGAGCAGAAGAGGATATTTTGAAATGGTTTGGTCACATGGAGAGAAAGAGTGAGAAAAGATTGACTAAGAGGATATATGTGTCAGAGGTGGAGGGAATGAGGAGAAATGAGAAACCAAATTGGAGGTGGAATGATGGAGTGAAAAAGATTTTGAGTGATCGGGGCCTGAACATGCAGGAGGGTGAAAGGCATGCAAGAAATAGAGTGAACTGGAACAATGTGGTATACCGGGGTCGATGTGCTGTCAATGGATTGAAACAGGGCATGTGAAGCATCTGGAGTAAACCATGGAAAGTTTTGTGGGGCCTAGATGTGGAAAGGGAGCTGTGGTTTCGGTGCATTATACATGACAGCTGAATGTGAATGAATGTGGCCTTTGTTGTCTTTTCCCAACGCTACCTCGCGCACAGGCGGGGGGAGGGGGTTTTCATTTCATGTGTGGCGGGGTGGCGATGGGAATGAATAAGGGCAGACAGTATGAATTATGTACATGTGTATATATGTATATGTCTGTGTGTGTGTGTGTATATATTGGCGGAATGCGTGCATAGTGCCACTGTACAAAGGCAAAGGGGATGAGTGAGTGCTCAAATTACAGAGGTATAAGTTTGTTGAGTATTCCTGGTAAATTATATGGGAGGGTATTGATTGAGAGGTTGAAGGCATGTACAGAGCATCAGATTGGAGAAGGGCAGTGTGGTTTCAGAAGTGGTAGAGGATGTGTGGATCAGGTATTTGCTTTGAAGAATGTATGTGAGAAATACTTAGAAAAGCAAATGGATTTGTATGTAGCATTTATGGATCTGGAGAAGGCATATGATAGAGTTGATAGAGATGCTCTGTGGAAGGTATTAAGAATATATGATGTGGGAGGCAAGTTGTTAGAAGCAGTGAAAAGTTTTTATCGAGGATGTAAGGCATGTGTACGTGTAGTAAGAGAGGAAAGTGATTGGTTCTCAGTGAATGTAGGTTTGCGGCAGGGGTGTGTGATGTCTCCATGGTTGTTTAATTTGTTTATGGATGGGGTTGTTAGGGAGGTGAATGCAAGAGTTTTGGAAAGAGGGGCAAGTATGCAGTCTGTTGTGGATGAGAGAGCTTGGGAAGTGAGTCAGTTGTTGTTCGCTGATGATACAGCGCTGGTGGCTGATTCATGTGAGGAACTACAGAAGCTGGTGACTGAGTTTGGTAAAGTGTGTGAAAGAAGAAAGCTGAGAGTAAATGTGAATAAGAGCAAGGTTATTAGGTACAGTAGGGTTGAGGGTCAAGTCAATTGGGAGGTGAGTTTGAATGGAGAAAAACTGGAGGAAGTAAAGTGTTTTAGATATCTGGGAGTGAATCTGGCAGCGGATGGAACCATGGAAGCGGAAGTGAAACATAGGGTGGGGGAGGGGGCAACAATCCTGGGAGCATTGAAGAATGTGTGGAAGTCGAGATCATTATCTCGGAAAGCAAAAATGGGTATGTTTGAAGGAATAGTGGTTCCAACAATGTTTTATGGTTGCAAGGCGTGGGCTATGGATAGAGTTGTGCGCAGGAGGGTGGATGTGCTGGAAATGAGATGTTTGAGGACAATGTGTGGTGTGAGGTGGTTCGATTGAGTAAGAAATGTAAGGGTAAGAGAGATGTGTGGAAATAAAAAGAGCGTGGTTGAGAGAGCAGAAGAGGGTGTTTTGAAATGGTTTGGGCACATGGAGAGAATGAGTGAGGAAAGATTGACCAAGAGGATATATGTGTCGGAGGTGGAGGGAACGAGGAGAAGTGGGAGACCAAATTGGAGGTGGAAAGATGGAGTGAAAAAGATTTTGAGTGATTGGGGCCTGAACATGCAGGAGGGTGAAAGGCGGGCAAGGAATACAGTGAATTGGATCGATGTGGTATACCGGGGTTGACGTGCTGTCAGTGGATTGAATCAGGGCATGTGAAGCGTCTGGGGTAAACCATGGAAAGTTGTGTGGGGCCTGGATGTGGAAGGGGAGCTGTGGTTTCGGGCATTATTGCAAGACAGCTAGAGACTGAGTGTGAACGAATGGGGCCTTTGTTATCTTTTCCTAGCGCTACCTCGCACACATGAGGGGGGAGGGGGATGGTATTCCATGTGTGGCAAGGTGGCGATAGGAATGAATAAAGGCAGACAGTGTGAATTGTGTGCATGTGTATATATGTATGTGTCTGTGTGTGTATATATATGTGTACATTGAGATGTATAGGTATGTATATTTGCGTGTGTGGACGTGTGTGTATATACATGTGTATGGGGGTGGGTTGGGCCATTTCTTTCTTCTGTTTCCTTGCACTACCTCGCAAATGCGGGAGACAGCGACAAAGCAAAATAAATATATATATATATCTTTTCTTTTCTTTCAAACTATTCGCCATTTCCCGCACTAGCGAGGTAGCGTTAAGAACAGAGGACTGGGCCTTTGAGGGAATACCCTCACCTGGCGCAATTCTCTGTTCCCTCTTTTGGAAAATTAAAAAAAAAACGAGAGGGGAAGATTTCCAGCCCCCCGCTCCCTCCCCTTTTAGTCGCCTTCTACGACACGCAGGGAATACGTGGGAAGTATTCTTTCTCCCCTATCCCCAGGGCAAATATATATATATATATATATATATATATATATATATATATATATATATATATATATATATATATATACACATTGAGATGCATAGGTATGTATATTTGCGTGTGTGGACGTGTATGTATATAAATGTGTATGTAGGTGGGTTGGGCCATTCTTTCATCTGTTTCCTTGTGCTACCTCGCTAAAGAGGGAGACAGCGACAAAGTATAATAAATATAAATATAACATCTATAGTACTCTGGACTACGGTCTGATGACACTCTACGACACATGAATAGTCTGTGTATCGAGGCTGAAGAGTGTATGTCCTGAGCTGGCTGCTTAGTCCAACTTTTATCTAGGCCTGTCAACACCCATTCCATAACAACGTGTGTTTGGGCGAACATTCAGAATTTCCTTGTGTCGTCTGCAGGTCCGCTTTACATGTTACAAAAGACTAAACAATACCTTGTGCTTGGTTCTTACAGACTAAGCATTAAGCAGTGGGCCCATAAACACATTCATGAGATGAAACTACATATGTACAACTCACAGTGAAATGATAAAACTATATAGCTAATGAAAAAACAATGGTATGCGTGTATATTTTACATCGCTCTTACAGATTCACTTGATAAGCTCTTGTAAACATATCTCTTATATGACTAAATGCACCTCTTCCTCCTCCTCAAGCAGCCCCTTCTTTGTATCTTGATAATGCTGACTGTAATAACTTGCATAAATTATCTTTTGACATAACTTTGGCAGATTACTGCCTCTCCTCAGGTGATGCTTTTGTCTCTGTTGAACATAAAGCAGAGGTTTTAGGTGTGTAAATGGGGCATATATCCCTTTTTCCTCCAAAATCTCCACTTCTTTCAATCTATCATTCAACCATGCCTGTTCTGAGGCCATTCAGGCATGGGACCTGGCATACTACTTTTGGAAAGACTCTCATTTTTCCAACTCCCATTCAACATTTATCTCTGCCCATAATCAGTACAAGTACTTTGTCTGTACATGAAGCATTCCTGTAACCACTCTGTAGATACTGCAATAACCTCACCTCTTCATCCAGTTAAGTCTTTCTGGTCTTTGGTTAAAGTTATCTTGAAAAACTTCTGTGGTATTCCCTCTCCTTTACTTTTCTGATCTGAAGGTACTACAGCTGTCTCTCGCAATGTGAAAGCAACTCTTTTTCGTTCTCTTTCTATTCTAACTCCAGCATGGAAGACTGATCTTCCCTCACCTCCTGATGCTAATCATACAAATCCTATGCTTATCCCCATAATCTTTCTTAGTACTGTCCAGAAAGCAACTTATCTCAAGAAAAAACAAGGATTGTAGCCCATATGGTATCCATCCCCATCTAGTGAAGGAATATGCTTCTGAACATGTCCCTGTGCATGCTTGTTTGTTTTGTTTTTGTTTATAAAGTGCAACTTCTTCATGGACATCTGCATTAGCACATCCCATTTTAATCTTAATTTTGTATAATTTGACTTCTGATGTATCTAAAGCATTTGAATCCCTCTTAAACTTCCATGTCCTCAAATATTTTGAACACATTCTTCTCTCTGATCATCAATTTGGTTTCTGTAAGGCAAGATCCACTGGTGATATCCTTTCCTATCTTACTAATGTCTATTCATCATATTTGAAAGATTTTGGAGAATCCTATGGGGTAGACTTGATTTATCAAAAGCTTTTAACAGCATAAACACCAAGCTCCCCTCCACTGCCTTCCCTCCTTCTATTTGCTTTCTCAAATCCAGCTTCCTCTCTGGGTGATCTGTCTCTGTAGTTGTAGATGGATCAACCTTTCCTCCTTTTCCAATCACCAGAGATGCCCCTCAAGGTTTTGTTTTGTCTCCTTCACTCTTCTTCCTTTTTAATGATGATTTCCTTTCTTCAGCAGATAACAAAATAAACTCATAAACAGAGAATTCAACACTGCATTCCTCCACCTTCAAACCTGCTCCATCCTCTTTCACTCAAAATGCATCTTGTCCCTCCACAGCTTCCTCTTTAAACTCAGACTTGGACAGGATATCTCAGTAGGGTAGATGGAGGCTAGCCTGGTTAAGTTCATTGCCTCCAAAACCAAGTTTCTGCCCAATTCTCTGTCTAAAAACCCCTTTCAACCCTCCCTATCTCTTTTGATGGATCTGTAATTCTACTGTTTAACACAATGAACTTACTTGGTGTCACTGTAATATTTAGGAAACTGCATACAACAAAATGAGCTAATTCTGCTTTTAAGAAACTGGGAGCCCTGTTTAGATGCTGTAACTTCTCTGCTGAACAACTGCTCTGTTATATAAAGAACTGATCAGTCTTTATATGAAGTACTCCCCTAACATCTGGGGTTGTCCTAGCTCTAATACTTACTTACCGGAGGCTAGTCTAAAATAGCCTGACTTATCAACTCTCCCAGTCTAACCACAAAACCCAATTGCCTTACCTTGCAGTGTTGGTTTACTTTCCCTCTCTATAAGTCTATAGGTACCACTGATTTTGCTCCCAAGAGTTGGCTGCTTCTGTATCTCTGCAGTTAGCTCTATCATTTAAGACTCAGCAAGCTACTACATTCAATAACTACCATGTGGCCATCAGCACATATTTTGGAACTTTCTACCTCCTAATGTCTTCCCTAACAACTATGTCAAGGTCTTTTTCAAAGGGCAAGTTTTCCATTTCCTCCAAAATTCTTGAAACACTTTTCCTCTTTTCTTATTTCTCCCTCTCATTAACCAAAATAAAAAAGAAAGAATTTACTTTTCTTTTACTCGATCTACTTTTTCTCAATACATACCTGCAAACTTGTTAAAAAGGACCCCTCACCTGCCATAAACAGCACTAGCCATAACAGCTTAAAAGGTTTTCATCTATCTCCTCTAAAAAATCTTTCTCATACTGCTCATCTTTTACATCTTTCAAGATCTACTGATCTAAGTCCAGCTATAAGAAACACACTAACCCTCTCTCACGCCTTAACATCTACCTGATCATACCTAGAACAATCAAGATTTCATGTTTACACATGAAAGCTGGTTAAAGTACTTCATCTTAAAGGCTTCTTCAACATTAAGCACTAACTTTCTTTTCCAGTCACTAAAGCTCTCAGAATGCCTGCAACTGTTCTTCCATGGATTACTTACCTCGAAGATTCTGCTTTCCAACTGCCATTCTTACTAATCACAGCCCCCAGATATCATAACTATACTCCTTTCCAGCCTCTACTTCCAAATTTAAACCAATATTGAAGAGATGTCCATCTCTCTCAAATTAAATGACTTGCTCATACTGTACATGCATTCACTTTCAACCCCTCAGATTGCTTAATTAGTAGCATCTTATCATACTGCATAGGCAAAATTTCCATTTTAAGAGCTCTAAGCAGCATTCAGCAGTCTTTTATGCCCCTCCACATTTAGTTACAACTTTCCAAAGTTCCTTTTTGCTCAAGCTATTTCTTTCATAAAACCTAACTGCCTTTCCTGCTTTAGCAAAGTAGTAATAAGAACAAATGAACACTAGCCTCATCTGCATTCATCAACTTCTGAGTTGTCAAATACTATGTACCAAAACCTAACATCAATAACCAGACCCTATGGTTTACCATGTTCAGCATGTTCCCCCTGGCCTATGTAATACACTCATTCAATGCATTCTATTCAACACACACTTCTCATCCTCTTTAATGTTCACAGCTCGATACCCCAAAAGCCTTCTTCACTCCAGCCCTGTATACTGTATACTTTTTCTAAATCTATGGCACATAAATTTCAGATCACTGCTTTGTTTACTGTGCTTAAAGAGTCCATTAAACTCTTCACCACTGTTTGCAATTGCAGCACTTACCCAAAAACCATTATATACAAATAGCATAACCCAGAAAAAATGGATGGAATGTGCGAACTGGACATCTATATCCATATATTTCAAGGTTCTATGTATGATATTTGGTATGAGTTTTGTTAGCTTTTCTCACTGGAATGAATAAAGAAACCAGTTATCTTAATGTACAGAACCAACCAGTCATGTTCAAGTTGGCAAAAAACACACAAAAAACATCAAAAAATGACTGAACAGTTGCTAAACAGTTAAAACTCAAAACATTAATTACAGCGTTACCTCCCCAGTACTCATCTATACTGAAGCATTCAATGTCATGGACAAATATGGTGAAAGCATCAATTTCAAACGAGCTGAGCCCTGCAGATAGTTGGATAAGAGGAAAATTTGGATGGCTGGACAATTTCAATGAGGCATCCAAGATGAACAAACCCTTTCAGTGCTCCATGCATTAAACATGGCACTTCAAGCTCACTGCTTTAAGTGACGCACAGTGTTTTAAAATTCTGACTCATCTGAAATCCCAACTGATGTTTGATTCCAATAATTACCCATAAACATTTCCAACAACTTTCTGCCACAGCTGGAAAAAGTATCATACACCTCAGTCATCCAAAGATAATCATGGGAGATGCCTGTGCTTCAGTTTAAGTGTGATGCCACATGTCCATGACAATCAATTACTTGTAGACACCTTGAAAAACCTTCCATCACTGCTGGAAGATGAATCACGCTCCTCAGTCACCCATAAATCATTATAGAAGGTACATCTTCATTAACCTTGCATGATGTTACATGTATGCCCCCACAATCACACGACATGTATGAAGCACAAGGTAATTAATGAAAAAAGTTATCAATAAGTAAGCTTGTGTACATCATAATATTTCACTGAAAAAGAATAGGAATTATGTGTGCATGCAGAATAAGAGCTAGAAGTAGAATATTTCTAAGTATTTTCTGGCAATGAAAAACAAATAAAAATACTTTAAGTTTTGTTTTTGTTATGGCTCTACAATGGTCTCCAAAAATTCCATTATATTCATATTAAATGTGTAACTGTGAATCTATTTCTCTATTCATCTAGATCTCTGAAGCCTGTTCCCACCTGGATCTCCCTTAAGGGGGGTGGCCATGGCAAGAGGAGAGTCTTCATAACTTGTACATTCCAGTGCAGCTTCTTAGCCTTTTGTGCCTCATTCTTAACAGGCCACTGACAGATGGGAAACCCTAATGCAGTGCTGGCAGAGGTTCCTACCTAATGTTCCCACCAATAACCTCTACCTAATGTTTCTACCTAATGCTCCTGCCTAAATGTTCTAACCCACCACTTCTGTCTATTGCTCCTACCATTTTCCCAAAAGGCAGGGCAAGTGCATACAGCTCAGCACAGGAAAATCTACAACTATGAAGAATGAGGCATGTGAATTATGTGCAAAAGGAAAGATTGTAAGTTTGTGAACAAAATACCAGTGGTCTATGTGTGGGTGAGGTAGAAAGAAAGACAACTAACTGGGTCACAGGAGAGCAACTTGACAACCAATGAAGTGGTAGCTCACCACTCAGTTGTCACTTACCCAACCAATACCCATTTGTGACTATGAACTAGATGGTAACCATTTCACACAATGCAGTTACAGACGATTATGAATGAATCAGGTGCAAAGATATCTCGTGATGTCTCATGTAAGTGCCAGATCTCTAACAACTCAAAATACACAAAAAGTGAAAATTTAGTTTTAGAATAATCTAATAATTCATGCACTATCAGTGCTTACATTTTTGGAGATAAGAAAATTATCTGTACTCTAATTCTTGTAAACGAACAAAGATCCGCTCGCGTACATAATACATAAAATGCTAATACAGATGTGAAGTGTGCTTAAAGAATTTGAATTCACACCTGGAAAAATACTAGTGTGTACTGTGCTTAACATAAATGGTTCAGGGTAAAATCATGCCTAGAAAAACAATCATTATACAGTCACAGAGATATATGACCACCATTCTGCCTTTTTGGGTATTTCATTTACTTATGCATAATATAAAGATATTCTGAGAGGAAAAGAAAGTATTTGACTTTTTTGGACTGGGGACCATTATCTCTGATGTGTTGTGCCATGAATGCATTAAAGTAATAAAATTGAAAACAAAAATCAAAATAGTTTCATCTTGTAAAACTATATTCTATATACATCCTCCATGCCTTGTATTGCAATTTCTCAAAGATGAAAGAGATGAGGGAGCCAAGTCAGAATGTGTGTGAATGTAACCAAGATGAGAAGATGAGATAAGTTGCATGTTTGAGGAGAAAAACCTGGATGTTCTAGCTCTGAATGAAGCTAAGCTCACCAAGAAGGGGGAAAAATGGATTTGTAATGTCTTAAGGATAAATTCAGGGGTTAGTGTGAGTGTAAAAGCAAAGGAGCTCCACATTAACGTGGATAAAAAGAGAAGTAGATTAAAAGAGGTAAATGATTGTCTGTGCTCATGTACCTAGCATCAAGAGGAGTGAAGAAGAGAGGTGAGTATTTTAGGAGGAGATGAGTGAGAACATCAGCAATTTTGCTGTGGTCAACTGAATATTAGTGATGGATGATTTGAATCTAAGAGTGGGTGATGTGGCAATTGACCATATAATTCTGTGGCATAAATGTGGCATAAATGATGAACAGCTTATTGAGTTAAGGTGAAAAATGTGACTGGAAATAAATGGTCAAAAAGGGGATAAATACATAAGTATACAAGAATATACGAGACAGATGGCAAGTCGGTGTTACTTATGTAGTAACTGATTAACTGGCTAAAGAAAGACTCTCATAAGTAAATGTCTGGAGAGAGGCAGGTGGTGGGATGTCTCATCACTTCTTGTTGGAGGTGAGGATGCAAGTTTGTAAAGGACTTATGAAAATATGAAATAATATGAGTGGGAAGAGGCTGGTAAATGTGAGTGAGCATGGAAAAGAAGCTTGTATGAGGAAATATCAAGACAGATTGGATGGAGAAAGGCAAAAGGTGAGAGTAAATGAAACTTGGGGAGTGGGTGAAAAATGAGAGGTGCTTAGGGAAGCAGTGAGCAACAGAAGTATGTGGTATGCAGAATGAGGCATGTGAGCAGGTAAGAAAGGGTAGTGAGAGGTGGTATATGGAAATAAAGGTCTTAATGAAAACGAGAGGTGTATGGCTGTTACATGAAAGGAAGGAGTGTGGGTGATTGGGAGTTGTAGAGAAGAGGAGAGAGTGGATGGTGCAGGTACTGGAAAAGAGGGCAAATGAGAGATGGGTAGAGAGAGTACGAAAGTAACATCTTAGCATCAGACAGTTCATAGAATGCCAAAAAATTTTTAAATAATGATAGAATCGAAGAAAATCTAGGTATTTTTTCAATATTCTTTTCCATCAATTACAAAACGTTTCAGTATACTCTAAAATCTATCAGTTGTAATGCCTTTTATAATGATACCAAGCAAAACATTAAATTCTTATCCAACTCTAGACACTGATGGTCACATAAGGAACACAAAGTTTTTGTATTCTTTACATGCCACTAAAGTGAGATCTAATAGTGCCCAAAGACATCAAAAACAAAGATTACATACTGAAATGGATGAAGTCATTTGGAAGGCTTGACAAACTATTCACTCAACCCCCATCCCACTCCACCACTATCTTGCTCAATCCCTCATCATCAGCATTCTCAGCAAATGATCATTTAATGTTGTCTGATTTACCAGTGAAATGGTAACAGTTACTGAATCAGAGAGTCTAATCTATATCATGAAAGTGAGGCATAAGGATCTTAAGATGTTTCAAGTATATTCCAAATATGAAATTAGACTAAGGAAATCTTTTGGTCTGAACATAATCCCCCATACACAATGGGCTTCAATCACTCATTCCCATATTTTTCTTTAACAAGCCACCTAAAATGAGTATTAGCCCCTTGTATTGGAAAACTTCAGAGATAATTAGGATATATTCTGGAAGGAGGTTCATAGTGTAAGGATAACAAGAGAACAAATAGGTGCACTAATGAAGGGAGCAGATGGGAATGTGGTAACAATTAAGGAAGAACTGATGAGATGGAGTGAAAATTGAAAAGGACTGTTGAATGTGCTAGATGAAAGGTTAGCAGATATGGGGTGTTTGGGTCAAGGATGTGAAAGAGTTACGGTAAGTGGTTTGGTGAAAAGAGAAGAGATGGTGAAAGTTTTGTGTAATGGCTGGAGTGGATGGGACTGCAGTTGAGTTTCTCAAGAAATGAGATGACTGTGTTGTTGATGCGTAGTTATGATTTTCATTGTATGTATGGCTCATGGTGAGATCCCTAAGAATAGGTGGAATGCTTGTATAGTGCTGGTATACAAAGGCAATGGAGACAAAAAGTAAACTGTATGGGAGAATGGTGACTGAGTGGTTGGTGGCATAAACAGAGCATCACACTAAGGAGAAACAGTGTGAGTTCAGAATGGTAGAGGATGTGTAAACCATATGTTTACTTTAAGAATAGTGTAAGAAGTACATATAGAAATGGAAAGATTTGTATGATGAGTTTATGGATTTGGAGAATGCACATCATCAAGGTTGGAAAGGGTGCTCTGTGGAAGGTGTTATGAATACATGGTATGAAAGGAAAGCTCCTTGGAGCAGGGGAGAGTTTTTATCAAAAGAATAAGATGTGTGTGCAAGGAGAAAGAGAGGAAGTTAGGTGGTACCAGTTGAAGGTGGGTCTACAACAGTGTTGTTTGATGACTGTGATGTCACTATGGCTGTTTAATTTGTTTCTGGATAGGGTCATCATAAGAGTAAAGTTAGAGGTTGAAGAAAAATCATTTATGGAGAGAAGAAAGAAGGTAGGCAATAAGTTAGAACCCTGAGGGACACGACTGGTGGCTGGATAAGAGGAAGAAGAGAACCTGAAGAGATAAAACTGTTGACAGGATAAGAGTAAGAAGTCATTCCATCAATGAGTATAGCAATAGAAAGACTGGAAAAGAAACTAAGTATCAGAGAACAAAGCAAAAGAAAAGCCAAAGACATTATGTTTTAAATGCAAAGACTTGTGCCACAACCTGTCAAGTGCTTGATGATTAGGGCTGTGGCAAAAGGCTAACCAAAATCTTTAATAGAGGAGGGCCAGAGGTAGCTTATACAGGAGAGAAGATCACCAACAGACTTTGCACTATAAAAGTATTATTGAAGCTCTCAAAGGGAAAGAAAATCTGTGTTCAAGAAAGTCAGAGTGTAGCAGAGTTTCAGACTTCTGGAGACAGCAAAGTGAGAGCAATGAGTCAGCTGATGCTTTCCTTGTTTGGAGATGGGCTGGACATTTGCTTACATTTTCATGTACCACATCAATCAAAATTTTCAGACAGCCAATACTATTCCAAGTTCTTTTTCAGCCTTTTCTGTTTTCTTTTTCTACAATTCCCTTTATGTTTTGCACAGCATTAACATGCCCTCCTTCTTAGTATCCCCACAATACTACAAAAACCTAATACAGTTAATGCTTTAACAAATGTAAACACTTCAGAGTAACATTCAATTTTTTCTTTCCTGGGAAGGACACCTTACAGCAGTTCATTCTAAATGAGATATTTGCATGATTCTGCATCACTGTATTCCTAGAAAGTGCTCATTAAAATTAGTACAAATTCTTTTCACTCTGCAGCAAGATCTCCCAATGTATTTGAAATCGGCAAAACTAAATAAAGAATATTACCTGTGACATCATGTGGGAGTATGTACTGACAAACTGTGAGATCACTGTTGAGTGCATCTTCAGTTAGACCTGAGGACTCTAAAGATGGTGGATCAACAAATGTTACCCCTACTCCAGTTTCTTCGAGTACAACCCCTAGTTCGCCTCCAACTAGCTCACCTCCAACTCTTGCCATCTGGCCACAAGCTGTAAAGTAAAAAATACCTCTATGTAACTGCAATTATACAACAACTAAGGATCAAGAAGGCTTTCAATTCATAAACATGCATGATTTCACATTATACATATAACTTGCTTAGCACATTCACAGAACTGGGCATTAACATAATGATTACCATACTTAGTTCTGAATCTTAAAAAGTTTAAGGATGTGTCCTGAAAGAGAGTGCATGATGTGTATGATATGGGAAGGTTTCTGGTGTATGTCTGGGAAGGAAAGATTCTGATATGCTAATGGTGAGGATAGGATTTTGGTAACTATCAAAGTTTGCACAAAATCTTACCTACAATAAAAAAGCACTTCTTCAGTTCATGAATATGATCAAAATTTTTCAGATAAAATTGCTTGAAGCATGAAAATGAGTCAGACTGGTTTTCATCACTGATGATGGTAGATTCCAATGGAAACATAAACCAGTTGGAAATGAAAAGTTTGAAGCTGGATTGATCAAATTAGAAATAACAAGGAAAGAGAAAGGTGTGGTAGTAAGAAGAGTATGCATGAGATAGCTGAAGAGGGCTGATATGGTCTGGATATATGGAAAGGATGAGGGAGGAGAGGCTCACTAAAATGTTATACAAGTTGGGAGTCGGAGAGAACAAGAAGGTGTAAGGATGGAATGAAAGGAACCTTGAGCGATCACGGCTTGAAAATTCAGGTGGGTATGATGTATGAATGGGATAAACTGAATTGGAGCAATGTGGTTAACAGGAGGCAATGATCTGTTAAGAGCTGAACAAGGGAATATGATTCAGCCAGGTAAAACCTCAAAAAGTTATGGAAGGGTTGGCTGTTGATACAATGGCTCAAGTTTTGGGGAGAGTGGATGTATCAAAATGAGGCCTTTCTTCATTTGTTCCTGATGCCTCCTCACTATGTGGGAAGTGGCAAACAAATATGATTTTTTTCCCTAAGGTCTTACTCAGTCAACTCATTCATTTCCCAGTTGATATAATTCTATCCAAGCTAACTGTATATTCTGAATTCATAGACATGCAGATTAGCACGTATCCTCCTTTCTATGCTTTGGAATTCAAATTCTTTCAATTTCTCATAATTCCTATGCTCTGTTCTCTTGATTTTGCATTTTAAATGTTTCTTAACTCTTTCTCTCTTGATGATTTCACCTTGCTTTGAAGAGGACTTTATGTATATCTTAAACATTTCCATCATTAATTTTCTTTTGGTGAAAATTCTCCTCACTCCTCATACTTTACTAAGTAATGGGATTTATCAATTAGGCCTCCATGTTCTGGCATTTCATTTATGATAAATCTTAAGCCTTCAATTCTGTTTTCTTTACTAATTTTCTTGCCACTTCATTATGATGAATACTTTTCCATGACTTAGCTTTGCAAATTTCATCTAACTTTATACCATTAGATTTTCCTCTTTGCAGTTGTATATCATGTTTAGGTCTTAAATTTCTTCATTGTCTTTTCCTGACTTTGTTTCAGTCTTACAATTTTCCTTTGTCTTTTCCTAAGCTTAACTTCTTACTCACTCTACTGCTGAATGCAAAACATAATACAGTACTCTGGATTCTATATCACTGTAATGTCAGATATCATGATCATGAAAGGATAAAGGTGAATACAATATAATACCTTGAGGAACTCCTCTTGAATATTTTCCTCATTCAACATAGTTTATTTTGTAAGTACTTTGAAATCTGTTTGTTGGAAACTCCATTTTCCATCTTCCTGATTTACCTCTTCTGTTCTACTTAGTTGTTTTTCAAACAGAATGGTAGTTTGCTTTGTTGAATACTTCAGCAAATTAAAAAACTTATAGCCATTCTCTTTCCCAGCATCAATATTTCATATATGCTTTGGTGGCACTCTACCACAGTGTCATTAACTGATTTCTGAAAAGGAGCCACTTCAGGAAAGTAAAACATGTTCACTGAGAAAGCTGCAGCTACTGTAAGTTAGCATAACTCAACTAAATTGAATAATACTGAGCTGCTGGTGCAATATGGTAATAAATAAAAATGAGACATGGTAATAGTATATATCATGTTATAACTGGTAACTGATTAAAGACCAACATTACCGACTCCGAGGTGGTTACCCAGTACGCCTCTGTAACCCTCAGGCAGGTATTTTAGGCCATAAATGAATTTCTAAAAATTGCAAATCCAGTCTTATGAAATAGTTGAGCATGTTACAGATAGTAAACAAATACATGGACTTACCATTCTACTGATGCATGGGGCAAGGAAGTGGGGGATGAGTCCGTGGGTGAGGTGGAGGCCTGGTGGTACTGGCTGTGGGGGGATGAGTGGTGGGAGGCAATAGGGTTGCCACTGCTCTGATAGCCACACACCCATCCATCATACACTTTTCGTGATTTGTCATTATGTGCTGGAGGGATTTTTATTGACTGGATGCCCTTTCCTGACATCTACCCTCCCCATTTATCCAGGCTTGGGACTGGCACCAAAACAGACTGGCTTGTCCAACCTAGTCACGTGGCTGGGTTACTCTATCTCCTTCTCCTCCTCCTCACTACATTAATGTTATCATTCACACTATGTACACATTATTTACATTATCAACAACTAGTTGACAACCTCGCCTAGCCTGGGCCGTGCAACTGCGCAAACAATGACGTGATATGGAGGCATGCTTTAATAAGCGGAAGTGTGCTAGCTGCTGCTCAACTCTTTTCATTGAACATTTGTAGTTTGTCACTGCAATCCTTGTAAGGCAGTTCAGATGTGCACTGGCCAATCAGCTTCTTTATTTTCTCTTCATAAAGTTCATTGCTGAAAATGTTGATTCACATGTGTATGTGCTAACAAAAAATGACATCACCTTTTGCACACACTGCTTCAAAAATGGATAGTCTGTGTCAGAGACCAAGTGCCAGATGTGGTAGACATCTGCTTAAGTTGAGCATTCAGGGTTTTCACGATGTCATTTGTTTACAGCTCAACAATCTCACATTCCACTGCAGTACGATCAGGTCAGAGGGCTATGATAACAGAGGTCAGAGACGACAATGAAACATGAAAGGGAAAATATTTTCAGTAAAATTGAAAAAATCCCTGTACTCCATTACATCACTGAATCTTGATTGAAATTCCTCCCTCAGTACTTCATCAAATGCATCACAGCTGAAAAATTGCAAATATTCTGGATCATTCATGATGGCTATTCTGAGCCTTGAAAAGTGAAAAATTAGTCTATCTGGTATAAAGAGTGTTGTAATCTTGTTTTGGAATGCTGTGACCAAATGTAGCATAGTTCCAGGATGCTTATTTCTGCCTTGCAAATGGATATTCAGTAAATTCAGGTGAGAGGTGATACTAGTCAACAGAGCCATCTTCATCATCCATTCAGAGTTCTCCAGTTCTGGCTTGCTTCTTCCTTTACTTGCACGAAATTCAAAAATTTGAGGCAGAAGGCTAAAAAAATCATTTAAGTACTCTGCCATGAGATAGCCATCTTACCTCAATATGCATCACTAAATTACAATATTCTGACTCATACTCCTTCAACAGTACACAAAACTGGCGGTGATTTAGTGCTTGTGAAACAATAACAATGACCACATTGACAACTAGCTGCATCACATTTTTTCTGATTTTGCGACAACTGCTTCCTGGGGATTGATGCAATGAAAAGGAACAAAGTTAGGTATCCTCGTCAAACCAACAACTCCCTTCACTTTTCTTTTCATGTTAGTAGCCCCATCAGTGTACCCAGATGGCAGATTTGACCAGTTCCATATTTTCTCATTGAAAAATATCAGGGCAGTTTAAATATCCTCTCCTCTCATTTGGCCTAGAGGGAGTAATACACAATAATTCTTCTTGAAAAGAGTCTTCTTTCAGAAATCTGACCCACACACACAACTGAGCAGCATCACGCATATCTGTGCTTTCATCCAATGCAATGATGAAACATGGTGCAACAGATAAATCTGCAATCAACTGGTCATGAATGTTGTAACCAAGTTCTTCTATCCTTTTCATTACTGTTGTGTCTGTTAGCTGTAGTCCTTTTATTTGCTTCATGATTTCATCTTTGTCACTGAAGTCAGCAAACATTATTTCTGCTGAAGCCAAACAACACTCTTTAACTATCTTTGCATCTGTAAAGGCCTTTTTATGCTTAGCCAAGATCCATGCAATTTCAAATGATATCTCTCAAATTTTTAGCAGCAGAGGTTGATCTGTGAAATAGTTTTTGCTGTACTACTATGTGTGCAGTAAGTTACTTAATCTCATTCTTCCTCAGGTTACTCCCAGGTGGGTACTTCTTATTGAAGATGGGATATGTGGTTCTGAAATGATTTAAATTTCCATGTTTGAAACCACAGCACAACTGACAAATCAAACAAAGGGAATTTGTATCTCGAGGCACTAAGAAAAATTCCTCCATTCACGTCTACTGAAATTTTCTAAGCTTATCTTTTATCGCCCATACCTTTCTATTTTTGGTGAGCTGTCCCTCAAAGCAGTATGCCTGTTGACAACTTGTTTCTCCTCCATCCTCAATTTCTACTGGTTGGGTCTGAGATGATTGCTTATCAGTAATATGCTTTTTCTTGACCACAAATTAATCCATTATAATGGATACTACTTGACTGTACTTTGGTTTTAAGTCAAACTATCCTACCACAGATAGCTTCCACAAACAGCAACAGTTTTAGTTGTTAATTTCATATATGTTGCCTCATTCTCAAATATCTGTTGCAAAATTTAAAACAATCAATAGCAAAGCCTCAAGAGTAATGAAATATGTCTTGTCTCCAAAGAAAGCCTGAACTGGGAAAACATGAGAAGATAGAAAGTTCCAAAGATGTGAGGCGTAGGGAAAGAAACAGTTATGAAAACTGTCCACCGGAGAAACCAGTGGCCACATAGTAATCAAGTGATACAACAGTTAGCAGCCAGCTTTTGAGAGCAACTACCAAATTAATACCTATTGAAGAGGGAAAGTTAACCAACATTCTGTTGTAAGAAAAGTGGGTAAATTTTTGAAGTCAGCATGGGAGAGTTGATAAATTGGACTGCCTTTGACTCAACAGCCTCATTTGTCTTGGTTTAGCCCAGTGATAGCATGTCACCCCCAAATCATTCCATCTAATGATCTATTACTGCTAAGCACCTCCAACTCCATCCTTCTATCTCCTTTGTCTCCCCATCCCCCTTGCTTCCTCCACTTATGAAATACACATATCTTCATGCACAAACTTTGTCCATCCTTGTCACAGGATCAAACTATTTCAGGACAACCTGGTCAACTCTCTCAATCAAACTGCCATACTATCAAATCCTTACTCGCATAATCAACAAGTCTTAACCACATATCATCCTCATGCATTTCATTTCCAACACATGCATCCTCTTCCTTTGGTTTACATTCAAGTCCCAAGATCCACATCCATACAACACTAAGTTTTACACCTTAAAAAATACCCATTCTTACCTATCCTACATGATCCTTAATGCACCTAGATTAGCCCTTCTAACCATGAATGACTTCAGCTCCTACAGTTACATATACTGTCATATCCACTTCCAAATATCTAAAACACTCCACTTCCTCCAAGCCCACTTTATTTACAATTACTCTCAAACTTTCCTCTTTCATCTTCCCGATGCAATTCATCACCTTACTTCTGTTCACATTAACTGTCAGTTTCCTCCTAGGCTGTGGGTGGTCTACAGGGAATGAGAGTTACTGCATTACTGCTGGGATACTGACTGCAACTTGTCCACAACTTTTTATGGCTAATCTTCGCTAAAAGACTGCTTTCTAACTTGCTATGTAACCTCCACCCCCTTTCTCATTCAATTTTTGCTATCTGAAATGGACAAAAATCAAGAACAGATGGGAAAAATGCATACGGAACAAACTGCATTGCAATCTACTGCAACCTACACAAAAACATCAATGCAATCTATGTGTCACCAAACACCCAACTTGAGGTATTTAGTGTATAAAAACAGACATGGATCCTGAAGAACCTAGGAAAACCTGAACTAAGAATTACACTGACTGGAGAATTCAGCTTAATTTTGTAAAGGAAGATCTACATAAAAGAGGTGCAAGCTGCATTTTTGTATTCAGAAGAATCACATGATAAAGTAACAGGGAAGCTCTCTGGGAAATTCTGACTACATGATATTCACATTATGACTTTTGACTAACACTGATTTTCAGGAATGTATGAAGCACAAAACCTAATGGTTAGTTAGGTAATTTTAACATGAACAAAATACATACAAGCTTTAACTGAACAACTGAATGCTGTTAAGAGCTTTTTTTTCTTTTCTTTCATACTATTCGGCATTTCCTGCATTAGCGAGGTAGTGTTAAGAACAGAGGACTGGGCCTTTGAGGGAATATCCTCACCTGGCCCCCTTCTCTGATCAGTCTTTTAGAAAATTAAAAAAAAAACGAGGGGAGGATTTCCAGCCCCCGCTCCCTTCCCTTTTAGTCGCCTTCTACAACACGCAGGGAATACGCGGGAAGTAACACACGTGCAAGAGTAAAGGAGGAAGACCCTACACAAGGAAAATATTGGGGTCTTGATTAATACCCCTTTTCTTTATCTTTAACTTTCTAATTTTACCTGAAATGACCTGGATTGGGGCATGCTTTGCCAGTGCTATGTTGGTCACCATATGATACAACAGAAAGGAAAGTGGTGGTATGGATGAGTGGTTTGAAATAAACAATGGTAGTCATGAACTCTGTGTGATCTCAACATGGTTATTTAATGTTTTTATGGATAAGGCGTTACGGTACATGAGATGAAAGTGGGGTAGGGTGGTTGTGGTCTGATAACTAATGAAGAAATAGAACAAAAGTTGCCACTTTTGCTCTATGGAGATGAACCTGTATTGCATGCTAGACAGAACTGAACAGAATGGTTGGTCATCTCACTGTACAGGTAGTTCACACTATAGTGAACTAACATACATGATTAAATTCTGCTTTCCACATTCTCATAAATCAAAGCTCTCAACCTTAATAAAGAGAAACTTACATTTTTAAGTGTCACATGGTGATGTATCTAACACTTCTGCATCTCTATGAATAGTCCTGGTTTCCTAAGGACTGACAAGTGTTCATAATTCCTAACAAAGGGAGACCTTTGAAACTCCCTAGTCTTCCTTTACCTAGTGAACAAGTCAACTGCATCAATTTTTTCAAACAGCTTGAATGAGTATAGTGGCAATATCATAGCCCCAATACAGAGGATGCACTTCTGGGAAAATTTACATTTTTATATTACTGTGTGCTACAGTATATCCTGAGAAGCTAATTGTTATGAAGAATTGTTGCTAAACATCCCTGTTTAAAAGTAACCACATCAGACAAAAGCAGTAGACTTTGAAACTATGATTAAATTTCTTGATCTTGATGATCCTCTAATCAATATCCATGATATCAATCATGATAATGAATGGAAATTTACTCTGCCAAAGGCAACTTGGATGGGTGCATTCTATGAACGTACAGTGGGGTTATCAAATATAAGTTCAGGTTTGGATAATTAACAACTTTGTTACCTTCAGTCAAAAAGAGGGAAAACATTCTCTCTCTTCTCACTAAAGCTTAGGCAGAAGGACAGATGTGATGATTAATGTTGATGGAAGTAATAGAGGGTTTTGAATACCTGGACTCTGATGAAAACCACAATAAGGGGATTATCTCATCTTTCTGAGAGAAATTCTATGGAGTAAAACCACCTAATCAAATACTTTATCTTACATCTGATGATGCAGTGATTATCAAAACTAAAGGCCCATGCATCATCTGACTATCAGGTTTGACTGTTACCAGTAAGCTTGTTGAAGTGTTTTTCAAAAGTACTTATGTAAGAGCCCTTGACAAACTGACATAGCCTAGCCAAGTAAAGAGTTACACTTGTGGCAAAAATTACTTTGGCTAAACCCAAGCATCAAGTGGCCTGAGATGCAAAGACTGCCAGACATGAACTTATCAATGCAGAGTTACTATACTTGTTACTGTACAAAATGTAAGAGCCCAGTGCGACACATGAATGTCCAGGAGTTCAAATTGGTGAGAGTTCACCTCAAATGCACTCTTTTATCTTTTCTCCCTCACAGATGCCAAGAATTAACAAGAGTGACTTCTTGTTGCAACTTCTGATTTTCAAGATGATCAACACTTTGGATGTGCTGTTCAACTGCAGTCTAATAAATTTCCAGAACTAATAAATGTGCTGTTAGACTTTTCTCCACTGCAACAAAAAAAAATACCACTATCAGTTTTTGATGATACCCTCAAGAGTCTAAAATGGACACACTGTACAGCCATCCACGTGTGCAAGAAGGAACTTGATAACACCAGACATCCCCATCACCAATGGTACTATACTGGTATGCACAGAGATGGCCCATATTCTAAATGTTTTTTTATGTAAACTCCAAATTAAAGAGTATCCTAGCTAATCCTGACTACTTGGGGGAAGAGGGTCCAGGCTAGCTGATGGTCTGGTCTACCCAAAATGAATAGAAAAAATGCAATGCAGATAAATGTCCTGGTTCAATCCACTGACAACAAAACCATATGTACTCACATTGCTCAAATTCACTCAATCTCTTGCATGCCTTTCCAGCACACTCAGGCCCTAAACATTCCATCCTTCCATGTCCAATTGAGTATCCAAATACATCCTCTCTGTCAATCTCTCCTCAGTCAGTTTCTCCACATGTCCAAGCCAATTCAGTACATCAAACTCATCTCTCTCAACCGTACTCTTATTACTGCATCTCTTTCTTTCCCTGCCAACTCTTTTTTGATTGACCCACCTTACACCACACTTCACTTCTAAAACAATCACCCTTTTACATGCATGATTATCTATGGCCCATGCCTTGCATCTATACATCACCGTTGGGGGTACTATAACCTTAATCGTATCCATCTTTTGCACCCTAAGATAGTGACCAATCTTTCCACACATTCCTTAATACTCCTAGAACCTTTGTGCCCTCATCCACCTGATGACTCACCTCAGCTTCAATAGTCCTATTTGCTGCCATGTCCATCCCTATGTGACGATTTCATTTCCTCCACTAAAACTGCTGGGAGTACTATACCCTCAATCGTATCCATCTTTGCACCCTATAATAAGGACCTCTCTTTCCACACATTCCTTAATACTCCCAGAACCTTTGCCTCTTCATCCACCCGATGACTCACCTCAGCTTCAATGGTTCTATCTACTGCCATGTCCATTCCTATGTAACGATTTCATTTCCTCTGAGTTTTCTCCACTCAAACTCGCACCCTAACTAGCTTGTTTCTTTCCACTTTCACACTCCAAAACTCAGACACCAACTTTTGCATTTTCTCTCATGAATCTGTCACCAGCACTGCATCATAAAGCAAACAACAGACTCATCTCCCATTCCCCCCAACCCCAACAGAGTGCATGCATACTTGCCTCTCTCTCTCTCTCTAAGACACTTGCATTTACCTTCCTCACCATTCTATCCTTTAACAAAGTAAATAGCCATGGTGAAATCACACACCTGTGTCAAAGACCCATATCCACCTAACCTCTCACCCTTCTCTTTACCAACTTCTGCACATGCTTTACTCTCTTGATAAAAACTCCTCATTGCCTCTAACAGATTTCCTACAAAGTATCTCTATCAACTCTATCATATGCTCTCTCCAAATGCTCACATGCCACATACAAATCTTCTGTTTGTCTAAGTATTTCTTACACACTTTCTTCAAAGCAAACACCTAATTCATATATCCTTTACCACTCCTAGAATCACATTGCTTCTCCCGTCTGATGCTCTGTGCATGAAACCACCCTCAAAATAACCATTCTCCCATGCAACTTACAAGGAACACTCAACAAACTTATACCTCTGTAATTCAAACACTCACTTGTGTTTCCCTTCCCTATATACAACGGCACTATACATGCATTCTGCCAAATCTCAGGTACCTCTCCATGATCCATATATTAACTGAAAATCCTAACTAACCAATCAACAACACAGTCATCTGTTTTCTTTGGAAATTCAATTGCAATACCATCCACTCCAGCCATGATATCTCTATGCATACCTACATGACCGAAACATTCTACATCTGCCACTCGGTGATCAAACACGTTCAACAAACCTTCAAAATACTCACTCCATCTCCTCTTCATCTCATCACTGCCAGTTACCACCACTCCATTTGCCCCTTCACCAATGTTGTCATTTGTTCTCGTGATCTTATAATGCCATTAACTTCCTCTCAAAACATTTTCTTATTCTTCCTCAAGTTTGCCAACACTTGTCCCCCTAACTTTCATTTGCTCATTTCTTCTGCTCCTGTAACTTCCTCTTGACCTCCTGCTGCTTTCTCTTGTGCTTCTCCCAATTACTTGAACTCCCTCCCTGTAAGTATGACCCATTCACCTGTGGTAGACAACAACTGTTGGAATATTTCATCTGCAACACTGAAAATTAAAGTATATCTGTGGTTAAAGGATATTAGGTGAGGTATTCATATGTTCTGTTGATAAAGAGAAGGAAAGTATAGGAATTCAGGTGAGATAGGTCAGGCAAGATTTTCTTCTGTTTTATTAATCTTAAGAAGCATTAGTCACTCTTCCTTCTAATGGTTATTGCCATGGCCACTGATAGCTATAGCCACGAGCAGTTTCTCTCCCTTCCAATGGCTGCTGCTATTGCCACTATGCCCCTTGCTTCTGATGGTTACTGCCATAGCATCTGAACAGAAATTAATGAAAAAAAGTATGTAGTGTAACTGAGAGGGCAAAATTTGTTCTGTACATAGTATAAATGATAAGATTAATGAAATAAGAATACATAGTACAAATTATGAGATTTACCTTATTTTCAATATCATTTGAAAAATACTTGATAAGAGTCCAGTTTAGCTCTGCATCACTAGTGGTGTTTGTTCTGCAATGATAGCGTAGTGTTAACAGAATACAAGAACCGTAGAGCATGATTTGGAGTACCATATTCTACTTAATGATGCTGAATAAGGTGATAGTGGTGTAGGTTGTATCCTAGGAAAATGTGGTGTTAATCAATGTAAAAGTGGGCAAACCCTTAAAGAAAAAAAAAATTGACAGAACTTATGAAAACATCACCTAATCTCCCTAGCAGTCAAGATCTTAATGTTCAACATTATAGTCAAATTGAAACAGATGCCCATAGGTGAGCATTACAAAAATCCCATCGAACATCAACAAACAGAGAACAAACCAAGAGGCCATGTAATCTCCATCAGACCAATTTGATGCTGGTATATTTCAACTAAACATTTTGGCTAAGTGAGGTTTCCATGGCTCCACTGATTATGTTTTACTTATTGTAACAAAATCTAATACTACATTTTCCCTTATATACATAATCCTGAACTGCAACCAGATTGTTAGTGTTCAAGAAACTATAACAACTGATCCACAATTGCAACTGTATTCTCTAAACACTTCACCAGTACTGCTAAACAGAATCACTTAATATCTAAAGCTAATGGCAAAGTGGAGTTAAATCAGGCTTTTACCTAATATGCGACAAAGTCCCGTGTTTACATCTAACGAACAAGAGGTTTATGCACAAAAACCTCATCCTAGGTCATGAAACATTATGATATACATTTTTCACCATGGGGCAGATGGCAATGCCACTGGTATATTTCACTTAAGACATTGAATACTGAAATATATCTCAGCTGACTGGGAAAGTCAGATGAGGTTTTCAAAGGTCCTGTAAATTTTGGAGTTTCACCAACTTTAAAATGAAACATCCATACATTTGCTCTAATATTTGGGGCCCAACCCAAGGCAGCCATATCAACAATCTATCTAATCAAGAACAGACAATGGCCGTGTCAACAGCCTTGAACAAATGTAGTCCTAAGGTTGCATAAGTAAATAAAGTTAGTATTAATACTCTACCATTATAAAGACAAAGTCTTTGATGCTCCTAAGCAACTCTCACGGTGCCCTTAAACAACATAATTACCTGGAATATCTTATGAGCCTTATAAACCGATATTTTCATGCTATAATCTACAAATATGAAATACATAAAATATGGGCGGTGTCAACAATTACTTAAAATTCAACAACTTAAGAATGTTTATACCGTTCTTCTTCCACCGGAAAACAATGCTCAGTACAATAAAATTCATTAGCAACTTAATACTGTAATACTCCTGTACCATTAAATAAGTTTTTACATAACCGAGGAAGCCTATCTAAACTAGGTTTAGCTGACAACTCGTCCGAAGCCGATGGCGGAGACGCATCCTCTTCAAAATAGTATTTATTCAGCTTTAATAGGAAGTTGTGAATAAAACTACTAACCGTAAGGGAAGATCAGCATTCAGAGATATATGTTTAGTAGACCGACGATAAACTCAATGTGAGAGAACTTACGAGGCACCGGAAAGTAAGGCTAAGGTCTATATCCCCGGTCGATATTTCTGGCTTGTTTACATCGAGTAGTTCTCTATACAGCCGATAGATGGCAGTACAGTTCGTTCCTCGCAAGTACGGTACATCTCATGGCTTGAAAATGTACCTTGTTTTATTCCATTATGCGGATGTTAGTACTAATTGCATCTCCAGAACTTGAAAGAAAAATGTATAATTGTATTATGATCTATAAATTCAATCATACGAGGTAAATGTGCTTTAAATGTAAATGTGCTAAATCTTGATTTCATAAGACTGAAGCAAATATTAAGGGATGATTAGGCATAATTGGTCATATCTAAACTCTCATTAAGTCTTTAAATTCATTTTCAGTTCAATGGCTGTACTACAGAAATTAGCATGTATTTCATCTACAGGAATTCTGTTGTACTATGACACCCTGCAATTATTTCCAGTATCAGAAAAAGTCCAAAAATAATTACAATCATGTTACTTTAGAGTGGACTGATTACAGAGTATGAGAGTAAAGTCCATTCTGACTTCGTACAACAACTGCAGTGAAATCATCACAATGCAGTATCGTATGCCGGACGTAAGAAAATAAACTCAGCTGCGCATGGAGGCTGATGCTGATGTGGATCCATAACAAGAGCAGCTGATGATCCACTGTGCATGATACATAAACCAGCTGACTACGGACGATTACATAGCCTGATCAGCTGATGATCCAACTCGAGTCAGGCAAGTCAACTGCCTGACTACAGACCGATCCATATCAGAATCAGCTGATGATTCATCTCCCATGAGACAGGTAAACGAGATGATTTTGAAACACATCTGCCTGAATTACAAACGTTAAGACATGATTAATACTTGATGTATAATTCAGTGTCGAGGCTCTTGTATTACAGTAAACAACAATGTTCAATGCTTAATTGTGTTGCTAAGTCAGCTTTCTGGTATTATGACTATTTGTTTTACTGTCGTACTATGCCAAAGAATGAATTAAGGATACAATTTAGTTATTTCGCCGACATATCTTGATATTGGTCTGTCTGCTGTAGCTCCCACATCGCAGTTAACTTTGGATATCGATTTATTTATTTTGCAGGGCTTAGAGAGCACATTAAGTTGGGAAGCGTGAATATATATATATATATATATATATATATATATATATATTACACGCAAATATACATACCTACACAGCTTTCCATGGTTTACCCCAGACGCTTCACATGCCTTGATTCAATCCACTGACAGCACGTCAAACCCTGTATACCACATCGCTCCAATTCACTCTATTCCTTGCCCTCCTTTCACCCTCCTGCATGTTCAGGCCCCGATCACACAAAATCTTTTTCACTCCATCTTTCCACCTCCAATTTGGTCTCCCTCTTCTCCTCGTTCCCTCCACCTCCGACACATATATCCTCTTGGTCAATCTTTCCTCACTCATTCTCTCCATGTGCCCAAACCATTTCAAAACACCCTCTTCTGCTCTCTCAACCACGCTCTTTTTATTTCCACACATCTCTCTTACCCTTACGTTACTTACTCGATCAAACCACCTCACACCACACATTGTCCTCAAACATCTCATTTCCAGCACATCCATCCTCCTGCGCACAACTCTATCCATAGCCCACGCCTCGCAACCATACAACATTGTTGTATATATATATATATATATATATATATATATATATATATTACATCGACTGCTATTCAATGAGTGATAGTCAGTTATGTGTATCAGGAAAAGTGCTTACTAGTCTGCTTTTCCAGTGCCACCCAACTGTATTAGTAGGGAGTTGGCACAGGACCCCTGGGGCAGTAAGCCAAATACTGGCTCATTTGGTTGCTTCCTGAAGTGTCTTATCATTGCATTAATTCTTGCCATGCAACCATACACAGTGTTTGTTGTAACTGCCTTTGAAGGAAGTTTTTTCAATCATTGACAGTTCACTGGATGAAGAAGTATTTTCTGGTATTCAATCTTCATGTTAGTAAACTCTTTAGGCTTGCCCTTTAGTTAACCCTGTATGGAACGCAAAGATGGTTTGCCGAGTTTAGATCCCCGAATCCACATTTGACTTTGAATACTTGAATCAGGTCACTTCTTAGTTACTTTTACCTCCAGTGTTCTTAAATTTATGTTATTTAACCCACCAGTCATATCTGACAGTTTCCTTTATTGATTTTCAATATTGTCATTATTCTGATTATAGTGGTACCAGGCATACACTAGAAACATATGGGGGTCTTAAACCAGAGATGGATGGATAGACTGTTTCTCTAGACTGCCAGAGAGCCTTTGATTCTATACCACATAAGGGTTCGATTAAGAAGCTTGAGATACAGATAAGAATAACAGGTAAACTCCTTTGTTTGATTGAGGATTACCTATGAGGTACAGAACAAAGGATGCTGGTAAGAGGCACATTCGTAAAATAGGCGGAGGTTAAAGGTGGAGTGCCACAGGACTTGGTCGTAGGCCTGCTTATATTCTTGATTTGCATAATTGACTTGCCAGAATATGTTTGTAAGTGATGCTAAGGCCATGAAAGAAATAAATGAAAATGTTTGCATCACATTTTAGGAGAACTGGACAAACTCCAAAGTTGGTGTGATAAATGAATCATGAGATTCAATCCACATGAGTGCAAGGTAATGAGGATGGGATCCAGCAAAAGAAGGCCCTAGTATGGATATTACAGAGTGAAAAATAAGCTACAGGAATTGATGTGTGAGAGATTGGGGGTTCAATGTTGAACCTAACCTGTCACCAGAGTGCCATATTAGGAAAATTATGAGAGGTAAACTATATGATGGCAAGCATTAGAATAGCATTAAGAGTGTAGCTACAATGAAGGTTGAAGGCTATGCAGCTGTCAGACACAGAGAACAGAAGGGAGAGGTGACCTGATAACAGCATTTAAGTTCCTAAATCAGCTGGATGATACTGAAAGTCAACAGTTCACGAGGTGCAGTACCACAGTTATCAGAAGCTGAAAAAGAGGATTGTTAAAAAAGATTAAAAGAAATGATGATTTAGTTTAAGGGTAGTGGATGACTGAAATGGTCTAAGCAAGGAGACTGAGTGTCAGAAACTTACAAAGATTGAAAAGTCTTCTTTATAGTGCAAAAGATAGTGTGTGAAACTCTCTCATGGACAAATTCTTAACTACACACATACACTCACTAGCTGTATGCTGGCTGATATAAGTATAGGTTTCAAGTACATGGATAAGGAAATGTATAGGAAGCTGTTCATTTCCTGTACAAAGCCAAAGCTAGAATGTGCTCCTCAAATTCTGTCATCGTGTTTAAAGAAGATCAAAGAGCTGATGGAAAAGGTCAGAGGAGGACACTAAGATTGTATCAGAATGAGTGAATTACAAGGAAAGACTAGAAGCCTTAAGTTTTTCCAGCTTGAAAGAGAGAAATGAGGGATGATCTGATCTCAGTCTATAAGTTGTTAAATCAGATTGAAGATGTAGACAGTGAACAGTTCCTTGGAAGATGAGAGGATAGAGCAACCAGAGAACATGACATGAAATGAAGCAAGAAACTTGTTAGATGTTAAGAAATAGTTTTGTAGTATAAGAGCCTATGCCAGGTAATGGTTAGATATCCCACCATTTGTCTTTCTCAGGATATTCACATCCAAGAATCTCTCTTTTGCATGCTTGTCAATTAGTATATAATCCAGTAATGTTCATTGACCATTTACTCATGAATACTTTTGTATATCCCTCTTTTTAAACTAGGTTTATAGCTAAATAGCTAGATAAGGTAAATAAATATTAAGACAGGTGGCTTCAGTGTTGGGAGGTTCAAAATCCATGAGGTGAACATTGGGGCATTTTGTGTTTCAATAGGCAGAAACACTAGGCTAGGAGTGGAAATTATGGTAGAGATTAAAGAGAATTGTTACTAAAGGGAAGAAATTTAAAGTTGTAACATCACAGGGTAAGTCAGTTAGAGTTAGGATGTAGACTATGCCAGATAAAATGCATTTTGACAACCTTTTAGATTGCTCATGCATAGGTGAATAAGGTACTCGAGGATAGGTTTATGTGATTTCATTCATCGCATGGATACAAGTTTGTGGACATAAATTTTACTCAGAGTGAACTAAGGTACTTTTTATTCAACAGGATTGTTAACATATGGAATGATTTACCAATTAGAGTAGATGAAAGCAGCATCATAGATACATTTGAGAATAGACCTGATAAGTATTTTTCTTCAAATCCAGTTATTAGTGCCTTCTTAATCATATGGAAAGTTTACAGATTTGTCTGTCTGAAGTATTTGTATGTCTTTCTGCCTCTGCCACATTAATCTGTGAACTTCTGGTCTGATCCACCATTACAAACAGCCTGTTGCTATTTGGATTTCTTTGTATTCCTTTTTGAAATTTCTGAAAGCACTTGATGATTACAGACACTGATTGTCACATTTCAGGATGATGTAATAAATAATGGTGAGGCTGCTCATTGGAAGGTGCACACATGTGTATTAGAAATTGAAAGTAGTGATATTGAATATACACTAAATGCAGTATCTGATTTATTCAGGGTAGTATGCGATGTAAAGCTTCTCACATGGACAGAAAAAAACATCTTTGATATCATCCTTTCTATAATTTCTACATGTCATTTAAATAGTGTTTTTCCTGTCTAGTATGGTATTTTATGTGTTCTTATTTTCAGTCATGCGTGTGGCATTAGGAACTGTAGTGTGGGCCATATTAGTTGTAGGAGGAGCTTCACTTGTTGGACAAGTGGTGTGGGTTCTAAGTGTTGATGTGAAGGAACCATCTGATGAGAGACATGACACTGGGAACAAACATGGAGGTGCAGGTCACATTACTTTAGCTTCAGAAGCCGAACATCTTATATGGTTTATGCAGGTATGTTATACTGTGTACAAGTAGAAGTATTTATATGGGTTTGAAATGATGAAGAAAAATTATTTAGCTTCACATTATTGTGTTATTCTGACAGGAGTGACAAAAAGTAAGTACCCCTCTATTTAGATATTGTTATGCTCCATTCAGAACCAGAAGAGTTTAGGTATTTTGGAGTATTGGCTGAGGTGTACTTGTGATTCTTATCAAGGTTCTAAACTTGCTATCTTTGTTGCATTCTTATTAGTGATTCATCTCTTATGTGATAGGAATCTTTAGAATTTCTTAACAGTGATAAAATGCCTCATGATTAAAGGATGAGTTGTGGGGATAGATTCCAGTGTTTCTAGGATTGAGTGATTTTGTTTTAAATGAAATAATTTGAAATTAGATTTTTCTTTACTTTTGTTTATGTTTTTTTTTTCTTTTTTTGCTGCTGTCTCCTGCGTTTGCGAGGTAGCGCAAGGAAACAGACGAAAGAAATGGCCCAACCCACCCCCATACACATGTATATACATACGTCCACACATGCAAATATACATACCTACACAGCTTTCCATGGTTTACCCCAGACGCTTCACATGCCCTGATTCAATCCACTGACAGCACGTCAACCCCGGTATACCACATCGCTCCAATTCACTCTATTCCTTGCCCTCCTTTCACCCTCCTGCATGTTCAGGTCCCGATCACACAAAATCTTTTTCACTCCATCTTTCCACCTCCAATTTGGTCTCCCTCTTCTCCTCGTTCCCTCCACCTCCGACACGTATATCCTCTTGGTCAATCTTTCCTCACTCACCCCCTCCACGCACCCAAGATTAGGGGCATGTGTTTTTTTGGCTCACAGGTAGTCAGAAAACAGGAACCAGATTACCGAAGCTGATAGGCTGGCTTTCTTTTTAGATGACTAGCTACTGAAACCCATCAACCAAAATAAGTTAGCTGGCAACATCCACCTTTGGCTGTCTAACAGTTACTTCACCATTGGCAATTAGTAACATGCACTGTTTTAAGAATAGGAGTAGAGTACACCAACCTTCACTTTACATCCACTGATTCTTTTAAGTACACTCTTATCATGCTAAAGTATGTAGTTTGCATAAGATATGCTATGATAACATAAGATGTGGTTCTTCAAATGTTGATTGTCTTTACCTACATGGAAAAGCTCTGGATGATCCTGAAGGAAAGATTCCATGAGTATGAGATATTTCCTCAGGATATCCAGATCAGCTTATCTTCAGTATTTTGATAAGGCGCAAGTCTGCTCAACCTTTGCAACTCACCTCAAAAGTATCCACAACAGTTGCATATTTTGGGTACACATCTTCCAGTCAGCAAATGCTGAAGGGCTGATGTCCTAGACCTGCTTCCCTCCAACAACTTGGATCTTATGTTTTTCCTTGGTTTACTTATGTATGGACCCACAGCATGTCTAGCTATAAAGAGCAGAACAATATCCTTTTTCTTTCCTTTTGATCTTCATATTTATTCATGTTTATTATACATGATTGCCATTTCCCACATCAATCAGCTGGCGCCAAGAGACAGATGAAGAAAAATGGCCCATCCACTCGTATACACATTTATTTATTATTATTATTTTATTTTTGCTTTGTCGCTGTCTCCCGCGTTAGTGAGATAGCACAAGGAAACAGACGAAAGAATTGCTCAACCCACCCACATACACATGTATATACATACACATCCACACACGCAAATATAAATACCTATACATCTCACCGTATACATATATATACACACACAGACACCTACATATATACACATGTACATAATTCATACTGTCTGCCTTTATTCATTCCCATCGCCACCCCCCACACATGGAATAACAACCCCTTCCCCCCTCATGTGCACGAGGTAGTGCTAGGAAAAGACAACAAAGGCCACATTCGATCACACTCAGTCTCTAGCTGTTATGTAATAATGCACCGAAACCACAGTTCCCTTTCCACATTCAAGCCCCACAGAACTTTCCATGGTTTACCCCAGACGCTTCACATGCCCTGGTTGAATCCATTGACAGCATGTCGACCCCGGTATACCACATCGTTCCAATTCACTGTATTTCTTGCACGCCTTTCACCCTCCTGCATGTTCAGGCTCCGATCACTCAAAATCTTTTTCACTCCATCTTTCCACCTCCAATTTGGTCTCCCACTTCTCCTCATTCCCTCCACCTCTGACACATATATCCTCTTGGTCAATCTTTCCTCACTCATTCTCTCCATGTGACCAAACCACTTCAAAACACCCTCTTCTGCTCTCTCAACCACACTCTTTTTATTACCACACATCTCTCTTACCCTATTATTACTTACTCGATCAAACCACCTCACACCACATATTGTCCTCAAACATCTCATTTCCAGCACATCCACCTTCCTCCGCACAACTCTATCCATAGCCCACGCCTCGCAACCATATAACATTGGTGGAACCACTATTCCTTCAAACATACCCATTTTTGCTTTCCAAGATAATGTTCTTGACTTCCACACATTCTTCAAGGCTCCCAGAATTTTCGCCCCCTCCCCCACCCTATGATTCACTTCTGCTTCTATGGTTCCATCCGCTGCCAAATCCACTCCCAGTTGTCTAAAACACTTTACTTCCTCCTGTTTTTCTCCATTCAAACTTACCTCCCAATTGACTAGACCCTCAACCCCACTTTACCTAATAACCTTGCTCTTATTCACATTTACTCTCAACTTTCTTCTTTCACACACTTTACCAAACTCAGTCACCAGCTTCTGCAGTTTCTCACATGAATCAGCCACCAGCGCTTTATCATCAGCGAACAACAACTGACTCACTTGCCAAGCTCTCTCATCCACAACAGATTGCATACTTGCCCCTCTTTCCAAAACTCTTGCATTCACCTCCCTAACAACCCCATCCATAAACAAATTAAACAACCATGGAGACATCACACACCCCTGCTGCAAACCTACATTCACTGAGAACCACTCACTTTCCTCTTTTCCTACACGTACACATGCCTTACATCCTCGGTAAAAACTTTTCACTGCTTCTAACAACTTGCCTCCCACACCATATATTCTTAATACCTTCCACAGAGCATCTCTGTCAACTCTATCATATGCCTTCTCCAGATCCATAAATGCTACATACAAATCCATTTGCTTTTCTAAGTATTTCTCACATACACTCTTCAAAGCAAACACCTGATCCAGACATCCTCTACCACTTTTGAAACCACACTGCTCTTCCCCAATCTGATGCTCAGTGCATGCCTTCACCCTCTCAATCAATACCCTCCAATATAATTTCCCAGGAATACTCAACAAACTTATACCTCTGTAATTTGAGCACTCACTTTTATCCCCTTTGCCTTTGTACAATGGCACTATGCAAGCATTCCACCAATCCTCAGGCACCTCACCATGAATCATACATACATTAAATAACCTTACCAACCAGTCAACAATACAGTTACCCACTTTTTTGATAAACTCCACTGCAATACCATCCAAACCCGCTGTCTTGCCAGCTTTCATCTTCCACAAAGCTTTTACTACCTCTTCTCTGTTTACCAAATCATTTTCCCTAACCCTCTCACTTTGCACACCACCTCGACCAAAACACCCTATATCTGCTACTCTATCATCAAACACATTCAACAAACCTTCAAAATACTCACTCCATCTCCTTCTCACATCACCACTACTTTTTATCACCTCCCCATTAGCCCCCTTCTCTGAAGTTCCCATTTGTTCCCTTGTCTTATGCACTTTATTTACCTCCTTCCAAAACATCTTTTTTATTCCACCTAAAATTTAATGATACTCTCTCACCCCAACTCTCATTTGTCCTCATTTTCACCTCTTGCACCTTTCTCTTGACCTCCTGCCTCTTTCTTTTATACAGATCCCACTCATTTGCATTATTTCCCTGCAAATATCGTCCAAATGCCTCTCTCTTCTCTTTCACTAATAATCTTACTTTTTCATCCCATCACTCACTACCCTCTCTAATCTGCCCACCTCCCACGCATCTCATGCCACAAGCATCTTTTGCGCAAGCCATTACAGCTTCCCTAAATTCATCCCATTCCTTCCCCACTCCCCTTATGTCCTTTGTTCTCACCTTTTTCCATTCTGTACTCAGTCTCTCCTGGTACTTCCTCATGCAAATCTCCTTCCCAAGCTCACTTACTCTCACCACTCTTTTCACCCCAACATTATCTCTTCTTTTCTGAAAACCTCTACAAATCTTCACCTTCGCCTCCTCAAGATAATGATCAGACATCCCTCCAGTTGCACCTCTCAGCACATTCACATCCAAAAGTCTCTCTCGCGCGCCTGTCAATTAGCACGTAATCCAATAACGCTTTCTGGCAATCTCTCATCCTTATATACGTATACTTAAGTATATCTCTCTTTTTAAACTAGGTGTTCCCAATCACCAGTCCTTTTTCAGCACATAAATCTACAAGCTCTTCACCATTTCCATTTACAACACTGAACACCCCATGTACACCAATTATTCCCTCAACTGCCACATTATTCACCTTTGCATTCAAATCACCCATCACTATAACCCAGTCTTGTGCATCAAAACTACTAACACACTCACTCAGCTGCTCCCAAAACACTTGCCTCTCATGATCTTTCTACTCATGCCTAGGTGCATATGCACCAATAATCACCCATCTCTCTCCATCCACTGTGTCATGTCTTGTTTTACCTCTGCTTTCTTCCCTTTCCTGTTAAGTATATTACCTTTTCCTTGTAGATATTGTATTGTTGCATATATTGGGAGGCTTAGAAGAGTTCAATTGTTGGGTTATTGGTACACCAACTGTTTTATTTGGTCCTCTTATGATATCAAAATTCCTGTATTGAGGGACTGGAGATTGTTATCATGACCCATAACTGTTTGGGTCCCTTTCATCCATTAGCTCCCTTCCTGTTTAAATTTCATCTTGATGAATTTATGGTAATTTTGGCATGATTCAGTTCATGAGTTTGATTGTACATCTTATAGTAAAAACCAACAAATAAGGTAATTTTAGAATTAGGGTGAATGGCATTTGATGTCATGCATGCTCACCTGTCCCTCACCACTACTTTGTTTGCAAGTGGTTACACTGCATGTGAAAAGTCACCCTTGGTGAGGCTTCATTATTGGGGATACACTCGGGTCAAAGACATTCTCATTTCAAAGGAGTCTACATATCTCTGCTAGTGGAAGGGGTGCAGCTGTAGGCTATACTTTTGATCCATTCCAGTGAAATTCCTTTTCCCAAAGAGCACATAGACATACTTATAAGACACTTCTCAAAAATAAGCCACAGACCATCCCCTCCCCTGAACAGGAAAGTCATGAAAAACCTACTCAAAATCCATCCAGAAGCAATGGTCCACTAACAAGTCTCACCATCACACACAAACAGTGCAATTAGAACCTTAAAGAACTCTCCTTCTACAGGCCTTGACAACGTATTGGCCCATTTGCAATCCTGAGACACTTCTCAAAAATCAGCCGCAAACCATCCCCACCCCAGAATAGGAAAGTCATGAAAAACCTTCACAAAGTCCATCCAGAAACAACTGCCCACTAACATTCCATCCCACGACTCACAAGCAGTTCAATTAGAAGCTTAAAGAACTCTCCTGCTACAGACCCTGACAACATAATGGCCCATTTGCAATCCTAGCTTTTATTAAAGAACTTTCCTGCTACAGACCCTGACAACATATTGACCCATTTGCAATCCTAGCAATTAAAGAAGTCACCTACAGGCTGCACAACAAAATCCCTAACATCTGGAAGCTTGCCAGCATAATGCTAATTGTAAAGCCCCCCAAACCACCCAGCTCCCCCTCCCTCTACTGCCTGATATCACTTCTACCCTCATTATCCAAACTCTTTGAAAATCTGACCCACAACAGAATCAATCAAAACAATCTACTCTCACCCACATAGTAAGGCTGTAGACCCAAAAGAAAACATACCACTACACTACACACTAACCTCACTCAATATATCTTAAATGGATTCAGTTAGCATGACCTCCTCCTGCACAATACTAATGGCAATAGATGTTTACACAGCATTTGATGCTGCTTGCACATCCTCAGACAAAAATGATTGATGCCACCCTCCACAGCAAGTACAAAAAGTAGTTAGCAAGTTTCATAGCCAGCCTGTATGCCAGAGTCACTCACAATAGCTTCACTGTTAAAACAAACTTTACTCTGGAGTTCCCAAGGAGCAGTTCTTTCTCCAGGGCTCTTCAACTCCTCCTCCCTGCACGACTTCCCATTACCATAGGCAAACCTCAACATGATGGTCCTTTCATATGTAACCTCACAATGACATTACAACACCCTGATACCAGTAGCAACATCAAACATGAAGCACTATATTACACAGTTAGAATAGTGGCTCACCAAGAACAGTATGCCTCCATCTCCACTGATGTCTTCAGTCACTTTTGTAACCCCAGACAGACACTAATCCAGCATAGGTCCTCCAGTCATCTTGAATGGACAGTCACTCCTATGGAACAAAGAACAAACCATTCTTGGCATCACATATGACACACACATTACATTCATTTCCCACATCAACAACTTCATCACAAAAGCATCATGCAAACTAAATGCCCTCACATCACTGACTGGCACCGTATTTAGACAAGAAAATGAGTCTTTCAGTATCCTATACAAACAGTTCATCCACTCTACTTTAAACTATGCCTCACCTGCCTGGTCTTCCATGTTTTCAAAACCAAATACAACAAAGCTGAAAGCCACACAGAATAATGCATTCAGAACAGTCTCTGGCTGCATTACAACCACAAATACTCAACAACATACTCAACACCTACACAATGAAACAGATTCTCCAAGTATAGTCCCACCTCAGTATGCATAGCACTCAATTCTATGCAACAGCACTAGTCCCCCCCACTCCTACCCAAACCACGCTTTAACTTACATCCAACTCTTAAGTAGAAATAAAAAGCTTACCTCTGCCTTACACTTGAGTAGCCTCTACTTACAGATCTCCCCACCCCCAAGCATTATAGCACCAGCAAAACACATACAAGCTGAAATAACCTAAACAAGCACTAAACATCCAATCTCCCAACTCAGTCTTAAACTCCAACCTACCAGATATACACCCATCATAAACTGAACTCCCCAGACAAACATGAGTCACACCCTCCTGTCTATGCTCAGGACATGACCCACCCCTTCCCATCATTTTTTTAGTTGTAACCAAGTTACTTTAAGGAAAATGCATCATGAGCTCTGGTGTTTTGATTTTATTGTTGTAAGCCTCTGTAGTACTGCAGAAATTCAAATAGCAGGAAGAAAGTATTAGGTGACAGCTGAGTTACCTGTTGATATAGGGAAAAAATATTTATAAAAAAGATTAAATGAAAATAGCCTTTGTTGGTCTTCAAGATTGACTAGAAAAAATGAAATGTGTGGTCACTTCTGATTTGAATGAATACCATAAAGAAGTAGTAAGTCTGAACCTTGAAAGGTGGCCTTTGTTGGCTTGAAGATCAGGCTCTGGTACCCCCTGAATCGTTCCTTTGATCCACAGTTTCCTTTACTATGATTCAGGCTGCCAGGTTACCTATTATGAGTGAATGCAGTAAACTGACTGGAATCTGTAAGGATGGGGTGGCCTTATAGGCCAGCATGCCATAGCTTACACCCTTGCCCAAATTCTGAATTAATCACACCAGAGGTCTGGGGCCTTTTGGTACAGCATAAAGCTGTAGTAAGTTTGAATCTTTAAAATTGGACATGGCTTTTAAGTCCAGGCTCTGGTACCCTTGGTTCCTGCCTTTGATCCTGAGATATCTTTGCTATGATTTGAGGCTCCTAAATTGCCTGTTTAGAATAAGTGCAATTTTCAAAAATGGAGTGGCATTTGATGGCCCCTGGTGGCCTCAGCATGGGCCTCAAGACCAGTGTGCAGGCACTTAAAATCATGCCCAAATTTTGAAGTAGCTACACACATAATGAAGGGCATCTTAGATGGTACATGAAGCTATAGTAAGTCTGGAACTCGAAGAGTGGCCTTTGTCGGACTTTCATCACCCAGGCTTTGGTGCCCTTGGATTCTGCCGCCTTTGACCTGGGGCACCTTCATTATGATGTGAAATGGATTGGTCACCTATTTTGAATGAGTGCAGTGAACTAAGTGCAACCTTTATGGCTGTATGGCATTGTTGGCCTTTATTTGCTTCAAAATGGCTTTCAAGGCTGATATGTGGCAGCTTAAGACCTTTCCCAGATTCTGAAGTACCTATACTTGGATTGCACCTGCTTAAGGCTGTTTCATTGTCAGTTAGCGAGAGGGAGTAGAGTCTCAATAAAGAACTTGCTTCAAAGGAATCCATCCTATCCTTACACTTGAGTGTAGTACAGCCTTAGAGGGTATGAGGTCATGTAGTGATAGGAACAGCATGGTGAGGGAGGTGAATGCAAGGGTCTTATAGTGAAGGATTGGTCTGTGGTAAGCTAGGAGTTGGGGGCATGGGAGGTGAATCAGTTGCTGTTTGCAGATGAAATGGATCTGGTGAGAGACTCCCGTAAGAAACTCCAGAAGCTGCTAACAGAGTATGGGAGAGTGTGTTAAAGTTTTGAATGCATTTGAAGAAAGTAAGATAATGGTGTGCAGAAGGGAGATGGAGCAGCATACTTTCAGTGTAATTTTGAAAGAGGACAACGAGAGGAAGTGGAATGCTGTAGGTAGTTGGGAGTGGATGTGGCTGTGGATGGAAACACAAGGGCTGAAATGTCAATGTAAGAGAAAAGTGTGTTTTGTTGCAGAGGATGAGCAAACAAAGCTTGACAAGAGGATCTTTATGTGAGAGGTTGAAGGAGGAAAGGAGAAGGGAAGAGCAAGGAGATGGAAAGATAAAGTTAAGGAAACTCTGATATACCGGGACCTGAATATTCAGGAGAATGAGGTGTGCATAGAGTTGAATAAAATGGATCAGTATGTATATTGGGTGGGGGATGTGCTGTCAGTAGGCTGAGCAAAGGCATATGTAGCAGTCAATGTAAAGCATGGAATAGTCTGGGCTTTGCTGTGCATGAAAGGCTCTGGTTTCATTACATTATACATGACAGCTAGAGAGTGTCTGTGTGCAAATTAGGCTGTTTTATGTTAGTTGATGATGCAACCTTGCTAAAGCAGAAGCAGTTGGGTAAAAAATTTGTTTGAAAGTTGAAATGGATTACATTAATTAATGAAGCTAGTATATGAAAAGCAACTTTAGTTATCTCTAGTTACTTGATGTTTAGTTTTCTTTTGGGCATTGAGGGCATTCTACCATTTTACAGTCTTCAATGGATTTTAATTTTCTGAAGTTTGCGCTGACATTTGTTGTTTCTTTTGTCATTGTTCCCCATTTCCCGCATGAGCGAGGTAGCACCAGGAACTGACGAAGAAATGGCCTTATTTCTTCACATCCATTTTCTAGCTGTCATGTATGATATACCAAAACCACAGCCTCCTTTGACAACTAGGCCCCAATAGCCTTTCATTTTGTAAAACAAATTATCAGTGAACCATCAAAACAATTGAAATTAGTTGAAGCATTACTTTCCTTTTTGCAGTTGGTTTATGGAAAAAACAGGTCTAGGTTTTAATGAAATGTAGGAGATTTAAAGCTTAGAGGAATAATAAAGATTTCCATGGATGGTTTATGTTCTGAGGGAAGAATTTGCAGCTCATCATTCTTATTTTCAAAGTATTAAGGTCATTGTTTTTTGTCTGTTATTGTTATTTTCCACCAAGTCATGATGGCAGCCAAAGTGATTTGCTTTAAATGGTTCGTTATACTCTGCCAAAATAATTTGCTTAGATATATAGGTGTAAATTGTTAAATGTGGGTGGAATTGATTTCACCCTTTCCCTTAGATGTTTTGTTTGAATTATGCCTCAAACCTGAGAACAGGAAAATCATATTGATGGAGATGTTTCCCTCTGATTTGTAGTATGATGGTGTTTGAGAGGATTTATACATCCTTTCTGCTCCATTATTCATTTTGAGATGTATCATAGTTGTTTATATATGGATTGAGTGATTTGATAAAATAAAGGGGTTCACTATACTGTTTACATTGGGGCTTGTTAATGAGTTATAGTTTTAGATGATGTTTAATGGATTCAAGTGCAGTCTTTGAAAAGATGTTCTAGAGTTCCTTAGATATTAAACAAGTATGGGAGGATTTAGACATTCATCAAGATATACTCTTGGAACAAGGTTCTCAAGCATTAGTATTCTTCATCTTAGCTTATCCAGCTTCAGAAGATTCATATTACTTATGCTTCCTTTGGGATGTTTTGTTATTGTTGAGTGAAGGAATAACAGGTCAGATGAAAACATATTTTTGAAATTTTTTTACAGCACTTTGAAGTCAGAAGATTAACCAAATTTTTTAATTCAATTATAGATATCTGATCTACATCTCAGTGTCTTTCAAGATCCCTCAAGAGCAACACAGTTTCGAGAGTTTTCCTTTTCTACTGTATCAGCTATCAAACCTGCAGTTGTCCTTGCTTCTGGTTAGTGAGAAAATATTCTTTTTGTCTCATGACTTTAGCATTTATGTAACGTTTCAATGAAGTTGTTCTAGTGTTGTATGAGGTTACCACTGTTTTCACTATGTTTACTTGCAGGGGCTTTCACATTGTAATGAAAGTACAGAGGTTTATTCAGTCCATGATGTCAGTCTTCTTCCTCTGAATGTGAAGTTTGCAGTTCCAGAAAAGAAGAGTTAGACAACAAAAGAGATGGATACATAAAGTGGAAGCATTGTCTTGAGACTAGAGATATTTGCACAATGGGTGCTAGAGGAATTTCCTGTATAGTTTGCAATGGGGGCTCTTTGTGTGAGGATTGGGTGTGAGTGGGGAGATTATCCTTAATTGATGAATGAAGCTGATGTGCTGTGTGGAAGATTAAGTACTTTGGATGATTTTATTCACTTAATTTGAAAATATTCTTGAGTGAACTTAGATGCTGTATACAGCTCATTCTACATTTTGTACTTGGGAATGAAGATTAATAGAATAGTATTAGTATATGAAAATTGCCTTACAGCTCTCATATGAACTTAAAACTTATCCACATTACTATAGCATTGTTAGATTATTTACCATGCACTCAAAGTTGATATCTTTCTTTCTTTTAAACTATTCACCATTTTCCGCGTTAGCGAGGTAGCGGTAAGAACAGAGGACTGGGCCTTTGTGGAATATCCTCACCTGGCCCCACTCTGTTCCTTCTTTTGGAAAATTAAAAAAAAAAAAGAGGTGAGGATTTCCAGCCCCCCGCTCCCTCCCCTTTTAGTCGCCTTCTACGACACGCAGGGAATATGTGGGAAGTATTCTTCATCCCCTATCCCCAGGGATAATCAAAGTTGATATATGTATATGATTAAAGTATTCATTCACAAACCAAAGAGAGATTCTGTGGGGTCATCATTGGCATTTCTTTCTGCCTATGGATTTGACCACAGCATTACCAGGGTAGCTAGATTAACGTTTAAATTTCAAGAAAACTTTTGATTAGGAACTTCATTGTGACTTACTATCAGATACTGTAGTTTACTATACCCGTGTACTTGAATGGACGCTTGTTGGATGTGAAAATTTGACTCACTAAAATGATTTATAATGGATGCTTAACGTAAAGAAGACTATGAATATTAAAGCACTATGTGCAGTATGCTGACAGAAGAGTAGGGAAAAATGACACAATTTTCAATTTTGAAGGAAATATCTGTTCATGCCTATGATTTTTCCTTACCGTAGAGCAAAAATTATAAGGTTCTTGCCAACGAAAATAAGCAGGCATGAAGTTGAGGGTAAGATACTTAATAAGGGACTTGCATTAACTCTAGTTACTAATGTCACTACGTGAAAACTATTCATATTTGTTTGGGTCATGACATAATGTTTTAGCAGATACAGGCTTGACAAGAGAGGTAGTGTACATTTGCTTTCATTCCTTTCTTAATACTTTATATCACCTATGATAGGTTATGATCCCTTCACCATTTTTGCTATTTTTATGACAGATGATTTGAAGTCATTGATTGAATAGCTTTTACACCCAGCTGCCAAGGCACTGTTCTTACTTTTACAGGGCTTGGAATAAAAGTACTCCATACCAGTAGCCTGGTGGAAACAGGGACTTGTATAGATAGTTTTGCTATTTATTTATTATACTATGTCACTGTCTCCAGCATTAGCAAGGTAGCGCAAAGAAACAGATGAAAGAATGGCCCAACCCACCCATACACGCATGTATATACATACACGTCCACACACGAACATATACATACTTATACATCTCAACGTATACATATATATACACACACAGACATATACATATATACACATGTACATAATTCATACTGTCTGCTCTTATTTATTCCCTTCGCCACCCTGTGACACATAAAATGACAGCCCCCTCCCCCACAAGTGCGCGAGGTAGTGCTGGGAAAAGACAACAAAGGCCACATTCATTCACACTCAGTCTCTAGCTGTCATGTATAATGCACCGAAACCACAGCTCCCTTTCCACATCCAGGCCCCACAAAACTTTCCATGGTTTACCCCAGACACTTCACATGCCCTGGTTCAATCCATTGACAGCACGTCGATCCCGTTATACCACATCGTTCCAATTCACTCTATTCCTTGCACACCTTTCACCCTCCTGCATGTTCAGGCCCCAATCACTCAAAATCTTTTTCACTCCATCTTTCCACCTCCAATTTGGTCTCCCACTTCTCCTCGTTCCCTTCACCTCTGACACATATATCCTCTTTGTCAGTCTTTCCTCACTCATTCTCTCCATGTGACCAAACCATTTCAAAACACCCTCTTCTACTCTCAGTCTCCTGCTGTCATATATAATGCACCAAAACTACAGCACCCTTCCCACATCCAGGCCCCATAAAACTTTTCCTGGTTTACCTCAGATGCTTCACATGCCCTGGTTTACTCCAGTAACAGCATGTCGACCCTGGAATACCACGTTGGTCCAATTCACTCCATTCCTTGCACGCCTTTCACCCTCCTGCTTGTTCAGGCCCTGATCACTCAAAATCTTTTTCACTCCCATCTCTCCACCTTCAGTTTGGTCTCCCACTTCTCCTCGTTCCCTCCGCTTCTGACACATATATCCTCTTTGTCAATCTTTCCTCACTCATTCTCGCCATGTGCTAGGAAAAGACAACAAAGGCCACATTCGTTCACACTCAGTCTCCTGCTGTCATATATAATGCACCAAAACTACAGCTCCCTTCCCACATCCAGGCCCTACAAAACTTTTCCTGGTTTACCACCAGATGCTTCACATGCCCTGGTTTCATCCAGTAACAGCATGTCGACCCCAGGTATACCACGTTGTTCCAATTCACTCCATTCCTTGTACGCCTTTCACCCTCCCGCTTGTTCAGGCCCTGATCACTCAAAATCTCTTTCACTTCCATCTCTCCACCTTCAGTTTGGTCTCCCACTTCTCCTCGTTCCCTCCGCTTCTGACACATATATCCTCTTTGTCAATCTTTCCTCACTCATTCTCGCCATGTGACCAGACCATTTCAATACACCCTCTTCTGCTCTCTCAACCATACTCTTTTTATTACCACACATCTCTCTTACCCTTTCGTTACTTACTTGATCAAACCACCTCACACCACAGATTGTCCACAAACATCTTATTTCATCACATCCACCCTCTTCCACACAACCAACCCTATCTATAGCCCATGCCTCGCAACCATATAACATTGTTGGAACCACTATTCCTTCAAACATACCCATTTTTGCTCTCCGAGATAACGTTCTCGCCTTCCACACATTCTTCAACACTCCCAGATCCTTTGCCCCCTCCCCCACCCTGGGACTCACTTCCGCTTCCATGGTTCCATGTGCTTCCAAATCCACTCCCAGATATCTAAAACACTTCACTTCCTTGAGTTTTTCTCCATTCAAACTTACCTCCCAGTTGACTTGTTCCTCAACCCTACTGTACCTGATAACCTTGCTCTTATTCACATTTACTCTCAACTTTCTTCTTTCACACATTTTACCAAACTCAGTCACCAGCTTCTGCAGTTTCTCACCCGAATCAGCTACCAGTGCTGTATCATCAGTGAATAACAACTGACTCACTTCCCAAGCCGTCTCATCCACAACAGACTGCATATTTGCCCCTCTCTCCAAAACTCATGCATTCACCTCCCTAACAACCCCATCCATAAGCAAATTAAACAACCATGGAGACATCACGCATCCCTGCTGCAGACCAACATTTACTGGGAACCAATCACTTTCCTCTCTTCCTACTTGTACACATGCCTTACATCCTCAATAAGAACTTTTCACGGCTTCTAGCAACTTGCTTCCCACACCATACACTCTTAATACCTTCCACAGAGCATCTCTATCAACTCTATCATGTGCCTTCTCCAGATCCATAAATGCTACATACAAATCCATTTGTTTTTCTCAGTATTTCTCACATACATTCTTCAAAGCAAGCACCTGATCCAAACATCCTCTACCACTTCTGAAACCACACTGTAATTTCCCAGTCTGATGCTCTGTACATGCCTTCACCCTCTCAATTAATACCCTGCCATATAATTTCCCAGGAATACTCAAACTTATGCCTTTATGATATGAACACTCACCTTTATCCCCTTTGCCTTTGTACAATGGCACTGTGCATGCATTCTGCCAATCCTTAGGCACTTCACCATGAGCCATACATACACTGAATATCCTCACCAACCAGTCAACAACACAGTCATCCCCTTTTTTTAATGAATTCCTCTGCAATACCTTCCAAACCCACCGCCTTGCCAGCTTTCATCTTAGGCAAAGCTTTCACTACCTCTTCTCTGTTTACCAAACCATTCTCCTTGACCCTCTCACTTCGCACACCACCTCAACCAAAAGACACTATATCTGCCTCTCTGTCATCTAACGCATTCGACAAACCTTCAAAATACTCACTCCATCTCCTTCTCACATCACCACTATTTGTTATTACCTCCCCATTAGCCCCTTTCACCAATGTTCCCATTTGTTCTCTTGTCTTATGTACTTTATTTACCTCCTTCCAAAACATATTTTTATTCTCCCTGAAATTTAATGATACTCTCTCACCCCAACTCTCATTTGCCTTCTTTTTAACCTCTTGCACCTTTTTCTTGACCTCTTGCCTCTTTCTCTTATGCATCTCCCAGTCATTTGCACTATTTTCCTGCAAAAATCATCCAAATGCCTCTCTCTTCTCTTTCGCTGATAATCTTACTTCTTCATCCCATCACTCACTACCCTTTCTAATCTGCCCACCTCCCATGCTTCTCATGCCACAAGCATCTTTTGCGCAAACCATCACTGCTTCCCCACTCCCCGTATGTCCTTTGCTCTCACCTTTTTCCATTCTGCACTCAGTCTCTCCTGGTACTTCCTCACACAAGTCTCCTTCCCAAGCTCATTTACTCTCACCACTGTCTTCACCCCAACATTCTTTCTTCTTTTCTGAAAACCTCTACAAATCTTCACCTTCACCTCCCCAAGATAATGATCAGACATTCCTTCAATTGCACCTCTCAGCACATTAATATTCAAAAGTCTGTCTTCCACGTGCCTATCAAGTAACACGCAATCCAGTAATGCTCTCTGGCCATCTCTCCTCCTTACATTCATATACTTATGTATATCTGTCTTTCTAAACCAGGTATTCCCAATCACCAGTCCTTTTTCAGCACAAAAAATCTACAAGCTCTTCACCATTTCAATTTACAACACTGAACACCCCATGTGCACCAATTATTCCCTCAACTGCCATATCCCTGGGGATAGTGGAGAAAGAATACTTCCCATGCATTCCTCACGTGTCATAGAAGGCGACTAAAGGGGACGGAAATGGGGGGCTAGAAACCCTCCCCTCCTTGTATTTTAACTTTCCAAAAGGGGAAACAGAAGAAGGAGTCATGCAGGGAGTGCTCATCCTCCTCAGAGGCTCAGATTGGGATGTCTAAATGTGTGTGGATATAACCAAGATGAGAAAAAAGGATAGATAAGTAGTATGTTTGAGGAAAGGAGCCCTGGATGTTTTGGTTCTGAGTGAAACGAAGCTCAAGGGTAAAGGGAAAGAGTGGTTTTGGAATGTTTTGGGAGCAAAGTCAGGGGTTGGTGAGAGGACAAGAACAATGGAAGGAGTAGCACTACTGAAACAGGAGTGGTGGGAGTATGTGATAGAGTGTAAGAAAGTAAGCTCTAGATTGATATGGGTAAAACTGAAAGTGGATGGAGAGAGACTGGTGATTATTAGTGCCTATGCACCTGGGCATGAGAAGAAAGATCATGAGAGGCAAGTGTTTTTGGAGCAGTTGAGTGAGTGTGTTAGCAGTTTTGATGCATGAGAATAGGTTATAGTGATGGGTGATTTGAATGCAAAGGTGAGATTATTATTATTATTATTATCATTATTATTATTATTATTGTTATTATTATTTTTTTTTTTTTGCCGCTGTCTCCCGCGTTTGCGAGGTAGCGCAAGGAAACAGACGAAAGAAATGGCCCAACCCTCCCCATACACATGTATATTCATACGTCCACACACGCAAATATACATACCTACACAGCTTTCCATGGTTTACCCCAGACGCTTCACATGCCTTGATTCAAACCGCTGACAGCACGTCAACCCCGATATACCACATCGCTCCAATTCACTCTATTCCTTGCCCTCCTTTCACCCTCCTTCATGTTCAGGCCCCGATCACACAAAATCTTTTTCACTCCATCTTTCCACCTCCAATTTGGTCTCCCTCTTCTCCTCATTCCCTCCACCTCTGACACATATATCCTCTTGGTCAATCTTTCCTCACTCATTCTCTCCATGTGCCCAAACCATTTCAAAACACCCTCTTCTGCTCTCTCAACCACGCTCTTTTTATTTCCACACATCTCTCTTACCCTTACGTTACTTACTCGATCAAACCACCTCACACCACACATTGTCCTCAAACATCTCATTTCCAGCACATCCATCCTCCTGCGCACAACTCTATCCATAGCCCACGCCTCGCAACCATACAACATTGTTGGAACCACTATTCCTTCAAACATACCCATTTTTGCTTTCCGAGATAATGTTCTCGACTTCCACACATTCTTCAAGGCTCCCAGAATTTTTGCCCCCTCCCCCACCCTATGATCCACTTCCGCTTTCATGGTTCCATCCGCTGCCAGATCCACTCCCAGATATCTAAAACACTTCACTTCCTCCAGTTTTTCTCCATTCAAACTCACCTCCCAATTGACTTGACCCTCAACCCTACTGTACCTAATAACCTTGCTCTTATTCACATTTACTCTTAACTTTCTTCCACACACTTTACCAAACTCAGTCACCAGCTTCTGCAGTTTCTCACATGAATCAGTCACCAGCGCTGTATCATCAGCGAACAACAACTGACTCACTTCCCAAGCTCTCTCATCCCCAACAGACTTCATACTTGCCCCTCTTTCCAAAACTCTTGCATTCACCTCCCTAACAACCCCATCCATAAACAAATTAAACAACCATGGAGACATCACACACCCCTGCCGCAAACCTACATTCACTGAGAACCAATCACTTTCCTCTCTTCCTACACGTACACATGCCTTACATCCTCGATAAAAACTTTTCACTGCTTCTAACAACTTGCCTCCCACACCATATATTCTTAATACTTTCCACAGAGCATCTCTATCAACTCTATCATATGCCTTCTCCAGATCCATAAATGCTACATACAAATCCATTTGCTTTTCTAAGTATTTCTCACATACATTCTTCAAAGCAAACACCTGATCCACACATCCTCTACCACTTCTGAAACCACACTGCTCTTCCCCAATCTGTTATTATTATTATTATTATTATTATTATTATTATTATTATTATTATTATTATTATTATTGTATGTATATATAATGTGTATATGAGTGGATGGGCCATTATTTGTATATTTCCTGGCACTGCCTCGCTGACGTGGGAAGCAACGATTATATACATGAAATATTATTAGAAGCAGTGAGGAGATTTTATCAAGAGAGTGAGGCATGTGTATGAGTGGATGAGCAGTTCCATGTGAAAGTAGGGCTGTGGCAGGGGTATATGATATCACAGTGTGGCTGTTTAAGTTGTTTATGAGTGAGGTGAATGCAAGGGTGTTGGAGAGAGAAGCAGGGATGGAGTCTGCTAGGGAGGCCTGGGAGGTGAGTCAGTTGTTGTTTATTGATGAAACAGCACTGCATATGCTGGTGCCTGAATTTGGGAGAGTGTGTGAAAGGAGAAAGTTGAGTAAATGTGAATAAAAGCCAGGTTAGCAACGAGAGAGAGGTTATGTGGAGTATGAGTTTGATTGGTGAACTTAAAGGTAGCAGAGTATTTTAGATATCTAGGAGTGGATATAATAGCGAGTGGAATCATGGGAGGTAAAGTAAGCAATGAAGTGGTTAAAGGAGAGAAGGTCTTGGGTGTATTGAGGAATGTGTGGAAAGAGAGGTCACTTTCTTTAAGGGCATTGATGGGTATGTATGATAGTATAGTTATCTCTTGGTACTGTCTGGATGAGAGGAGGAGACCTCAGACAAAAATGTATAGGATAGGGGTGACTGTATTGGAAATGATATGTTTGAGGACATTCTTTGGTGTAAGAAGGGTTGATCAAATAAAAAATGATGGGGATAAGTGAGGATTGGGGTAGTAAGGGGAGTATGTATGAGAGAGCTGAAGGAGGTGTGCTGAAATGGTTTGGAACTGGAGAAGATGAGTGAGAATAGAATTACTAAGAGGGCATACTTATCATAAGTGGAGAGAATGAGGAAAAGGGGTAAAGGCAAATTGGAGCAATGTGGTTTACATGAGATGACAGTCTGTCAGTGGGCTGAATGAGGGCAATGATTGGAAGAAACCATGGAAAAGTCTTTGGGACCTGATTTGGGATAGAAGGCTCTGGTTATGGCATATCATACATGAGTGAGAAAAGAATGACTAAGAGGGCATACTTATAAGCGGAGAGAACGAGGAAAAAGGGAGAAGGCAAATTGGAGCAATGTGGTTTACTGGGGATGACATGCTGTTAGTGGGCTGAATGAGGGCAATGATTGGGAGAAACCATGGAAAAGTCTTTGGGACCTGATTTGGGATAGAAGGCTCTGGTTATGGCATATCATACATGAGTGAGAAAAGAATGACTAAGAGGGCATACTTATAAGCGGAGAGAACGAGGAAAAAGGGAGAAGGCAAATTGGAGCAATGTGGTTTACTGGGGATGACATGCTGTTAGTGGGCTGAATGAGGGCAATGATTGGGAGAAACCATGGAAAAGTCTCTGGGACCTGATTTTGGATAGGAGGCTCTGGTTATGGCACATTAAACATGACATTTAGAGATTGGATGTGAGTGAATGAGGCCATTTCTTCATCGGGAAATAGCAAACATGTATGAATTTTTTTTTATAATTATTATTATATATAACCAACCTAGTTTAAGTTTCTTGAGTTTATTTGGGGGGGGGGATTAAGAATGATTCTGTTGCTTTACTGTGATATGATGGACGTACAACATTTACTTTATCTTTTTATAAAATGTCTTGAAAGAAGCCTGATGTTACTCTGGGAGCCCTTCTCAAGGAGCACCTGCAGCTCCAAGGTTGTTCTACTTTCAGTAGCAGTGAAATAAGGATTCCTTTGGAGTAAGAAGTTCTTTGATGAGACTGTACTCCATTACATCAGCAGACACTGATACAACCTCATGAAGGTGACTTCCTGTGCAGTGTAACCACAGGCAGGCATAGTTCAGTAACACCATACACTTTCATGCAACAGTTAAACAAGTACTATCCCTTGGGAAGGTACAGTAAAGTAATTACCTTTTACCATCAAATCATCTTCTGAGGTTTCTGTGAAGATCCAAGTGTTTAAGGAACAAATTCTCTTTTGCAGCCATGTTTTCATGAAAGAAGCTTGCCAATTATATAAACATCCATAGGCCTTTCCAAAAATTTTACTCAATGTTACATAGTGTCTTTAGACCAGGTGTCATCTTGGTGATGCTAGGACAGATAACAAGCATTAGAAAAACTTCTCTTTGCAAAGTTTATCACTTTAGAATTAATTCCACTTCTTAGCCATTTGACTTGCTGAGGGAAGTTGATGCATTCATTAAACAGCATGTTCACTTATACTGACTCTGTTAGTGGGAGGACCAGTGCCTGCAGAACTTTCTGTAGACATTGCAAAAGCATAATTTTCAGTTAGAAATTGATTTTACACACATTAGTATTATCATCACTGGTATGCAGCATAGGATTTACTTTCAGATCTAGTGCTCATAAGTGATTGTCTACCCTCCTGTATGCCAGTTGACTTGCAGTTTCCAAATCTTGCTTTAGATTCTAGAAATCTCTGCTGTTAAAACTCGTGGGTTTGGTTAATTTTTACTTTGTAAAACTGAACATGAGTGAGACCAATTGCTAGCTGGCTGTGAGATGTACAAGGTGAGATCATGCCATTGGATGGTGGAAGAAACAGGCATAGCATTGTTGATTTTATGTGTTACTTTTAGTTTTTTATATGCTATTGCTTCTCCCTTATTTCCATACGTTCACTCTCTAGCCGTCATGTATAACACATCCAGAGTTAGGGCTACAAACTATTCTATGGTTTACCTAGACTGCTTCACATGCCTTGGTTCAGCCCATTGACAGCAAGTTCCTTTGTATACCACATCAATACTACTCCTATACCATGCATGTATTTCACTCTCATGAATGTCCAGGCCCTGATACCCCAAAACCTCCCTAACTCCATCTTTACATCTTGGTTTATCAATTCTCTTTCCTCCCTCTGCTTTAGACATATATCCTCCTAGTCAGTCTTTCTTTACTTATGCTCTTGATGTCCAAACCATTTCAGTAGACCCTGAACAATTATCACAATCAGACTACACTTACTGCCAGACTTGTCCATTGCATTGTCATTCCTTGTGATAAACCTGCCTCATACCACAAATTGTCCTCAAGTATTTCATTTCCAACACATCCACCCTCATCTTCTTTTCACCTTTTCCTGTTTCCACTTTCTCATCTATTTTCCTTATTCCTGTTACCTTTTATTCTTTAGCTCTCCTGACACTGTTCACCTCCTTCCAAAAACTTCCAAAACCTTTTCCTATTCCCTGAAGTTTATCAGTACTCTCACCCCATCCTTCATGTGTCCTCTTTTTCAGCTCCTGTACCTTTCTCTTCACCTCCTCACTTCACGTCCTGCATCTCCATCACTCTTACTCCTGCTTTGCTGATGCCATCCACACAACACTGTTTTCTCTTTCATTAACAGTTTAACTTTCTCCTCCCATCATTCACTGCCCTTCTTGTACACCCAGATCCCACCTTAGGCATGCCACATGTTAATGCATAGGTGTAGGCACTTCTTCTCTAGATTCCTTCAAATCCTCTCCTACTCCCCATATTTCATTTACTTTCATTCTTTGTTGATTTTCATTGTTTCCCATGGTATCTCTGCACACAAGCCTGTTTTCCAAGCTCACTCACTTTCACCACATCTTTTGCACAAGTCATTTTCTCTTTTCCTAAAAACACATTAATCTTTCGCATTGGCCTCCACCAAGAAACGACCAGACATTCCACCCACTGCCCTTCTCAGCACATCCACATGCATCAGTCTTCTTTGCACTCCTGTCAGTTAGCACATAATCAAATAATGCTTAGTGATCCTAACTCTATTCACTTTTGTACTTACTTTCTTCCCCTTTTATTCTTAAGTATTTAAACCAAGTATTCCCAATCTTCTCTTCTTTTTTAGCACATAATTCAGGAACTGTTCTCCATATTCATTTACACTGTGTGACCCATGCCCCCTAATTGTACTGTCAACTGCCACATCCGCCATTCTACATTCAGATCTGATAGCCTGAAGATTCTAACCCTTGCATCAAAATTGGCAAAGCACTCTTAAGCTTCTGTTTCTTTTCACTTACTGCCAGATGTCTGAGGGCTAACATCAACCATCCGTCATAATTTACTTTCATTCCAACCAGCATCAGTCTTAAACTCACTTCCTTACAACCTGTAACGCAGTTCCACAGCTCCTCCATAATGACCCACACTTTATCCCTTGAACATTCCTAAACCATTAGTACCCCTTCCCCTTCAACTTTGTTTCATTCAGAGCCAGAGCAAGTAGGATCCTCTTATTACACATGGTACCCATGTCTCCCTTTTGCTTATTCTGGTTACATCTATGCATATTCAAACACCCGAGCCTGAGCCTTTTGAGGAGAAATCCTTGCTTGGCTGTTTCCTTCGTTTATAGTTTTTGAAAATGATAATACAAGTTGGGGATAGCTTCTTGCTTCTCCCCTGCTCCTGCCCCTTATAGCTACCTCATACAACATGTGAGCATGTTGGTGATACATGGTTAGTGTTCTTATTCTTTTGTCTCCAGGAATAAAGAAAATTTGTGATTAAGGATAAAAAATCATGTGAATTATATTTTGTCAATTCTTATGTGAGAGATGGAGGGAAAGTTTGTGTTTGTAGATTGAGATACAGTTTTAGAATCAATGATATTTTATTTTGACTTTAACGTTAAAACAGTTTTTTTCACTTTAGTTTGTTGTAGTTAGGCTTGAGTGAATTCCAAAGGACCATAAGTGAATATTAACATTAGGAAAACTTTCTTCATATATATAATCATCTCCTTATATGAATAATCTGTAGATTAGTAATGCTAAAGTGAAAGATGTCTCCTGGATGTGTAATTATTTTGCCAACTACTGTTTATTTGCTTGTTATCCTGCAGGTGACTTAACTGATGCCAAAAATGCTGATATGCTAGGTTCTCAGCAGTACATTGAGGAATGGGCCACATACAGTGATATTCTGCATTCAACGGGGGTACTGAACAAGACAGTTTGGCTTGATATTAGAGGAAATCATGGTAATATATGTATTTGAGTGTTTTGTAATCTAATATGATTAATTCTGATCTTTCATAATCTTTATTGTTTGCCCTATGTAGCATTGCTTTTGGTATGGTACCTACCAATATGCATCATCAGTTTCCTGTCATTATGTCACTTATACTTTGTCATTTTCTTAATGTTTGTAACATTTATTCTTGCTGCACTAACTCTCATGATTATGAAAATTTTCCACATATTGTCAGAGCCTTTTAAGTATCTGGAAGAACACTTGCTTGCTGGGGGTTGAAATATTACCCAAAATGTGGTGTTTGTATGGGAATTCACCTTTATCAACCTATCACAAAACATATGAAGCCAGTACATGCTTGTTTTTTGGATTCAGCAACCATGTAGCAAGATAATCAGGCCTGTGACACTTCCAAATTACCACATATCTCACTACACATGCCTTACAGTACTCCTGGCATACCTCACACACCTGGCAGTGGAGCAGTATCAAATAGTAAGGATTTAGTTTAACCAGTTTGGGTTAGATCTAATTTTATTCAGAAACTTATCTTCCTGGTAATTGTAATAATAGGTAATTGTGGTAATGAACATGTGGATATTTCTTTAGAATACCTGAGAATCTCTGGCACACAGTGTGTGATGTGGATATTAGGAACACTGTAGTGAAAGGGTTAAAGAGCATTTGGGAGGAGATGTTACTGCTTATTAGGGTTTAAAAAAACTGGTTTAGTGGTTCCAGCAGTATTTTATAGATGTACCATGACCTTGAATGCAAAAGAAAGGAAAAGAGTGGGTGTGTTGGAAAGGAAGTGTCTGAGGTATTTGCCAAGTGTCAGGCAGGTAGATCACTTAAGGAATGATAGTACAGGGGATCCCTGACACAAACATGTTATGTTCCTACCTCTTTGCAAGTTGTATTCTTTTAACTCTGAAAATAGAAGCAGTGCATGAAATTAGCATAAATACCTATATCTGACTGTAGTAATGTGTTAGATATTGTAATCTGTAGTAAATATGGTTATTAGAACATCAAATTAAGCTCACTTGATAAAAAAAGATGCACATATAAGTAGTTCCATGGTTTGTTAGTATGAGTGATTGGTTGTGTGTTAGACTAGGAATTAGATACTGCTTTTTGGAGCTCGTTTATAAGTATGGATGTTGTAGTTTGGGGACCCCTAGTATTAGAGAGAGGTGTGGTTGTAGGCACAGTCTGATTGGGGAAGCTGATCAGGTTATGCTGAAATGTTTTGGACACATAGATGAGCAAAGAAAGACTGACTGAGCAAAGAAAGACTGACTTAGATCAACTAGTCAGAATTGGAGGGAAGAATGGGAAGGGGGAAACCAAGAAGGTGATGGAGGGATGGAATAAAGGAAACTTTCGAGTATTGGAGCATGAACAATTAGGAGGGTAATTTGTGAGCATGGGATTGAATTATTCGAATAGATTTGTTATATAGAAGATGAAATGTTGTCAGTAGGCTCAGCCAGGGTATATGGCACTGTCAGAATGAACCACAGGATACATTGTGGAACTATCTTAGGAATAGAGGCGTGCAAGGAATAGAGTAAACTGGAACAGTGTGGTATACCGGGGTTGATGTGCTGTCAGTGGATTGAACCAGGGTATGTGAAGTGTCTGGGGTAAACCATGGAAAGTTTTGTGGGGCCTTGATGTGGAAGGGGAGCTGTGGTTTCGGTGCATTACACATGACAGCTAGAGACTGAATGTGAACGATTGTGGCCTTATTGTCTTTCCTAGCACTACCTCGCACACACGTAGGGGGTGCCATTTCATGTGTGGCGGGGTGGCGGCAGGAATGGATGAAGGCAGCATGTATGAATATGTACATGTGTATATATGTATATGTCTGTGTATATATATGTATGTATACGTTGAAATGTATAGGTATGTATATGTGCATGTGTGGACGTTTATGTATATACATGTGTATGTGGGTGGGTTGGGCCATTCTTTTGTCTGTTTCCTTGCACTACCTTGCTAACGCAGGAGACAGTGACAAAGTATAATAGATGATAGATATTATTATTATTATTAGTTTTTTTCATACATATTCGCCATTTCCCACATTAGCAAGGTAGCGTTAAGAATAGAGGACTGAGCCTTAGAAGAAATATCCTCACTTGGCCCCATTCTCTGTTCCTTCTTTTGGAAAATTAGAAAACAGGAGGAGAGGATGTGAGCAGATTAGAATGGAAGTGAGTGATGGGATGAAGAAATAAAGTTGTTGATAAAAGAGAAAAGAGAGGCATTTGAATGATACTAATAAGGAAGGAGTGCATATGACTGGGAGATGTATAAGAGAAAGTGGCAAGAAGTCAAGAGGAACGTGCAAGAATTGAAAAAGAGGGCAAATTAGAGTTGGGGTGGTAGAGTATTATTAAACTTCAGGGAGGATAAAAAGATGTTTTGGAAGGAGGTAAATAATGTGCATAAAGCGAGAGAACGAATGGGAACATTGGTGAAGGGGGAAAGTGATAGCAGTTAGTGATGAAGTGAGGAGGAGATGGAGTGAGTATTTAGACTGTTGAATGTGTCTGATGATAGAGTGGCAGATGTAGGATGTTTTGGTCGGGATGGTTGTGAAGTAAGAGAGTCAGGAAGAATGGTTTGGTGAAGAGAGAAGTGGTGAAAGCCTTGTGGAAGATGAAAGCCAGCAGGGCAGTGGGTTTGAATGGTATTGCAGTTGAATTTGTGAAGAAAGGGGGTGACTGTGTTACTGATTGGTTAGTAGGGATATTCAGTATATGTTCGGATCATGGTGAAGTGCCTGAGGATTAGGAGAACGCATGTCTAGTGCCATTTTGCAAAGGCAAAGAGGATAAGGTGAGTGTTCAAACTACAGAGGCATAAGTTTGTTGAGTATTCCTGGAAAATTGTATGGGAAGGTATTGATTGAGAGGGTGAAAGCATGTACAGAGCATCAGATTGGGTAGGAGCAATGTGGTTTCAGAAGTGGTAGAGGATGTGTGGATCAGGTGTTTACTTTGAAGAACATATGTGAGAAATACTTAGAAAAACAGATGGATTTGTACGTAGCATTTATGAATCTGGAGAAGGCATATGATAGGGTTGATGTAGATGCTTTGCGGAAGGTCTGAAGAATGAATGGTGTGGGAGGTAAGCTGCTAGAAGCAGAGAAATTTTTTCAAGGGTGTAAGGCATGTGTACGAGTAGGAAGAGAGGAGAGTGATTGGTTCTCTGTGAAGGTTGGTCTGTGGCAGGGGTGTGTGATGTCCCCATGGTTGTTCAGTTGGTTCTCAGTGAAGGTTGGTCTGTGGCAGGGTTGTGTATGTCCCCATGGTTGTTCAGTTTGTTTATGGATGGGGTAGTAACTGAAGTGAATACAAGAGTTTTGGAGAGAAGGGCGAGTATGCAGTCTGTTGGGGATAAGAGGGCCTGGGAAGGGAATCACTTATTGTTTGCTGTTGATACAGGCACTGGTGGCTGATTTGAGTGAGAAACTGCACAAGTTGGTGACTGAGTTTGGAAAAGTGTTTGAAAGGAGAAAGTTGAGAGTAAATTTGAATAAGAGCAAAGTTATTCAGTTCAGCAGGGTTGAGGGACAAGTTAGTTGGGATGTAGATTTGAATGGAGAAAAACTGGAGGAAGTGAAGTGTTTTAGATATATGGGAGTGGATTTGGCAGTGAATGGAACCATGGAAGCTGAAGTGAGTCATAGGGTGGGGGCAGGGGTGAAGATTCTTGGAGCAATGAAGAAGTGGAAAGAGAGAATGTTATCTTGGAGAGCAAAAATGGGAATGTTTGAGGGAATAGTAGTTCTAACAATATTATATGGTTGCAAGGCATGGGTCATAGATAGGGTTGTATGGTGGAGGGTGAATTTGTTGGAAATGAAATGTCTGAGGACAATATGTGGTGTGAGTTGGTTTGATCGAGTAAGCAATGAAAGGGTAAGAGAGCTTTGTGGTAATATAAAGTGTGGTTGAGAGAGCAGAGGTGGGTGTGTTGAAATGGTGTGGACATATGGAGAGAATGAGTGAGGAAAGGTTGACGAAGAGGATTTATGTGTCAGAGGTGGAGGGAACAAGGAGAAGTGTGAGACCAAATTGGAGATGGAAGGATGGAGTGGAAAAGATTTGGAGAGATTGGGGCCTGAACTTACTGGAGGATGAGAGGTCTGAAAGGAATAGAGTGAATGGGGATGATGTGGTGTACTGAGGTTGATGTGCTGTCAGTGGACTGAACAAGAGCATGTGAAACATCTCGGGTAAACCATGGAAAGGTCTGTGGGGCCTGGATGTGGATAGGGAGCTGTGGTTTAGAGGCATTACACATGACAGCTAGAGACTGAGTGTGAGCAAATGTGGACTTTTTTGTTTGTTTTCCTGTTGCTCTTTTGCTGATGCAGATGGTGGCACCAGGAATGGCTGTTGGCAAGCAAGTATGAATATGGTAGAGGATGTGTGGATCAGGTGTTTGCTTTGAAGAATGTATGTGAGAAATACTTAGAAAAGCAAATGGATTTGTATGTAGCATTTATGGATCTGGAGAAGGCATATGATAGAGTTGATAGAGATGCTCTGTGGAAGGTATTAAGAATATATGGTGTGGGAGGCAAGTTGTTAGAAGCAGTGAAAAGTTTTTATCGAGGATGTAAGGCGTGTGTACGTGTAGGAAGAGAGGAAAGTGATTGGTTCTCAGTGAATGTAGGTTTGCGGCAGGGGTGTGTGATGTCTCCATGGTTGTTTAATTTGTTTATGGATGGGGTTGTTAGGGAGGTAAATGCAAGAGTCTTGGAAAGAGGGGCAAGTATGAAGTCTGTTGGGGATGAGAGAGCTTGGGAAGTGAGGTTATTAGGTACAGTAGGGTTGAGGGTCAAGTCAATTGGGAGGTGAGTTTGAATGGAGAAAAACTGGAGGAAGTGAAGTGTTTTAGATATCTGGGAGTGGATCTGTCAGCGGATGGAACCATGGAAGCGGAAGTGGATCATAGGGTGGGGGAGGGGGCGAAAATTTTGGGAGCCTTGAAAAATGTGTGGAAGTCGAGAACATTATCCCGGAAAGCAAAAATGGGTATGTTTGAAGGAATAGTAGTTCCAACAATGTTGTATGGTTGCGAGGCGTGGGCTATGGATAGAGTTGTTCGCAGGAGGATGGATGTGCTGGAAATGAGATGTTTGAGGACAATGTGTGGTGTGAGGTGGTTTGATCGAGTAAGTAACGTAAGGGTAAGAGAGATGTGTGGAAATAAAAAGAGCGTGGTTGAGAGAGCAGAAGAGGGTGTTTTGAGATGGTTTGGGCACATGGAGAGAATGAGTGAGGAAAGATTGACCAAGAGGATATATGTGTCGGAGGTGAAGGGAACGAGGAGAAGAGGGAGACCAAATTGGAGGTGGAAAGATGGAGTGAAAAGGATTTTGTGTGATCGGGGCCTGAACATGCAGGAGGGTGAAAGGAGGGCAAGGAATAGAGTGAATTGGAGCGATGTGGTATACAGGGGTTGACGTGCTGTCAGTGGATTGAATCAGGGCATGTGGAGCGTCCGGGGTGGGCCGTGGAGGGCTGTGTGGGTATGTATATTTGCGTGTGTGGACGTGTGTATGTACATGTGTATGGGGGGGGTTGGGCCATTTCTTTCGTCTGTTTTTATGTTTTTATCGAGGATGTAAGGCATGTGTATGTGTAGGAGGAGAGGAAAGTGATTGGTTCTCAGTGAATGTAGGTTTGCGGCAGGGGTGTGTGATGTCTCCATGGCTGTTTAATTTGTTTATGGATGGGGTTGTTAGGGAGGTGAATGCAAGAGTTTTCGAAAGAGGGGCTAGTATGAAGTCTGTTGGGAATGAGAGAGCTTGGGAAGTGAGTCAGTTGTTGTTTGCTGATGATACAGCGCTGGTGGCTGATTCATGTGAGAAACTGCAGAAGCTGGTGACTGAGTTTGGTAAAGTGTGTGAAAGAAGAAAGTTAAGAGTAAATGTGAATAAGAGCAAGGTTATTAGGTACAGTAGGGTTGAGGGTCAAGTCAATTGGGAGGTAAGTTTGAATGGAGAAAAACTGGAGGAAGTAAAGTGTTTTAGATATCTGGGAGTGGATCTGGCAGCGGATGGAACCATGGAAGCGGAAGTGGATCATAGGGTGGGGGAGGGGGCGAAAATCCTGGGAGCCTTGAAGAATGTGTGGAAGTCGAGAACATTATCTCGGAAAGCAAAGATGGGTATGTTTGAAGGAATAGTGGTTCCAACAATGTTGTATGGTTGCGAGGCATGGGCTATGGATAGAGTTGTGCTCAGGAGGATGGATGTGCTGGAAATGAGATGTTTGAGGACAATGTGTGGTGTGAGGTGGTTTGATCGAGTAAGTAACGTAAGGGTAAGAGAGATGTGTGGAAATAAAAAGAGCGTGGTTGAGAGAGCAGAAGAGGGTGTTTTGAAATGGTTTGGGCACATGGAGAGAATGAGCGAGGAAAGATTGACCAAGAGGATATATGTGTCGGAGGGAACGAGGAGAAGTGGGAGACCAAATTGGAGGTGGAAAGATGGAGTGAAAAAGATTTTGAGTGATCAGGGGCCTGAACATGCAGGAGGGTGAAAGGAGGGCAAGGAATAGAGTGAATTGGATCGATGTGGTATACCGGGGTTGACGTGCTGTCAGTGGATTGAATCAGGGCATGTGAAGTGTTTGGGGTAAACCATGGAAAGCTGTGTAGGTATGTATATTTGCGTGTGTGGACGTATGTTTATACATGTGTATGGGGGGGGGTTGGGCCATTTCTTTCGTCTGTTTCTTTGCGCTACCTTGCAAACGCGGGAGACAGCGACAAAGCAAAAAAAAAAATATATATATATGTATATGTCTGTGTATGTATATATATGTTTATGTCTGTGTATGTATATGTATGTATATTTGTATATGTTGATATGCATATGTATGTATATGTATGTGTAGGTGCATTTTGTATATATATGTGACATGAGAGGATGGCTCGTTCTGGTGCTGCCTCGCTGATGAGGGAAATGGCGATCAAGTGTAATGAATGTAAATATAAATGATGGTATTGCAGTGGAATTTATTAAAAAAGGGGGTGACTGTATTGTTGACTGGTTGGTAAGGTTATTTGATGTATGTATGATTCATGGTGAGGTGCCTGAGGATTGGCGGAATGCTTGCATAGTGCCATTGTACAAAGGCAAAGGGGATAAGAGTGAGTGCTCAAATTACAGAGGTATAAGTTTGTTGAGTATTCCTGGTAAATTATATGGGAGGGTATTGATTGAGAGGGTGAAGGCATGTACAGAGCATCAGATTGGGGAAGAGCAGTGTGGTTTCAGCAGTGGTAGAGGATGTGTGGATCAGGTGTTTGGTTTGAAGAATGTATGTAAGAAATACTTAGAAAAACAAATGGATTTGTATGTAGCATTTATGGATCTGGTGAAGGCATATGATAGAGTTGATAGAGATGCTCTGTGGAAGGTTTTAAGAATATATGGTGTGGGAGGCAAGTTGTTAGAAGCAGTGAAAAGTTTTTATCGAGGATGTAAGGCATGTGTACGTGTAGAAAGAGAGGAAAGTGATTGGTTCTCAGTGAATGTAGGTTTGCGACAGGGGTGTGTGATGTCTCCATGGTTGTTTGATTTGTTTATGGATGGGGTTGTTAGGGAGGTGAATGCAAGAGTTTTGGAAAGAATGGCTAGTATGAAGTCTGTTGGGGATGAGAGAGCTTGGGAAGTGGGTCAGTTGTTGTTCGCTGATGATACAGCGCTGGTGGCTGATTCATGTAAGAAACTGCAGAAGCTGGTGACTGAGTTTGGTAAAGTGTGTGAAAGAAGAAAGTTAAGAGTAAATGTGAATAAGAGCAAGGTTATTAGGTACAGTAGGGTTGAGGGTCAAGTCAATTGGGAGGTAAGTTTGAATGGAGAAAAACTGGAGAAAGTAAAGTGTTTTAGATATCTGGGAGTGGATCTGGAAGCGGATGGAACCATGGAAGCGGAAGTGAATCATAGGGTGGGGGAGGGGGCGAAAATTCTGGGAGCCTTGAAGAATGTTTGGAAGTCGAGAACATTATCTCGGAGAGCAAAAATGGGTATGTTTGAAGGCATAGTGGTTCCAACAATGTTGTATGGTTGCGAGGCGTGGGCTATGGATAGAGTTGTGCTCAGGAGGGTGGATGTGCTGGAAATGAGATGTTTGAGGACAATATGTGGTGTGAGGTGGTTTGATCGAGTAAGTAATGTAAGGGTAAGAGAGATGTGTGGAAATAAATAGAGTGTGGTTGAGAGAGCAGAAGAAGGTGTTTTGAAATGGTTTGGTCACATGGAGAGAATGAGTGAGGAAAGATTGACCAAGAGGATATATGTGTCGGAGGTGGAGGGAACGAGGAGAAGTGGGAGACCAAATTGGAGGTGGAAAGATGGAGTGAAAAAGATTTTGTGTGATCGGGGCCTGAACATGCAGGAGGGTGAAAGGAGGGCAAGGAATAGAGTGAATTGGATCGATGTGGTATACCGGGGTTGACGTGCTGTCAGTGGATTGAATCAGGGCATGTGAAGCGTCTGGGGTAAACCATGGAAAGCTGTGTAGGTATGTATATTTGCGTGTGTGGACGTGTGTATATACATGTGTATGGGAGTGGGTTGGGCCATTTCTTTCATCTGTTTCCTTGCGCTACCTCGCAAACGCGGGAGACAGCGACAAAGCAAAAAAAAAAAATATATATATATATATATATATATATGAGGAAAGTTGTTAGAAGCAGTGAAAAGTTTTTATCGAGGATGTAAGGCATGTGTACGTGTAGGAAGAGAGGAAAATGATTGGTTCTCAGTGAATGTAGGTTTGCGGCAGGGGTGTGTGATGTCTCCATGGTTGTTTAATTTGTTTATGGATGGGGTTGTTAGGGAGGTAAATGCAAGAGTTTTGGAAAGAGGGGCAAGTATGAAGTCTGTTGGGGATGAGAGAGCTTGGGAAGTGAGTCAGTTGTTGTTCGCTGATGATACAGCGCTGGTGGCTGATTCATGTGAGAAACTGCAGAAGCTGGTGACTGAGTTTGGTAAAGTGTGTGAAAGAAGAAAGTTAAGAGTAAATGTGAATAAGAGCAAGGTTATTAGGTACAGTAGGGTTGAGGGTCAAGTCAATTGGGAGGTGAGTTTGAATGGAGAAAAACTGGAGGAAGTGAAGTGTTTTAGATATCTGGGAGTGGATCTGGCAGCGGATGGAACCATGGAAGCGGAAGTGGATCATAGGGTGGGGGAGGGGGCGAAAATTCTGGGGGCCTTGAAGAATGTGTGGAAGTCGAGAACATTATCTCGGAAAGCAAAAATGGGTATGTTTGAAGGAATAGTGGTTCCAACAATGTTGTATGGTTGCGAGGCGTGGGCTATGGATAGAGTAGTGCGCAGGAGGATGGATGTGCTGGAAATGAGATGTTTGAGGACAATGTGTGGTGTGAGGTGGTTTGATCGAGTGAGTAACGTAAGGGTAAGAGAGATGTGTGGAAATAAAAAGAGCGTGGTTGAGAGAGCAGAAGAAGGTGTTTTGAAATGGTTTGGGCACATGGAGAGAATGAGTGAGGAAAGATTGACCAAGAGGATATATGTGTCGGAGGTGGAGGGAACGAGGAGAAGAGGGAGACCAAATTGGAGGTGGAAAGATGGAGTGAAAAAGATTTTGTGTGATCGGGGCCTGAACATGCAGGAGGGTGAAAGGAGGGCAAGGAATGGAGTGAATTAGAGCGATGTGGTATACCGTGGTTGACGTGCTGTCAGTGGATTGAATCAAGGCATGTGAAGCGTCTGGGGTAAACCATGGAAAGCTGTGTAGGTATGTATATTTGCGTGTGTGGACGTATGTATATACATGTGTATGGGGGTGGGTTGGGTCATTTCTTTCGTCTGTTTCCTTGCGCTACCTCTCAAACGCGGGAGACAGCAGCAAAAAAAAAGAAAAAAAGAAAAAAAAAAAAATATATATATATATATATATATATATATATATATATATATATATATATATATATATATTATCCCTGGGGATAGGGGATTAAGAATACTTCCCACGTATTCCCTGCGTGTCGTAGAAGGCGACTAAAAGGGGAGGGAACGGGGGGCTGGAAATCCTCCCCTCTCGTTTTTTTTTTTTTTTGATTTTCCAAAAGAAGGAACAGAGGGGGCCAGGTGAGGATATTCCAAAAAAGGCCCTGTCCTCTGTTCCTAACGCTACCTCGCTAACGCAGGAAGTGGCGAATAGTTTAAAAGAAAGAAAGTTATGATAATGATGATAATGATCATACCTAGCCAACCACACCGACAGTACCATAGTGTATGTTAGTGCTACCTTGTTATTGTGGGAAATGGTGAACAAACATGAATAAAAGATTTTTTATACTTGACTATTTTCTACATTAGCAAGGTAGGGTCATTAACAGAAAAAGAAAGGCCACATCTGTTCACATCCATTTGCTAGCTTTCATGTGTAATGCATCAAAACCACAGCTGCCTCTCCACAATCAGGTCCCACTGACATTTCCATGGTTTATTCCAAACACTTCACATGCCCTGGTTCAGTCCATTGACAGCATGTGACCCCTCTATATCATATCATTCCAATTCACACTATCCCATGCACACTTTTTATCCTCTTGCATGTTCAGTTCTCGATCATTCAAAATCTTTTTCACTATTTCCTCCACTTCTAACACGTATATCCTCTTTGTCAACCTTTCCTCAGTCATTCTTTTCATATGTTCGAACCATTTCAGTACACCCTCATCAGCTCTCTCAACTGCACTCTTTTTATTACCATACCTTTCTCTTACCCTTTCATTACTTGCTTGATCCAACCACCTAACACTATGTATTGTCTGCAAACATTTAATGTCCAACACATCCACCTTCCTCTACCCAGCCTTATTTATAGCCCACAGTTTTTGTGAGAGTTAGGCTCTGATTGAAAAAAAAAGTGAAGAGGTGGATGAGTTTGAAATGAAATGGCTGAGGATGATGCCTGGTATGAGACAGGTTGATCACATGAGCAATGACAGTATTCCTGCCTACCTATAAGTGCCTTTGTTGAGACTTAGCTAGAATGGTATCGCTAGTGCAGAGCCCTCTCTACATGTTTTGCTGGATGAATATGACTATTCTTTTCAGTGCCACCTGCAGTACATTATTATTTGTTCTCGGTTTATCTGTGATTAATTCCAACTACATGTCATGTAACCATTTAAATGTTCCTATAGTTGTTTCTTGCACATATCTTTTTTTATCCTTGCACTATATTGAGTTGTCATTTTACTTTACTCATTAGGCTGTCATTTATTTTCGTCTGATTTGTTTTCAGTATGTTCCATGGTGGTAAGTTGAATTTGACAGAAAACTGACCAGTGTGTACTGAAATGGTGTGTAAATATGGAAAGGATTATTCAGTAAAAGCTGACTAAGAGGATATATGTGTCAGAAGTGGAGGGAGCATGGGGGGGAAAGACCAAAAAGTTTTAAGGAAAGTGAGAAAGAGACTTAAAGACTAGGGTCTGAACTTTCAAGAAGGTGAAAGATAGGATAGAATGAATTAGTGTTGTGGTATATAGGGGGCAATATGCCATCAGTGTGCTGAACTAGGGCAAAGGAAGCAGTTGGGGAAAAACCATGGAATGGTTTGTTGGACATACCTGTGGATAGGGGACTCTGGTTTTGGTGCATTATACATCTCAGCTAGGGAATGGATGTGATAGATAATGCTATTTTATAACCTGTGGTTCCCTTCATTTCATCTGGGTTACAGCAGTGCTCATTCAGATACTCAATCCTGAGCCTTCAAGAACAGATAATTACTTAACTGTTTTTGCTTTTTTATCTGTTTGGACATTGATAGTACAAGAGGGGTAGGTCTCTAGCCCTTAATCCTACCCTCGTTAGTCACCTCATATTGTATGCTGGAGATGGTGAATAGTATTCTTACTCCTATATCCACAGAAATAAAGTATATAGATTATGATTTTTGAGTTGATAATGGAAGATCATTAACAACTTTTGTAGAAATTCTGGAATTCTTATTTTGTAAAAAGTCATCTGATGATTATCGTGTAACATAATCCATAATGAGTGCTGGGGTGTAATGATAATTCAACATTACTTAATTGTTTAGAATGATTTTTGATTATACAGGTCCTTTACTCTTTCTCACCTTCATCTTGTGTCACATACCTAGCACATTTTTTGTTTTTGAATCAAACATAAGTTTGCTAGTTATTTTTCTAGGTTTTGCTATTTCATGAAGTTCCTGATTGTCAGATCATATATTTTTTAATTGTAAAATATGTTCATGTATTATCTCAGCATTTTATTGATGACCTCTTAAAGGTGTGCTTTAAATGTTTTTTTTAATACACCTCTACTCATTTTTAAATGCACAGCCCCATACTTTGTTCTAAACAGGTAAATAAACATTCCCATACCATACTGTAAATAGGGAAATGAACAGTCCCATACCTGGCTAGACACAGGTGGATACGCAGTCCCATACCTGACTTAGCAAAGGTAAATACACAGTCCCATACCTCTCTCTACACAGCTAAATAAACATTTCCATACCTGACTCTATCTGGGTGAATATACAACCCCATACCTGGCTCAGCAAAGGTAAGTACATATTCCCATACTTGGTTTTGCATGCAGAGATACGCAGTCATAAAACTGGCTCCACACTTGTATACATAGTTTTATATCTAGTTCCACACTGATGAATACATGGTCTCATACCTCGCTCCACAGGTAAATGCACAGTCCCATACCTAGCTTCGCACAAATAGTTACACAGTCCCTTATCTGGCTCTACACAGGTAACTACACAGTTCCATACTAGGCTTTACACAAACAAATACACAGTACCATACCTGACTCTACACAAGTAAATACAGTCCCATATATGGCCCCTTTTTATATACTTTCTTGCATTCTTTCATTTTGTGTAAAAGTTTTTGGTAGTAGGAAGGAAAAGAAGGAAGTAACATATATGTCAGATATTCACAAATATAGAATTTTAGATTCATTGGTTGAAAAATTTTTGATTTTTTTCATACAGACAACTTCAATGTGCCATCTTTGGCTAGTGAAGAAAATTTCTACCAGAGGTACAGTATTCAAGGCCAGCGTCACCAGCGTTCGTACATGTATACTTACTCACAAGGTTCTGATTCTGTGACCTTCATTGCTGTTGATGCTTGTCTTCTGCCGGGGCCTAGGAGGCCTTTCAATTTTATTGGTAAGTTCATTAATGTCAGCTGGCATACAAATACCCATGAAAAAGAAGCACATGCCATTTCTTTTTCCAGTGGCGACATTGTTCATTTCTTTATATGTGAGAAGTCTTGTAGAATAGGATCCAGAAGTTATGCTTCCTTGATTAATGTGCACTTACCGACATGAAAACTCTTTTCAGTAATGTTTCTAACTTTCATCCATTCATCACTGTGTCCTCAAACTTAGTTTTTAATCATGCACATATTTTCATATCTTTTGTAATGCACACATACAGTCACCCATTATACATGTATGCACATACATCATGTTTGTCTGTGTTATTTTATTATACTTGCAGAATCTCACATAATACAAGTCACTTTGTGACAAACGGAAATTTGAACAGACATCCTTTTACATAGATACTTTCTCCCTGTAGTTTCATTGGGAATTCATTTATGTGGACCAGTTGAGGCCCATCTCCTTCTGTTCAAGTGAGTTTTCCAGTCTAATGAGTATTTAGAATACTGGTTAGCTGTTAGTATACATTATTTAACACATTTTTTTACTGTAATTTGCTTTAACAGAATACTACACAAAACACTGAGATATCATGATTTGAAATATGAAATACAGGGTGCTTAGTTTTACTTGAAAGAATATATTGGAAGTAGGAGAAGGTGCAAGCCAAGTGCTGCTGCATTGATAATTTGAGGGTGAACTAGTTAGTTTTTAGGGATACTATGGAAGGGGAGAGGGGCTAAGTGTTACCCTGTAGTATGTATGATAAGTAATGTCACTGGGAATATTGCTGACAAGTAATATTTTGTCTATCAACAGAACTGTGAGGAACTAAAGAAATGTAAGAAAGAGTTAGGATATTGTTAAATTGTACTTCATTAAACATATTCTCTCATACACTCAGAGAAATGGACTGATTGAGATAACATTGTGGATAAAGTAAGAGACTGTCCAAAGCTATTTTCTATAAAGAGTAAACTTTCAGTAAAAGGGCAGCTAATTAAACTTGGAGACTCAGAGGGAAAAGTTCTTAGGAGAATGATGAAATATAAGAGGAGTGAATAATAGATTTTAAAGTGTTTTCTCATTGAAGGACACTACTTCCCCAGTTATACCATGATGGGAGAGGAAGAAGTCATGGAAGGTATGTAAACTGACGGAAATGATATAGTAAGCCTCTTAAAACAACTTGATCTATATAATTCCCCTGACCTTGATGAAGTCTCCCCATGCATTCTGAAGGAATTTGCAGAGGCACCGGCTTGGCTCCTCTGAATATTTTTTATGTAGGTCACATGAGGAAAGGGATGTTCTGAAGGTACAGTAGAGGGCATTCTTTTTTTTCATAATGACTTATGTGGCAGAGTTAACCATATATCTATCTATCTATATCTCGATGCCCATTCCCTTCGGGGACTCGCTCAAGAGAGTGATCACAGCAGAAGCCTTCACAACTGGTAAACTCCATTGCCACTTTTTAGCCTTTAGTACCACACCCTTAACAGGCTCTGATAGGGCTCCTATCTAATCTTCCTACCAAATACTTCTTTGTAATGTGTTTGAAGCCCTAGCACAGTCTTTTCAGAGGCTCCTACCTAATGTTCCTACTAAATACTTCTACCTAATGTGTCTATGTAAAGTTCTGATCTATTACATCCACTTAATGCTCTCACCTAATGTTCCTACCTGCTACTTCTACCTAATTTTTCTGCTTGATGCTCCTGTTTAATTTTCCCACTTACCTGTTATATCTATTGCTCTTTTCATTTTGCCAAAAGGCAGGGCTAGAGCATAGCACTCACCACAGGAAAAATTTGGAGTATGGAGAATGAGTTAAGCGTTGTCAAGTGTTATGTGTGACAGGGAGCGATTGCATATTTGTGGACAGCATGCCGGCAGTCCATGTGTGGATGAAGCAGAAAGAAAAGACAACTACTTGTGTCAGAGGAGTGCAGCTTGACAACCACTGAAGTTATGGCTCTCAATGCAGCCGTTACCAACCCTTTCGATACTCAAGCAAGTAGTACTGGTAATAGACCTACCTGTTTGATGGCTCTGCTTACCATGCCTCCCTGCTTGGTGGCTGCTTACCACCTGTTGGGTAAAACATGCCTCAGTCGAAGGAAAAAAGTGCAAGAAAAAGAAAATGAAAATTGACCAGGCTTCATGAGTGTTTGTAGACCTGATTTTCAAAGGTAGAAAAGTTACAGGAAAAGATGGAAATAGGAAGAGAATTCCATAGCATAGCTGATGAAGGAAAGATCATAATGGCCAGTCTGCTTTGGCTGGTCTCCACAAAGAAACTGTGGGAAGCAGGTAGCCAGATGCATGTCTTGGGTCTAATCATTGGGAGTAGGGACACATGCAGACTGCTAATATTGTGCTTGTAGTAAAGCAAGGTGATAGGGAAATCACTTTGAACTACTGGCCTGTCTTGATAACAAGCATTGTTGGTTAAACTGGAAAAGATAATCACAGAGGCAATGAACAATTACTTACATAGGAGAAACTGAATCACTGAGTGGGAACAAAGTATCAGGGAAAGGAGGTCATGTATTACCAATCTTCCAGACATCTATAACTTGGATCAGAGGAATGGATGGATAACCTTTATGTTCCTGAACTGCCAAAAGGCTTTGATACTGCTCCAATGAAGATTGATATGGAAGTTTGAGCTACAAGCAGGAATGAGGTGCAGACTCCTTCACTGGATAAAAGATTATCTTTGTGGAAGGATGTAAAATACACAGGTAAGAAGCACATGCTAAAAGTGCGCTGGGGTCATAAGTGGCATGCATTGTCTTGGGCCCACTACCTTTCTTGATGCATATATTTGACTTGCCCATTGGACTGGACTCCTACCTAAACATGTTCATGGAAGATGGAATGTTTATCAGAGACATGAAGAATGATAATTACATAAGCTTGCAGGGGGACTTCGACAAACTCCAAACCCGATTAGGAAGTGTATTTTGAGAGTCATTTCTTAGTAAGTGCAAGGTAATGAGGATAGGAAGCAAATTACAGAAATCTTTGTGTGAAAGAAACTAAGAATTAACATTATGCCTTATCTGTTGCCAGAGCTGCACCAAAGGAGAATTGGAAAGGAGGCAGACTATCTGCTGGCTGATATTAGAATCACATTCAAGTGTATGGATAAGGATATGCTTGATAAACAATTCTTAACACATACAAAAATTGTAATATGCCTTACAAGCCAGAGTACCACCTAAAGGAGTACAGAGATCTCTTTGGCTTCAGAGAAAAGCAAATAAGATGGCACATGATTTAAGAGGACTTAGGGCTAAAAAGATTGCCTTCAAGGAGGATAGAAGGGAATGATCAATCTGATAACATCCCTCAATATTCTGAATCAGCTGGAAAATGTTGACAGCGAACAGTTCTTCAAGAGATGCAGTATCAGAGTAACCAAAGCCCATGACAAGAAGTTGAGCAGAAAAATAAAAAGTATGTAAGGAGTACTGGTTTAATGTCAGGTGATGGATGGTTGGAATAAACTAGTGAAAGAGACAGTAAATGCTGGCAGTTTACAAAGATTTATAAGACCACTTGATGGCAGGGAAATTTCAGAAGACAAGATCCCATGAGTGTACAAATACCATAGGTAATAAGAGTACAAATATGTAATTGCAGTGTCAATTCTCACACGATGAACCTATCTCACACCACAGGCATTTCATTTCCATGTCCCTTTTCATCCATTCTTTTGCATTCAAGGTCCAAGACTCACATCTGTACAAACTCTTAGGACTATTGTATCTCTTCAAACATACCCATCTATGCCTTAACAAATATAGATGTCTCCTTCCATACATGCCATAGTACAGTACAATCAGAACCTTAGCCCCCTTTTCCCACCCTATGACTCACATCCATACAGAATTGTTAGGACTACTACACCATCAAACATACCCGTATTTGCCCTAGCAGACACAAACCTCGCCTGCCACAAACTCCACAATCCACCCAGAACCTTAGCATCTATTTTTACTCAGTGGCTCACTTTGGCCTTCATTTTGGGAGATGAATGCATGATTGTAATTTGTGATAATGATAATGATAATTATGATATTGGTAATTATGATAGTAATGATAATTTATTATTATTATTATCATTATTATTATACTTTGTTTGCTGTCGCCCACATTAGTGAGGTAGCGCAAGGAAACAGACAAAAGAATGGCCCAACCCACCCACATACACATGTATATACATGAACGCCCACACACGCACATATACATACCTATGCATTTCAACGTATACATACACAGACAAATACATATATACGCATATGCACATGTTCTACATGCTACCTTCATCCATTGCCGCCACCACCCCACCACACATGAAATGGCACCCCCCTCCCCCCCACGTGCATACGAGGTAGTGCTAGGAAAAGACAACAAAGGCCACATTCGTTCACACTCAGTCTCTAGCTGTTATGTGTAATGCAGTGAAACCACAGCTCCCTTTCCACATGAAATGGTATAAAAAAAGATATATTATTACTGCTAGTGATAGCAGTAATAACATATCTTTTTTATAAACATATCTTTTTTATACCTGTTTGCTGTTGTCCATGTTAGTAAGATAGCTCTAGAAAAAGACAAAGAAATAGTGTCATTCACTCATATCCATACTCCAGAGTTGGTCTTAAACATGATTGAAATTCAACTTCAGCAAATGTAAAGAATTGAGGATGGAACATTTTGAAAGGCTGCTTCAATATGATTATTACCTAGCAGTAAATGATAAACTTCAAGATATTGTGTGTGGGAAGACCCTGGTAATAGACATTGTCTGTAACCTGTTGTCAGAGTCCCAAACAGTATAAGGAGAAAAGTTAAGGAAGCAAACTGTTTGCTGATAATTATCAAAATAGCTTTCAATTATATGGATATGGAAATATTTAGCAAACTAATCATATTCTATATGAAGTCATAACTAGAATATGCTTCTCAGGTTTGGTCATTGCACTTAGAAAGCACAAAGAGCTCATAAAGAGGGTCTAAAGGAGAGCAACAAAGATGGTACTAGAATTAAGGTGGTAATTTACAGAGAAAGGCTGGAGACTTTAAATTTACCCACCTTGTGAGAGGGAAGACTGAGGAGTGGCCTGATCACAACCTTAAAGTTCTTAAAAGAGATCGCCAGAGATGTAGGGTTAAAACACCAGAGGATGTAGCATGAAATTAAGTAAGGAAATTGTAGATAAGGATTTGAAGAAATACTTTTATAGCAAAATAGTGGTGGGTGAATGGAACATATTGACTGAGGACATGGTTAATGCAGACAGCATACATAAACTTCAGAGGCTGTATGATAGTAGTGAGTGTTCAAGAGATGAGGTCCCATGAGTGTAAAACTTGCCTCCCTGTACAGTAGAAATAGATAATTACAAATTTGTTAATTACACTCTCTCTCTGTCATGTGTAATGCACCAAAACCACGGCCTTCTATCCACAAACAGACCCCATAGACTTTTCTATGGTTTTCTGAGACCATTTCTTATGTCCTGGCTGGTTCATAATAATAATGACGTTAGCAAAACATACTGCAGTCTTAGTCATCTCACATGAAAAGAAAATAGTGTATGAGAGAAAGAATGAAGTTACTTAGATCTTCTGAGATATTTATAGATCTGACACCTAAAGGTAGAAGGGTTATAGGAAGAGGGAAAGTTAAAAGAGGGAAGAGAATACCACAACTTTGCTGTGTGAAGAAAAGAGTTATCATAATTGTTGATCCTTATGTGGCTGGTGTCTCCACACAGAAACTATGGGAAGTAACAGGCAGACATGTGCAATAGGTCTTAGTTTTGGTGGCAAGAACTTTTGGTGTCAACGCATGTGAGTGGTGGCAAAAATGATACATGTAGAATGGGGAGAGGGCAGCAACATCATAATGAACAGAAAGGGATGGTTGGAGGGAGGTGATATCTGAAGAATGAATGAGATGGGAGGCTTTTGATTCTGTTCTGGACAATAAACTATGAAGAAGAGGCACCCCAAATATGTGATTGGTACTCCTTACTAGGATTAATAAACTCTTGTGGCTAGGAAATAGCTACTCAAGTCAAAAATTGATTATGGCACTTATACAACACCCCCAACTTTGAGAAGCATATATTATGATGCTGATTATATAGGGTTTCCAGGATAGAGTGAGGGATATGATCATTTCCAACTCTTTGATGTTACTGCTGGAATGAATTATGGTATTGTGAAATTGAACATAGGGGAATGAGTGACATTTAGCAGGTATAGTTAGAAATTTTGTTTTAGCACTGTTGACTTAAACAGGTTACTGCTTCCCAATTCTGAAATGCAACACAGGTCCAAATTAAGAGAGATATTTTCAATACAAGAAGGAGAATGAGTATGAGAGTGAAGAGGGATGGGAAATGGAGTTGAAGTATGTAGGTTGGATTCATCAGCATAGGAGTTAATAGAGTACAAGTTGAAGAGAGACTGTTTATGGAGAGAAGAGAGTAGGTGTTAGGATAGAACCCATGGGTACACCACTGTGGTTAGGGTAAGAGAAGAGAGACTGTTTATGGAGAGAAGAGAGTAGCTGTTAGGATAGAACCCAGGGGTACACCACTGTGGTTAGGGTAAGAGGAGTAAGTCACCTCATCAGTGACTACTGCAATGGAGTGACATGAGAGATAGCTGTGCATTACTCTTAAGCAGTAGTGCGGTATTCCCTTTGGAGTTTATCCCCATATGCGATAGAAAATCAGATTCTTTCTTTCCCTTTGTGAAGTCATAGATTTGTATGCAATTGTGTGGAAAAAAGCAAATATCGGATGAAAATACACGAAAACATCATATACCTACCTTTGTTTTAGCCTGCTGGAGTGTGTGTAAGATGCAGTAGATCCTGGTGCCGGCAAGCCTGGTGTGATCTTTCCTCATCTAACAGTAAGAGGAATGGACATGGTGGTGTGGTTAGTTTTTCCCATCACTTTTTGTCACAATTTACACTGGTTTCTTATGCAGGTACAGTGTTGTTGGTGAATAAGATGAATGATTTTTAAAATAAGGTACACTTTAAGTGTTCATACTTGTACTTTTATGTACACAGTAAACTTAGTATGATTTTGTATACTACACTTTTATCTATATATATTTTCAGCACTCTGTTATTGATTTTAGTATTTATTTAGGGTATTCAAATTTCTGAAACAGTCATCAATACATAGATTAACACCACACTTCCAACATTGTATGCCAGCTAATTTTCTTTTTTGCTCTCATCGTATGGTGTATGTGCATGTATGGCATTGGCTCCAGCAAGTGTCATGACATACCTTCCTGGTTACCAGTCTGTCTGATGCATGGATGCCTGTACAAGGTTGATAAGGATGATGGCCTTGACCACCTGTGCCAGTCTTTCTGTATATGTAATCCCACTAAAATGACTCTCATAGTCACTTTTTCTTATTGTTTCTCGTGTTATTGTTTTTCACCATCCCTACCAACTGATGTGTACAGGTACTCCTCATCATTTGGGTCTCTCAATATTCCTCTTATTGTCTGTGAGGTCAGCATGTATGCATAACCTCAGGTTGATAGCTGTGCACTTACAAGGGTAGTTGTATGACTCTAAAGGAAACCATTCCTTTTCCTCGCACCTTCCTGGCAGTGGAAGAGACCTAAATGATTATCAATGGTATGAAGAGTCAGCTGGATATTTAGATACACAGGAAAAGTTAATTCATCCTGTAATGATAGGAGCATTTCTATAAAGATTGCTGGATGATGATGGAAGCACTTGAAGGGTTAAACAACAGGGAGAAGCAAGCAGAAAAACTAAAGAAGGAAAGTTTAGAATACAGACTTGTACCACACCCTGTCAAATGCTGTGGAGATGTCAAGGGCCTCAACAACAGATTTTCCAAAATCCCAGAGATGGGGGGACCAGCATTGAGTCAGTTAGGAGAGATCACCAGTATACCTTTCGTCACAGACATTTTATCAGTGATCAGCAAGAAGGGAATGAGATTCAAAGCATGTGAGAAAATCAGTTAAAGAGAGCTGCAAAGACTTTGGAGATTGCAGAAGTGAGAGCAATTGTGCAATAGTTGGATAGACAGCAGTAAAGCATACTTTCAAGGAGAAGGAGAGGTCTGTGAAGGCTTGTAGTGGTTTTAGGAAAGAGGAAATGCAATGTGGAAAGGAAGCTGTGAAAGTGAGTGAACTTAGAAAAGAGACTTCTGTGAGAGATACCATGAAAAATTGAGGCAAGAGTGTTGCAAGGTGGGAGAGGAAGTACATAGGTACCGGATATGCATAGTTGTAGGTTTATTATTATTTTTGACCAAATTGTTATGCAAAAAGTAGGGAGGGTACCCTATACACAAGTGATATTTTAGGGAAGTTGAACATAGTTACCAGATGCAGTGGACCTGTGTTATATCACATGAATGGGACTGAGAATTACTGCTATATACCTGAAGACTTTTTAAAAGACAGAAAAATATGTTGTACATATAATGTATATCTCAGAGTACAGAAATAATGTTAGAACTTGACAGATACCAAGAAAATAACAAATACATGGTGATTGAGCTCTCCATCACAGAAAACCTGCTGCCATGCCACCTTGGTGCTGGGCTGACTTGTCACCCATGCCACAGGTCATATTCGACCCTGGAGCTACAAGTCTCATTCACCCCTTGAGTAAACAAAGCATTACTCATTTTTGGCTTTCTTTTTGTTTTTGCTGTATCACCAAACAGTTTTAACTTTTTGCATAACTATTTCAACTTTACTTGACATTGCATTTCTTCCCCTCACATTACTATACTTCATCATTTCCAGAGACGATACATTTTCCCTCATTACTATATAGGCAGTACCTCTCTAATCCAGCCAGCACTCTGTGGACTGGCAACTTTCATGGTCTGACATTTTGAATCTGCCACCAGGGCAGCTTTGTTAGCAGCGCTAAGGCACCAAAATCTGTTTACACTGCAGCTGAGCTAAGTTTAAAGTTTTGGAAAACTTTGAAAGGTGCCAGGAGTACAGAATCTGATGATGCATTTGTGAAGTGGTTTAAATTCCGACATAATGAACATGTAAGCATTTCTGGGGAGATGCTTATCAAGCAGGCCAAAGTTTTTGATAGAGAACTAAAACTAGACCGTGACTGAATATTCACAAGGGTGGTTACACAAATTTAAGTGGATGGATAGAATTTCAGCACGTGTGTGGAGAAAAGCGTAGTGCTGATATGGAAGTTTGTAGTGTAAGGTTGTATAAAAAGAATCCATTCTCCATCAAACAACCAACAGCATTACATATAGAGCGAGAGAGAGTGTACAAGCTGGCTGCCTGGCTGAGACTGATGCAGCACAGGCTGGCTGCCTTGATGATGATAAGACAGCGGTAGTAACAAATGTTGACCAAAGCCAACTACCAACCTATGGTTGTTTGTTACATTACCTACTCGTCACAAAGCTGCAACAAAGTTTGTGGGTGAATTTGCACAGTTATTGGGAGCAGAAAACTTAGCCCCAGAACAAATGTATATTGCTAACGAATCTGCTCTGTATTGGTGTCATATGCCATGAAAAATCCTTTTCCAAGATAATGAGGAGTCTCCATCTGGGGTCCTTATGATGTAAATTGATGTTACAATAAAAACCTTGTGTGAAAGATTTAATGGCTGTATTATTTCCAATTTTAAGCTTTGTTCTACCTTTGATAACACAGCAATATGTATGTGGAATGAGCTGGCAAGACTAGGGTTTGGGAATATGTTTACATAGGGGGTTCCCTTAGGAGTCAATTTCTATTTGCTGGCATTTTCTGTGGTTCAGGAATGGCCAGGTCCCAAGGTTGCCAGATGAAAGAGGTTCAACCTTTATTTCATTTTAAGATACTTTTTATCACTACAAATTTTAATTCACTTTAGTATTAAGAACTGATTCCTGGTCTACTCCAAGTCAAACATGACTCCTAAGGCAGCAATATCATTTTCCTCATACTGGCTGACACTAGCAGATGATGCAGCTTGTAGCTTTGGTTTGCTTGATGACTGACTCACATTTCCATATACTGAAAGTTATGTTAATCTTCTTGGTACTTGGGGAGGTAGACTTGGAACTTAGAGAAGTAGAATTAGCACTTGAGTGACACTTAGGCATCTTGAAGTAATGCTGGGAACTGATCGACTTTGCACATTGTTGCAGATTATAGAGAAGGATAGCTTGAGTCCACACAGTATGGCATTAGAGTGGGAAATAGCTGGTGGATGTGGCAGGCCTAGATGAGGGGTCTGTTCTGTCACCTTGGGGGACCTTTTGATTGCCATCAGCGGATCATCATGGTAGCCCATACATAATTTTGTTGGGCTTACACCATGAAGTAATGGAGTTTGTCAGCTGGATAATGCAAGTCCAGTGTATGCATTTTCAGGGTGTATTACTGGTGTACACTAGCTACATACTTTCAGTAGGCTAAGCTGAAGCTCCTCTAGCCTACAATTGCCTACTGTGGACTAGTGTTTCTGTTCTGATGTATTGTAAATATTTTTGTTATAGATTCAATCCCTGCAGTTGATTGCATAGAGTAGTTTGATATATGTTATTGTGTGTTTTGAAATACAAAAATGCATTAATATTACGGGTAAAATGAAAATTGAATCTGATTTTTTGTTCATATCCTTTTAAACGAGTCTTACGTCTTACAGTGCTTTCAGAAACACACGTCACTGGGATGCTGATATTCTGTTGTACTGGTAGATATTTCGTAGAACTTTCCATTTGTACTTATGTTGCACATTATACTTAGCTTAATAATCTTACATAACTGATTGTTTTGTAATATGAAATGTATTATAAGGGTCTTGGTGAGCTGAATATTATATTTGGTATTTTGATCTCTGACAACACTTTTTATTTGCCATGCATATGAATATGCAAGGGGAAATGGATATAGTCTCTCATTTAACCCTACAGTTAAGTAAGTACTTCACTAAATACAAGTGGAATGTATTACATATATTTATAAGTGAAAATAATGGGTTAGGAGATAAGATGCATAACATACACACAGTGATAACCCCTCATGATGGGTCTGGGGGAGGAGTGAGGAGCATAAGGTAGGTACTGGTATGCCTAGGGTATCCCTACAAAATTTAGGTTGATTTATACATGAGTTATATTATAAAAAGAAAAATCAGGATTTTTTTAATTGAATGTTTGCAGTGGGGGTGGGAGGGATTTGGGGGGTTGACAATGACTTACTCATGAAATTGAACTATACACAAGTATAAATGATAATAGTGGGGAGCAAGAAATAAGTTGTCAAATGTATTGATTTCAATTCTTTTTTTAAAGAGATACTAATTTAGATTTTGGAACTTCTTGCAGTTGATGTTATCTTTATTGTAGCTAGTGTGATGGCAAAATTGTGTTGATCATGACCATTTTAAATGAAAAGAAAAAGAATAGTAAGGGAAAAGAATAGTAAGGGAAAAAGAATAAAAGGACTTTATTATCCTCAACTGTTTTTTGGCCTGGCTCTTAAAGCTGAAAAGTTTATAGTAGGAGAGGACAACCTTTTTTTTGACAAACAACTGAGGTGTGCTGTGACTTTTTACTTTTTGGACAATATTTGATCCTCGCTGCCTATAGAAACACTGTGCTGTAGTTGCCCTCTGCCAGTGACCTGTCAAGGGTGACGCACAAACGGCTAAGAAGCAGCACTGGAGTTTAACAGTTATGCCGAGGATTTTGGCACTGAATGTGAATGTAAATGGGATGACTGGTGAGAGTAAAAGGAGGGAGCATGTGGAGAGGTTTAAAAAGTTGTATTTAAGATGTGCTGGGATTGGGGAAACTCATATCCTTGGAATGAAAATGGAAATGATGAATGCAAGATGTGGGAGGGCATGGAAGGAGATGTGGTATGAACGGGAATGAGTGAAAATTGTCTAGGAAGAGGGAAAGAAGGATTTGCACTTTTGCTATCAACAAGAGTGTGGGGGGGTATTACAGGGCATGGATAGAATGGATCAAGAATAATGTGGGGGAAATGAAAGATTGGATTGTGAAGAATGCATGGGTATGTGAAAATGCACCTGTGAATATGAAGACTATTAGCTAAGGATGAGATGAAGCTTTACTGGAGAAATTTGAATGACAGTATGAATAGTTTTGAGAATGAGAGAAACATGGTTGTGTTGGGTGATATGAATGTGAAGTGGGATGTGATGAAATTAGTGAGATAATTGGTACATGGGGAGTGCCTGGAGTAAATGAGAATGGAAGTTAGCTTGTGGATATTTGGGCTGAGGAGTGTATTCCTTGCAGATACCTTTATTTCATCACAAGATGATCCACAAATATACATGGATAGAGAATGACAGAGGAGAAGATCAAAAGGCTTTGATTGACTATGTAGCAGTGGATGAAAAGTTGAGGGAGTTCGTGCTAGATGCTAGAGTTGTGAGAGGATTCTTTGGTGACTGACCATTTTGAAGTTCTTGTGGGGATGAAGATCAGGGAAAAGTGGAGGTATGGTGTAACGAAGGGTGGAGGGGTAGAAATATTGGCAAGCGAGATGAATCAGAAAACATGCAGAGAGGACTATGAAGGGAAGGTAACTGAAAGCTTAGATGGAAGTGCAGTGAATGTAGAGATGGAGTTGTGTGTGAATGAGGTGTTTAAGATGTTTAGAGAGGCATTATTAAAGGTTGTAGAATTAGTAGTTGGATACAAGGTCATGAGTTATCAGAATAAAAGGGCATTGCATGGTGGACAGAGATTGAAAATGCTGTGGAAGAGAAGAAAAAAGCATATGGTAGATTGCTTGATAGGAATGAACCAGTGAAAGTTCAGCAAAGGAGGAGGTAAGAATATAAAGTATGTAAGCAGAATATTTAGAAGTGGATAGAGGAGGGCAAAGAAAGAGTAGATGAGGATTTTGGGAGAAAGTTAAGTGGAAAATTTCTAGATAATAAGAAACTATACTGGAAGGAAGTGAAAAAGGAAAGAGTTGGATGTAAGAATGGAAATGCGGATGTGATAGGTAAGGAAGGGGAGTTGCTGAATCAAAAGAAGGAAGTGTAAGGAAGATAGAAAGAGTGTTTTGAAGAACTGATGAATGTGGGAGAAAGGGAGGCAGCAGTTGTTACATGCATGGGTATGGAGGATGGAAGGAAGAGGATACAAGTGCAATGGCCTATAGCAAAAAGGGAGGTTAGAAGGGCAATTATGAGGGAGATTAGATTACAAAAGTTGTTGGGATGATGTTAGTAAAGACTAGAGAAATTTATGGTTTGATAAAGAGTTTAAATCAACACACATTCTTTGCATGAAAATCTGCATGACTCTAGGAAGAGCAGACACGAAGGTAGAATGTTGTGCAGAAGGAATTAGTTCCTTTGTCCAGTAAGCTGGTCTTCTTATGTAACAAGCATCAGAACATGGTCACACAGACCACAGCTAAAAAGTAAAGTTTTGTGGAAGGGATATGGGACATGGCCATATGAAGATGACCTCTACCATATAGTTAGCACAACTGGAGGTTCCCCCAGCTGGCAAAGCAATATTTGTCCCAAGGAAAGTCAGTATGAAAGCTGCATAAGGAAGAACATTGAGATCTCTTAGACTGTCAAAGTTGATTTTTTAAGGGTGATACAGGAAAGTTGTGTCCTGATGGAGGTGACTGAAAAAAAAGATAAGATCCCAAGGGAGCAGACAGAGAGGGTTCATAGTTGAAAAAAAAAGTTGAGTATGCCAAATAATTTGTAACCTTCAGGAACTTGTGTTGGGTATATTGCCCTTTTACTGTTTTGTGCATCATATGGTGAATTACATAACACCAGCTCTGCATGTCGTATGATTTTCAATAGTTTCTGTCTTCACGTAAGATCCCAGCTGATGTTTACCTTTGTTAGTTACATGTATATTAAACTAGTAGCCTACTACTAAAGCTGGAAAAAATGCCAGCACTGCATTCACCCATAGATCATTTTGGGAGGTGCATATATGTCAGCTTGGCATGATGACACCTGTACTTGCACACTAATTTGAATACATTGCAGCTTCACTGATTCTGTATTCAGAAATTTAAAAATTCCAGTTATTTACCATTTTTACTTATATTAGAATACAGAAACAAATATCATGGCAGTGGGAAAATATAGCAAATTTTGAAGTAAAGTTAGCATTCCATGTGATGGCCAGATCTTGTACAGCAGCATGCATGACATGGAGGTGAATTAGGAAACAAAATTTCATTGTGATTCAGAAAAAATTCCACATTTTGATCTGAAAGTGATAAGTTGGACATTCAGAATGTTGAATGCCCTAGAGATACTAAATCCAAACAAACCACTTCGTCTTGATGATATCTCTCCGTGAATACTGAAAGAAGCTAGCTGACAGTTAGTTTTTCGTGTTACAAAGTACTTACCCAATCATTGCAAGAACAGTAAATCTTTGATAACTGGAAGTTACCTACCACAACAACAATTTTCAAAAGTGATAACAGGAAATGTTTTTTGACCATTTCCCCATTAGCCTCACTTTGGCTCTGGTTAAAGTATTTAAAACAATATTTAAGAGATAAAATTTGTTAAAAATCCAGAAGAAAATAGATTAATAACAACTATCAACTTGGTTTCAGAATAAGGTATCTTGTTTAATAAATTTGGATGAATATTTAGTGATATATACGACAGTTGGACGATTCTTTTCTATTTTTCATCATACACATATATACACATCAAAAATCTAGAGATAGCTTTACCAAGTAGAATCTCAGAATTTGTCAATGACACCAAATTGGAAAACTTAGCCAACTTTGTGCAAGACTACCTGAAGATGGATTTAGGTAAACTGATTGAGTGAACATTTATTTGGCAGATGGATGTAGGCAAATCCAAATTTATGCACTTTGGTGTCAAAAATATATATAAATCATATGTACAGATGCTTGGTAAATCTCTACGAGAAGTTAAAGAAGAAAAAGACAGTAGTGATATCACCATCAGTAATTACCTCAAATATGGCAAACAATGTCTAGCTGCTTACAATAAGCCCAATTGGATGCTAGGTTTCTTAGATAGAAATGTAAAGTACAAGACAAAGGGCAATACTCACCCCTTACAGAAAGCCATGGTTAGACCTCATTCAGAGTATGTCATTCAGTTCTGGTCACCAAACCTGGTCAGAGATGAAGAAGAACATTAGTGAATTCAAATAAGAGAACCAAACTAATCCCTTCACTTAGAAATAAACAGTACAAGGAAAGACTTAAATACTTTAGCATGTGGGGTGACCTGATAGCAGTGTTGAAAATACTAGATAATTTCTGTGGCACCATACAAAAATTTCTTCATCTTAGATAGAGACACCTACCAGACATAATGGTATGAAGATATAAGGTGGATATTATAGCAATGTAAGGAAATTTTTTTTCACTTGTGCATAAAGTGATGTAGCATTGGAATAAACTTCCTCTGATGGTGAAGCATTGGAATGTACTACCTTTTGAAGTAGTAAATGCAAGACTATAGATCCTGTTAAATTGAGGTTAGACCTATGAATACCATCAGATTGAAGCTATACATATATTTCAATGACATCTCTTATCAGTAAGGGAACTATATTCTCATTAACTATTCTTTGTTTTTTCAGAATACAGCCTCTGAGCAGATATCAAACTGTTTAGAAACTTTTGCCATTGCACGTTTTCCTTTAAGATTTCCATGCCAGTATCTTATCACAGTACTACATAGTATTTTTCACATCTTTTTCCAGCCAGCGGTTAAGCTGGAGGGAGAGGTGGATGGGGAGGTGCCTTCTGCATTGCTATCCTGTTTCTGCCACTATATTTATTTTTTCATTATTTTTTATAGACAGCCTTGTTATCAGGTCTCCTGTTATCAGTCCTTTATGTAACTATGACCTCTAGGGATTGACACCAATGATTTGCAAATTCTGAGATTCCAGACACCTTGGAAGAAGTGTGTCATTGATGTCATCTACATGACAGTCTCTGATTGGCTGAAGGTGGGCGTATTGGGAGGATAGCGATGATTGGCGAAGCCAGTGTTTCCCCACTAGAAAGATATAGGTTTGGAAGGTTCATACCCTGATTTTCTTTGAATACATCATAGAAATTCTTTCACGCTTGTGGGTCAGCACCTTAAAGAGAAAGGATCTCTCAAATTTCAAAACATATGTTTTTAAATCCGAAGCCAAACCTGTTTCCGAGAGAGCCAGATATGTTTTTGAGCGAAGTGATGTGCTTTTTCCACTCCAGGAGTTTTTAGTTCACCCCATTGTTTGAATATGTATTTGTTGAGAACCCTGTTATTTGTAGGGCTGGCTACTGGGAGAAGCTCAGCGAGTTGTATTCCTTTTTAAGGAAAAGGAATTACAGTATTTTGTTTTGGAAGGAATAGGACAGTTCTTACATTGTGCCCCACTTCATCTTTTGTGGCTAAAAATTAAACTCCTTATCAGAAAGCTTCCCGAGTTACAATTGATAGCTTCCTTTGAGGAAATATATTATGCTTAGCTCAGTTTTTGCATTATGCTGGGAGTGTAATGACTGAGAAATGTCTGTTAATTCTGGGAGTCAAGTTTCATATTCAAGAATGAAAGTTTCATAGTTGGTTAGGAGAATGTCTAGGATTGTCCATTCGAGTATTGGTGGTAGAATGCATGATTGGGGAGAGTTTCAGAACTCCTTATCTTGAATCCAAAAAGATTTTTGCTAATGATTGATTGGAGAGACAATTGATATCTTTACAAAGATGGACGCTAACCCTTGGAAGTGAGAGATGGGCTAGGACTTCAGCAAGTCATTTGTGTCTTAAACAGTCCATCCCAGTAGAGAATGAATATGAACATGTTGATAAGTTCAGATGTTTAGTTCAGACTGTTTAGGGGAAATGACAATTTACTGAAAAAATTGGCTTTGAGTTTGTGAGAATTTTCAGCAAGATTCCCGATTTACCCTCGCCAATCACCTGGCCTGCCTATCCTTGTAAAGGTTGTAGTAACCTTCTAATGACCTTTGCAGTCAAAAACTCTTAGTAAGAGTGGCAGCTGAGCAGGTTCAAGAAATCATATCTGATGGCAAAGGAGTTCAGTTGGGTGTAAAATTTCTGTGTGTTTTGTAAGCAGAGTTTTTGGACTACCCTCAAGGCATATTATGACTAAACCTTTTGCATGCATTAAATGTAACTGTGGCTGTATTGTTCATGTGTTCTCATACTTTGTGTAATTTATTCTGCTAACTTGTAGGGAAATTCTTGGTAGGGGCAAATTAGTATAGGATAGACATGTTTTTCACTAGTGTAAAGCCTCTTATGTTTTCATTAAGATTGAAGAAAAAATGCACACTGATTTCTTTGGTCGAGAAGATGGAATTTATTGATATAAAAAAAATCAGATATTTTTTTTTCCTTTTATTATTATGCATGAGCTCATATGCTTTATTTTTTTCAGATCACAATAGTCTATTGTGTTATATTTTTTCCTCAGGAATGGTTACTGCCTCAGAAATGAGAGTGCTTGAAGAATTTGAGATGGCCAGCAAGCGTAACAACTACACTATATGGTTTGGTCATTACCCAACTTCGTGCATACTCTCACCAGAGCCAGGGATACGACGTGTCATGGGTCGTGGATTAGCTTACATGTGTGGTCACCTACACACACTGGGTGGCCTTGTTCCAAACATGTACACACGTCAGCACACTGGCTCATTAGAACTTGAGTTGGGAGATTGGAAAGATGGACGGATGTAAGTTGCTAAGCTAATTAATACTTACAATACTTTTACTCTTTCTTACTCTCTATGTTTTGGATTCAGTAGGGAGAAGTGCAGTTTACCTCAAATCATATCACATCATTCCACCACATGATGCAAACTGCTTTACATGCCACTTCACCTTCTATCACCAGTACACTGAACAGCAACCATTAATAAGAATGCCCTCCTTATACTTAGCATTCTTTCCCCACACTTTTTATAAATGCCATTTCCTCCCTTTCTAATGCTTTCCTACATCAAAGAGTGTATGACTGTTTAAAGTGTGGAAAATACTGACATCTTTTGTCTCAGCGTTAATACATAGTCCTGTTAGTGCTAGGCACGTCGTGTCAGTATGTCATCGTTTGTACACAGGTGCCAGATACAGTGATCTTTCATCATGATGGAGCTGTTAAATACTTCTTCCCTTGTTCTTGCAAGACAGAAAGAATAAATACTTCTGCTTAATTATCTGTGAAGTTAATCTGCAGAATTTTTTGACAAAACCTCTGTGCATTGCTGTCTGTCTCGTAATGTTATGTTTTGTTGAACTGTTTCATGGTGGCATAGAAAACATTTACATGTGGTTATTTTTTTTTTTTTTTTTTTTTTTCTTTGTCGCTGTCTCCCGCATTTGCGAGGTAGCGCAAGGAAACAGACGAAAGAAATGGCCCAACCCAACCCCATACACATGTATATACATACGTCCACACACGCAAATATACATACCTACACAGCTTTCCATGGTTTACCCCAGACTCTTCACATGCCCTGATTCAATCCACTGACAGCACGTCAACCCCGGTATACCACATCGATCCAGTTCACTCTATTCCTTGCCCTCCTTTCACCCTCCTGCATGTTCGGCCCCGATCACACAAAATCTTTTTCACTCCATCTTTCCACCTCCAATTTGGTCTCCCACTTCTCCTCGTTCCCTCCACCTCCGACACATATATCCTCTTGGTCAATCTTTCCTCACTCATTCTCTCCATGTGCCCAAACCATTTCAAAACACCCTCTTCTACTCTCTCAACCACGCTCTTTTTATTTCCACACATCTCTCTTACCCTTACGTTACTTGCTCGATCAAACCACCTCACACCACTCATTGTCCTCAAACATCTCATTTCCAGCACATCCATCCTCCTGCGCACAACTCTATCCATAGCCCACGCCTCGCAACCATACAACATTGTTGGAACCACTATTCCTTCAAACATACCCATTTTTGCTTTCCGAGATAATGTTCTTGACTTCCACACATTCTTCAAGGGTCCCAGGATTTTCGCCCCCTCCCCCACCCTATGATCCACTTCCGCTTCCATGGTTCCATCCGCTGCCAGATCCACTCCCAGATGTCTAAAACACTTTACTTCCTTCAGTGTTTCTCCATTCAAACTTACCTCCCAATTGACTTGACCCTCAACCCTACTGTACCAAATTACCTTGCTCTTATTCACATTTACTCTTAACTTTCTTCTTTCACACACTTTACCAAACTATAACATGTGGTTATATATCAGTATATCTGTGGTAGTAATTGAGAGAAAAAATACTACAGTTTGCATTTAAGTATGGAAAAAGCATAGTTTTGATTAAAGTAATTTTCCAGAAACACATTACTGATGTTAATCAAGGGCTTCATGTATTATCTTTTTCCAAAAATTGGAACAGAGGAAGGAGCTAATTGAAGGAATGTTTTTGAAGGCTCAGCTGAGATGGTACAATGTGCATGGTTTTAACTATGATGAGAGAAACCTAGATGACCTGAGCCTTACAATGTTGAAGGGTAAGGGGGAAGAACTATTTGGGAATGTTTAGAAGATAAGGTCTGGAGTTACTGAGAGCACAAGATTCAAGGAAAGGGTGGCAGGCGGTAAGTTTGATATGGAATGAGGTGTGTGACTGTCTTTTATGAGTTCAAAAAGTTGAGTTCACTGTTGGTGTGGTCTGGAATGAAGATTGACCATTTGAAGTTAGTGATTGTTTGTGCTTATGCACCAGAAAGTAAGAGGAGTGAAGAAAGGGGACACATTTTGGGAGGAGCAGAGTTAATTCTTTGTAAAATTGGATGCAAGAGATTGAATTGTAGTACAAGGGGATCTGTATGTGCAGGTGACTGATGTGGAAATTCAGGGAATTATTGTGGGCTAGGGGTTCCTTATGTGTATGACCATGGAAAAATTATTGTGTTGTATACAAAAAGAGGAAAGATGTTTGGGAAGACATGGTTTAAGAAAGGGTACATGTAAATCATGTGTGGTGAGTGGGGTTGAGGGTCAACAGGTGTTGATGGATTATATGTTAATTTGCAGGAGTGCAGAAAAGGGATTGTTGGATGTGAATGGGCTGAGAGTGGCTGCAGGGAGGATGTGATTATTTTTTGATGAAGGCAAGATGACTGTTGTTGGTTGGTTTAGTAAAAGAGGAAATGGTCTATGAAAAGTAAATGAATGAGTTTGGAATAGGAGTTTTGTGCAGAGATACCATGAGAAATTAAATGAAAAATGGCATAATTGGGAGCAAATGAGACTGAGGGAGTCCCTGGAATTTACTTGACATCGTCTTCAGATTTTTTCTACCCCTACAGCAAGGGCTGATTCTTAGCTGCTGTTTTGCATTGTTGTTTAACCAAACTGTTTAAGGCTTCAACCTGCAGGCCTATATATCCTGCTCAGCCTGGTTGGTTTAGAACTAATTGAATTTCGTCACTCTTCATTCCATAGTATCCTTGTATTTTAGTTTCTACAAATGGGAACAGGAGCCAAAAACAAAGTGCTCTTCTTCTTCAAAGCCTTAGGCTAGGATGTCTGAATGTGCATGGATGTAACCATTGTGAGAAGGGAGGGAGGGACAGGTAGTATGTTTGCTGAGAAGAATCTGGATGTTTTGTCTCAGAGTGAAAGTAAACTCAAGGAGAAGGAAGAAGAATGATTGTTTGGGAATGTCCAAGGGGTAAAGTCTGGGGTTAATTTGAGGGCAAGAGCAAAGGAGGGGATGGCACTTTTGCTGAGGGAAAAGTTCTTGTAATGTGTTAGTATTTGTGTGAAAGCAAAGGAAGGGATGGCACTTCTGCCAAGGGAAGAGCTGTGAGGATGTATCAAGGAGTAGAAGAAAGTGAGTTGTAGACTAATGTAAGTGATTATCAGTGCTTATTTATCTGGTAGCAAGGGGAGTGAGAAGAAGAGGCAAGTTTTTAAGGAGGAACTGAGTTAGTAAGTCAGCAATTTTACTGCAAGGGATTGAATATCAGCAATGAGAAATTGAATGCAGGAGTGAGTGATGTGGTAGTTAGTGATATGATTGGGGGACATGGGACACCCTGTGTAAAAGAAATTGATGAGCAGCTTGTTGACTGTGTGCTGATAAAGATCTGGTCATTTGGAATACGCTGTTTAGGAAAGGTGCATCCTTAAGTGTTTGAGGGTGAAAGAGGTATTTAGTGAATGGGCTTTATTGGATTATTTGCTAATTGATAAACATACAAAGGAGAAACTGTTGGATGTGAATGTGCTGAGAAAGGCAGTGGTGGGATGTCGTATCACTGTTTGGTGGAGGTGAGTCTCCAAGGAGTAGCTTTAAGAAAAGAGAAAATCATCTGGGTGTGAAGAGGGTGGTGAGCATGAATGATCTTGGAGAAAAGACTTGTTTTTGAAGATACCAAGAGAATTTGGATGAAGGTATTTGAAACATTGTGTTCTTGTTTTGGTAAAATGTGTTGCATATGGAAGGTGGAATGTCGGCATTTGGGGAAGGTATTGAGTGTTGGGAAGAGGAAGGTAATTTGATAGTGAAAGAGTTAAAAAGTGGAGTACAGGTAATACCAGCAAGGAAGAAGTACAAGTGAATGGGAGATATACAAGAGAAAGATGTAGGGGCGGAAAAAGAGGGCAGCTGAGAGATGGAGTTAGAGATTATCTGCAAGCTTCAGGGAGAATATTAGAAAAGGTTTCAGGTGAGTATTGTGAGAAGAACAAACAGGATCATCAGAGAGGAGCATATGGGGAAGTGATAACAGACAAAGAAGAGGGAAAGAGATGGCATGAATATTTTGAAGGATTGTTGAGCATGTTAGTTAACAAGATGACAGGTGTTGGGTGTTTGAGATGTGGAGATATGTGAAGCAAGAGAACCATGGCAAATGGTTTGGTGAAAAGAGAAGAGCCGGTGAAAGCTTTGCATACACAGAGAGTGGCTAGGCAACTGGAGTTATTGGAATTATGGCTGAGTTTGTCAAGAAAGTGATGACATTGTTGATTGTTTTGTCAGGATTTTCAATGTTTTTGCCAGAGATCTGATAGAATGCCTATATATTGCCATTACATAAAGGCAAGGGGAACAAAAGTGAATGCTCAAATTACAGACATACACTTGTAAGTCTCTTGAGTATACTTAGTAATTTGTAAGGGGGAATGCTGATTGAGAGGATGGTGACATGCATAGATATATAGTATTTGGTTGGAGCAATGAGGCTTAAGGAGTTGTAGATTATGTGTGAATCAGATGTTTGTTTTGAAGAAGTTGTGTGAGAAATACTTAGAAGAGAAAGAGAGGGATTGGTGTGCGGCTGTTATGGATCTGGTGAAACTTTATGATAGGGTTGATAGAAATGCTTTTTGGAAGATGGTATGAATGTATGGGAAGGAAGAAAGTTAATAGAAGCATAGTTTTACTTGGTCAGATGTTTTTGCAAAGCTGAGGAAAATGTGTCCATTCTTTTCCCTTGCATTAGTTTCACATATGTCACTGTAGTGAATTTTTGTAGTAGATTTATTTGTGTACTTTTGCACGGAACAAATTTGTGGTGGCCTTTGTTTATGGAGTTGTTACTATCAAGATCTTCCATGCTGTGTTTCATTTTTCACTCTTTCATATACTTTTATTTATGTGATGTTGGCTAACTGGTCTGTGCTATATTTTTTTACATAACTGGATCACCTGTTGTATAGTGGTGTTATGCCATTTTGTGTGTATATGCTATACTACACAGAATTAACCTTTACTTTAGTAATTTATTTAGATAGCACGCCCAAGATGAAGATGGAAGAATATAATTAAGGAGGCTTAAGAGCATTTTGGCTTCTAATATAGGAGGGTAAGAGGTATAAACTGGAGTGAAGGAATTGAAATAATGAGGTATATAGAGATTGATTTGCTGCTGATAGGATGAACTAAGGTGTAGGTACCTTTTGATTTATGTGTAATTGATTTACACCATATTTAGAATAAAATAAACACCTTTTGCAGTTTACTTTAAGCTTAAATTTGGAATAATGCAGTCATCATCATCATCATCAACATTAGGCTGGCAGAGTTGTGGTATGGCATTGCAGTTGCTGTGCAAGAAGTGCACGTACTCATGGCACAGATGCAGTTTATAGTCATGGAGTGCCACAGTAATTTGTGTTTTAGTATACTGTATGTTTAGTGCATTTTACCCTTTGCATTATGCTACCAAAGTGTCTTTTAAGTTCTCTTGGTACCAGTGGTATGAAGAAGTGTAAGACCATCAACATTGAGGTTAGAATGGATGTACTCGAATGTTTTGAGAAAAGTGAATGAACAGCTGATGTTAAGCATGTTTTTGGACTTAGTGAATCTGCTTCATAAACCATTCATGGTAATGCAGGGAAGATCCATTTAAGACCTCGTATTCTTGAATTAAGCATGTTTTTGGACTTCGTGAATCTACTTCATAAACCATTCATGATAATGCAGGGAAGATCCATTTAAGACCTCGTATTCTCGAAGTTCGATTATGGGTGAAATTGATTGAATGTATGTTATAGTATTTTACTGTTGTTGGTACATATATACTTTAGCTTTTCATTAGGATGATATTTGGTGCTGCCTTATTGATAATGAAACCCTTAATTGCCATTGCATGCATTATTTGATTTACTTGTCTTTGATTCATTTGACCATTTTCAAGATTGTATCAATCATGTAAATTGAGAGGTCCCTTTATATGAAGTGGCTGAGTTAAAGAGTGGAGTATTATGCGGGGTTTATTTGCAGATGGTAGATGCAGTTTGGTATGATACATATGACAGCTGGAGACTGGATATGAGTAAGGGAGATCATTATTCATCTTTACATGATGCTGCCTGATAAAGGAGGGAAAGGCATTTAGGATTAAAGAAAGGATCTATGAAATATACAGACCCCTTGCCTACCATGGTTTTGCCAGTCATGGTTTTGAGTGTACACAGTAGAATAATGTATACTTTGTTGCTAAATGTGACATAAAGTTTTGAGTGTCCACATTTTTCACAGTGCCATCAAAATTTAATTCAAGCATAGGGCAAATGACATGTGATTGCAGGCAACCTGTAGCCCACCATTTCTAGGGAGAGAATGGAGGACTGTCAGGTTATGTTATAGTATTTTATAGTTCTTGGTACATGTATACAGTAGTTTTTCATTAGGTGCCATCTTGATTATGAAACTCCTTAATCTCTAGTGCTTGCATTATTTGAGTTACTTGTTTTTGATGCATGTGACCATTTTCAAGAATGTAAGTATCACATGAATTGAGAGGTCCCTGTATATAAAGTGGTCGAGTTAAACTGTGGAGTATTATGTGGGTTTTAGTTGTGTATGGTAGACACAGGTTTAGTACAATACATATGACAACTAGAGACGATATGAGTAAGTAAGATCATTGTTCATCTGTGCATGATGCTGCCTAATGAAGGAGAGAAAGGCAATTAGGATTAAAAAAAGGATCAGTGGAATATACAGAGACCTCTTGCGTACCATGGTTTTGCCAACCATGGTTTTAAGAATGTTTGGTAGAATAATATACCTTTTTTGCTAAATGTTACATTAAGTTTTGAGAGCCCACAGTTTTTCACAGCACCATTGAAATTCAATTCAAACATAGGGCAAGTGATATCTGATTGCAAGCTACTTGTGGCTCACCATTTCAAGGAAGAGACAGGAGGAGTGTCATAACTGGATGAAGTTGCTAGGGGAATCATTGAGTTAGCCTTTTATGCGGCTTAGCTGGCTGATTGCTTTGTGGGAGTGCAGAGGAACAGCATTAGTGGTAACATACTGCCATTTTATTATTCCTTATAGTTTTGTACTTCAGTTCTTTGAACTGTTATCAAATATATTGAATAAACACTGTTTTCAAGGTGTAGCATGCTTATTTTTAACTCAGAAGTGTTCATTGAAAGTATGTATCTCAAGGGTTAGTTCCCCTAACCCTATATTTCCCTTAAGCCCTGTACCTTGCTAACCACATTTTTGTCAGCCATGGCATCTTTCAGGATTGTAATCCTAGTTGTTGGCAGGAACTTTTGTAAAATGTTTATTATTACCATAACAGTTTTTTCAGGATCATATTAATTCATAGGCTTATTTGGTGTACAGTGGATGATAGATAATATGCATTTGTAACAATGCATTTGTGAAATGAAGGATTGTTTTTTGGAAAGTAGCAAAAGATGAGGGAGACTGTAATGTTGAAGGTGGAAGCTTACTTGAATATATATTTGTGTCTTTCCACTTAGGCTTGCGCTAACCATTTGGAAAATCTGTTAGTTCTCTACATCTGTGTCTTGTGAACACTCCTGAATTTCAGAAGCTCTCTTGTACCCAGTATGTCCACCTTTCTTAGGTCAGTAGGCTATTACATGGTGACCACCACTTCATTGTTGAAAATGGAAGTCATGTCAGGTTCATATGATAAACATGCCCCAACCTTCTCAATTTTCCTCTGTGTCTCTTGATAATCTGACTACATTGATTAATTTGTTTGATTACTAGTCTACCTCGCACACATTTGGGGGGAGTAGGTTGTTATTTCATGTGTGATGGGGTGGTGATGGGAATAGATAAAGGCAGACAGTATGAATTATGTGTATGTCTATGTGTGTATATATATGTATATGTTGAGATGTATAGGTATGTATATTTATGTGTGTGGACATTTATGCATATACATGTGTATGTGGGTGGGTTGGGCCATTTCTTTTGTCTGTTTCCTTGCGCTACCTCGCTAACGCAGGAGACAGCAACAAAGCAATATAAATAAAATGAATAAATACGTTTCTTTGAGGATCACCCAGAGGGGTTTGATTATTGCTGCCTTTGCTTTAGGTCATTCAAACTTTATCATAGGTCCAGATCTCAGCTGCTTACAGCAGCAGAGGCAACAATGTGATCTGATGTTTGGTCCTCATAGCACTAAGAATAAGGATGTCTCCAAAAGTTGAGAATAGGGCTCCCAAGAAAAAGTTTTATTTGGAAATATTTTGTTTTACTTATCTTTAATTCCTCCTTTGCAGCATACACTTGATTGGTATTTGAAATTTATTATGTGTTTTCTTCCAGAGTCGACTATATGATATTAAGAGCTAAAAGGAAAATTGAATATTTGGTTAGAGAGAAAATGTTGAGTGACTGACATTTGGGAAAGATAGAGAAATGACTAAGAATGTAGCATGAGAATGATATAAATCAAGGTAGAAGGATGTGAGAAAGAAGGGAATGGCATAGTTGAATAAGGATATGAAAATTGCAGTAAGGGAGAAAAGAGGGTTGTTAGATGAAGATGCCACAAGAAGGTATGTGAAAGAAGTTAATGGAAAAGGAAAGGATGAGTACTCATCAAGCAGTGAACAAGAAAAGTAAAGAGAGCAGATGAAGATTTGAAACAATCATTAATGGTGGTGGCCAGATCTGAGGTGTGATTATGAAATTCTTTTGGGGATAATGCAGATTTGGAAAGGCTCATCTATTTTTGTTGCTTGAATGGATTTTGGATGCAGATGGATTCTAGCTGTGCATGTATTGGTAAAAACCTTATCAGAAATTTTATATTCACATATGAATCACTGCAGTTGCTGTTGGCTCATCAGCACAGTTTTGACAAAAGTTTGATAGCACATGTTTAATTTCAATGGAGGAAAAATCTCTCCCATATCAAAGCTGTTTTCTTCAGGAAGATACAAATTACAGCTCCACTGGTGGTGTGGAACTTACTTTCAGACCCCCACAATGTCCTTCAAATAATCTATCTACCTAACTGTATCTCTCATGCCCATTTCCTGTAGGAACTCCCTCAAAGGGATGGCCATGGTTAGAGAGTCTCCATAACTATCCTTCAAATAGTATTTTCCTCTTCTCCTATTACTGCTTCTCAGTATTTTTACCATGCTGTGTACTCCTGCTCTGTCATTCCTGCTTTCCTCCAGTATGTAATTGCTTAGGGGAGCCCACATCTTTAAAATATATGATATTATTTTATAGTGATTGTTTTAGATTGTTGATAGCCACACTACTCTACAGAATTCTTCAACAAATGTTTTGAGTGCTGTTGTTGGATCTTTACCATATGAAAGTGTAAAGTGATTCAATACCCATAATGTTTAACAAAGGTTCTGTTGCTTTGACTTTGTTTTTGATGAGCTATAAGGAATATGGCATCTTCCTTTGTAATGTGTAGAAGTGAAACCATATTGATGAATTTCAAGGCAGAGAATGAATTGCTTAGATGTTGCTTTTTTAAACACAAAATTGTTAGTACAATTATTTTCTCCTCAATTCAGTTTCATTTTTTGATGGAGATACAAGCTCAAAGTTTGTTCATGATTTTTTTTATTATTCTTTGTCGTTGTCCCCCGCGTTAGCGAGGTAGCACAAGGAAACAGACGAAAGAATGGCCCCACAAAACTTTCCTTGGTTTACCCCGGACACTTCACATGCCCTGGTTCAATCCATTGACAGCACATCGACCTCAGTATACCACATCATTCCAGTTCACTCTATTCCTTGCATGCCTTTCACCCTCCTGCATGTTCAGGCCTCAATCACTCAAAATCTTTTTCACTCCATCTTTCCACCTACAGTTTGGTCTCCCACTTCTCCTCGTTCCCTCCACCTCTAACACATATATCCTCTTTGTCAGTCTTTCCTCACTCATTCTCTCCATGTTACCAAGCCATTTCAAAACACCCTCTTCTGCTCTCTCAACCACACTCTTTTTATTACCACACATCTCTCATACCCTTTCATTACTTACTCGATCAAACCACCTGACACCACATATTGTCCTCAGATTAATATGGGTAAAACTGAAAGTTGATGGAGAGAGATGGGTGATTATTGGTGCATATGCACCTGGGCATGAGAAGAAAGGTCATGAGAGGCAAGTGTTTTGGGAGCAGCTGAATGAGTGTGTTAGTGGTTTTGATGCACGAGACCGGGTTATAGTGATGGGTGATTTGAATGCAAAGGTGAGTAATGTGGCAGTTGAGGGAATAATTGGTATACTTGGGGTGTTCAGTGTTGTAAATGGAAATGGTGAAGAGCTTGTAGATTTATGTGCTGAAAAAGGACCGGTGATTGGGAATATCTGGTTTAAAAAGCGAGATATACATAAGAATACGTATGTAAGTAGGAGAGATGGCCAGAGAGCGTTATTGGATTACGTGTTAATTGACAGGCGCGCGAAAGAGAGACTTTTGGATGTTAATGTGCTGAGAGGTGCAACTGGAGGGATGTCTGATAATTATCTTGTGGAGGCTAAGGTGAAGATTTGTATGGGTTTTCAGAAAAGAAGAGTGAATGTTGGGGTGAAGAGGGTGGTGAGAGTAAGTGAGCTTGGGAAGGAGACTTGTGTGAGGAAGTACCAGGAGAGACTGAGTACAGAATGGAAAAAGGTGAGAACAATGGAAGTAAGGGAGTGGGGGAGGAATGGGATGTATTTAGGGAATCAGTGATGGATTGCGCAAAAGATGCTTGTGGCATGAGAAGAGTGGGAGGTGGGTTGATTAGAAAGGGTAGTGAGTGGTGGGATGAAGAAGTAAGATTATTAGTGAAAGAGAAGAGAGAGGCATTTGGACGATTTTTGCAGGGAAAAAATGCAATTGAGTGGGAGATGTATAAAAGAAAGAGACAGGAGGTCAAGAGAAAGGTGCAAGAGGTGAAAAAGAGGGCAAATGAGAGTTGGGGTGAGAGAGTATCATTAAATTTTAGGGAGAATAAAAAGATGTTTTGGAAGGAGGTAAATAAAGTGCGTAAGACAAGGGAGCAAATGGGAACTTCAGTGAAGGGCGCAAATGGGGAGGTGATAACAAGTAGTGGTGATGTGAGAAGGAGATGGAGTGAGTATTTTGAAGGTTTGTTGAATGTGTTTGATGATAGAGTGGCAGATATAGGGTGTTTTGGTCGAGGTGGTGTGCAAAGTGAGAGGGTTAGGGAAAATGATTTGGTAAACAGAGAAGAGGTAGTAAAAGCTTTGCGGAAGATGAAAGCCGGCAAGGCAGCAGGTTTGGATGGTATTGCAGTGGAATTTATTAAAAAAGGGGGTGACTGTATTATTGACTGGTTGGTAAGGTTATTTAATGTATGTATGACTCATGGTGAGGTGCTTGAGGATTGGCGGAATGCGTGCATAGTGCCATTGTACAAAGGCAAAGGGGATAAGAGTGAGTGCTCAAATTACAGAGGTATAAGTTTGTTGAGTATTCCTGGTAAATTATATGGGAGGGTATTGATTGAGAGGGTGAAGGCATGTACAGAGCATCAGATTGGGGAAGAGCAATGTGGTTTCAGAAGTGGTAGATGATGTGTGGATCAGGTGTTTGCTTTGAAGAATGTATGTGAGAAATACTTAGAAAAGCAAATGGATTTGTATGTAGCATTTATGGATCTGGAGAAGGCATATGATAGAGTTGATAGAGATGCTCTGTGGAAGGTATTAAGAATATATGGTGTGGGAGGCAAGTTGTTAGAAGCAGTGAAAAGTTTTTATCGAGGATGTAAGGCATGTGTACGTGTAGGAAGAGAGGAAAGTAATTGGTTCTCAGTGAATGTAGGTTTGCGGCAGGGGTGTGTGATGTGTCCATGGTTGTTTAATTTGTTTATGGATGGGGTTGTTAGGGAGGTGAATGCAAGAGTTTTGGAAAGAGGGGCAAGTATGAAGTCTGTTGTGGATGAGAGAGCTTGGGAAGTGAGTCAGTTGTTGTTCGCTGATGATACAGCGCTGGTGGCTGATTCATGTGAGAAACTGCAGAAGCTGGTGACTGAGTTTGGTAAAGTGTGTGAAAGAAGAAAGTTAAGAGTAAATGTGAATAAGAGCAAGGTTATTAGGTACAGTAGGGTTGAGGGTCAAGTCAATTGGGAGGTGAGTTTGAATGGAGAAAAACTGGAGGAAGTAAAGTGTTTTAGATATCTGGGAGTGGATCTGGCAGCGGATGGAACCATGGAAGTGGAAGTGGATCATAGGGTGGGGGAGGAGGCGAAAATTCTGGGAGCTTTGAAGAATGTGTGGAAGTCGAGAACATTATCTCGGAAAGCAAAAATGGGTATGTTTGAAGGAATAGTGGTTCCAACAATGTTGTATGGTTGCGAGGCGTGGGCTATGGATAGAGTTGTGCGCAGGAGGATGGATGTGCTGGAAATGAGATGTTTGAGGACAATGTGTGGTGTGAGGTGGTTTGATCGAGTAAGTAACGTAAGGGTAAGAGAGATGTGTGGAAATAAAAAGAGCGTGGTTGAGAGAGCAGAAGAGGGTGTTTTGAAATGGTTTGGGCACATGGAGAGAATGAGTGAGGAAAGATTGACCAAGAGGATATATGTGTCGGAGGTGGAGGGAACAAGGAGAAGTGGGAGATCAAATTGGAGGTGGAAAGATGGAGTGAAAAAGATTTTGTGTGATCGGGGCCTGAACATGCAGGATGGTGAAAGGAGGGCAAGGAATAGAGTGAATTGGATCGATGTGGTATACCGGGGTTGACATGCTGTCAGTGGGTTGAATCAGGGCATGTGAAGCGTCTGGGGTAAACCATGGAAAGCTGTGTAGGTGTGTATATTTGCGTGTGTGGACGTATGTATATAGATGTGTATGGGGGTGGGTTGGGCCATTTCTTATGTCTGTTTCCTTGCGCTACCTCGCAAACGCGGGAGACAGCGACAAAAAAAAAAAAATATACATTTTTGCTTTCCAAGATAACTTTCTTGCCTTCCACACATTTTTCAATGCTCCCAGAACTTTCAACCCCACCCCCACCCTATGGCTCACTTCCACTTCCATTGTTCCATCAGCTGCCAAATCCACTCCCAGATATCTAAAACACTCTCTCTCTCACCCCAGCTCTCATTTCCCCTCTATTTCACCTCTTGCACCTTTCTCTTGACCTCCTGCCTGTTTCTTTTATACATCTCCCATTCATTTGCATTATTTCCCTGCAAAAATTGTCCAAGTGCCTCTCTCTTTTGTTTCACTAATAATCTTACCTCTTCATCCCACCACTCACTGCTTTTTCTAATCTGCCCACCTTCCATGCTTCTCATGCCACAAGCATCTTTTGCGCAAGCCATCACTGCTTCCCTAGATACATCTCATTCATCCCCCACTCCCACTTACGTCCTTTGTTCTCACCTTTTTCCATTCTGTACTTAGTCTCTCCTGGTACTTCCTCACACGTCTCCTTCTTAAGCTCACTTACTCTCACCACTCTCTTCACCTTCTTTTTTGAAAACCTCTACAAATCTTCACCTTCGCCTCCACAACATAATGATCAGACATCCCTTCAGTTGCACCTTTCAGTACATTAACATCCAAAAGTCTCTCTTTCGCTCACCTATCAATTAACATGTAATCCAATAATACTCTCTGGCCATCCCTCCTACTGACATATGTATACTTATGTATATCTCTCTTTTTAAAGCAGGTATTCCCAATCACCAGTTCTTTTTCAGTGCACAAATCTACAAGCTCTTCACCCTTTTCATTTACAACACTGAACGCCCCTTGTACACCAATAATTCCCTCAACTGCCACATTACTCACCTTCGCATTCAAATCACCCATCACTATAACCCAGTCTCGTGCATCAAAACTACTAACACACTCACTTAGATGCTCCCAAAACACTTGCCTCTTTATCTCTCTTCTCATTCCTAGGTGCATATGCACCAATAATCACCCATCTCTCTCCATCCACTTTCAGCTTTACCCACATCAGTCTAGAGTTTACTTTCTTACACTCTATCACATGCTCCCACCACTTCAATTTCAGGAGTAGTGCTACTCCTTCCCTTGCTCTTATCCTCTCACCAACCCCTGACTTTACTTCCAAGACATTCCCAAACCACTTTTCCCCTTTACCCTTGAGCTTTGTTTCACTCAGAGCCAGAACATCCAGGTTCCTTTCCTGAAACATACTACCTATCTCTCCTTTTTTCTCATCATGGTTACATCCACATATATTTAGACACCCCAATCTGAGCCTTCGAGGAGGATGAGCACTCCCCGCGTGACTCCTGTTTCCCCTTTTAGAAAGTTGAAATACATGTTCATGATATACCACTTAATTTTGTTGGTTTGAAGGACAGTTAGTGATATAAAAAGAATGTATGTATTTTCCTTTGCAGTTTTCGGGTTGCAGCAGTAGACCATGGTCTGTTTTCTTTTACTGATGTGACACATGGTACATGGCCAATCATCCTTGTTACAAATCCTAAGCATGCATTGTTTGCTATGAAGCACCATGAACCACTTCACCTTATTCAGGCATCAACACATATCAGGTCTGTTTATGTTCTAATTGTAGTAATCAATATATATTAAGAAAGTTCATGTTAATCCAATAAGTGTATTGATAACATTATGTACGTAAGCTTACTCAAGATGTATTATAAAATATAGGAAATGAGAAAATTATGAGTGCAGTGAAATTTAACATTTTAGTAGAAGAATATTAAGGGTTAGATGAGATAGAAGAGAAGTAGAGGGATGTTGTATGGCAGGTGAACTGTATGAGATGAGGATGAGTAAGGAAAAATAACATGGGACGGAAGCAGTGCATAGCTCCATGAAAGAAAAGGTATAAAAGCTTGCTCTATGATGGTTCAGAATGTGGCAGATAGCAACTTGATGGAGAGTGAAACCCTACAAGTAGAACTAGTAATGGGAAGCCTTAAGGATGTTCACAAGAAGTTGAAAGTGGTTTAAGACCTAGGAATGATACCAACGGCATAGTTCACTGAAAATAAAGTATTCTTTTGGTAATGACATTAAAAGTTAAGGGAGAATTATCAGACATTAAGGTAAGAGAGTTGTGATTGGAAGAGGTGGAGGTGAAATTTACTAATGAACTTTAACCAAGTTTGTCCAGAGGGATACACAGTGGCAAGAAGGGATAGAGAAAATAAAGGAGTAGGGTATCGAACCCTCTCAATCAGGGATTCCATGAAATTCTTGGAAATATCAGTTTATGGTATCTTCAGACAACACATAATGGAGAAGATTACTGTGGATAGGATATGTATTGATAATACTTGTCATTTAAGACCTGCAGTATTGCATAACAGGTGAATCTACAAAATAATAAACTATGAGGGTGATGAAGGTAGCAACAAGATGCTTCCTCTTAGAAGAAGGTAAATTTTTGATAATGAGGAATTTCAGTTACAGAGAAATAGACTAGGAGAACCTAGATTCCCATGGAGACCTTGAGCATGGAGCCAGAAATATGCCTGCAGATTTATTGCAGCACCTCCTACCTTGATCATGGGTTCCATGCTAAGAGTGTTGTTACATTACAGGCAGTTCTTGTAAGATGCCTGGTCAAATTTAGATTACTTTTACTCTTGAACAGTATGTCATCTCTCTGTCTCCTAGAGGGTAGCAGTCTTGATTTTTCTGTTATCATAGACATGAAAAATTTGGAAATCCCATGTTCTCATGATTTCCCATAATACAGTGTGATAGGTAATCAGTGATGATGTAACTCTAGGCAATGGTATAAGCACTGATTTAATTTGCTTATACATGCAGTGGCATAGAAAGACTTCTCTTCCCCTCTCAACACCTTTACTATGTCAGAAAAAAGAGCATGAGATTTAGCTACCTCATGATTAGTGCATGAGGTTCTCCTTCCACAAAATGTCCATCAGGGAAGAAAGGTAATATAGTACAGTATATGACCAGGAACGTAAGTAAGGAATGAAGGACGGTGATACAGAGTGAAATATACCATGGTTCGAGGAGTAGGTCAATAACTCTCTTCTCTTTCCCTTTCATTAACCTCGCTATGTTTCAATAAGGTCCAGCCTTGATGTGGAATTTTGTCCATGACTTGAACCTTAAAAAGCATAAAAACTAGGGAAATGTAGGTGTCGTTAGACATCATCTGTCAGTAGTAAAAGTAACTAAGTGAGAAGGCACCTTTGATAAGGCTTTATTATTAGCAGCAGATAAAAAGAGTACAGCTCCCATTAGCTCACCGTACCCTGCTGTTACATGGAGTGCAGCTTTGAAGAAGAACCCTGTTAAAATGGATCATGGGGTTGCATACCCATATTGTAATTGAGGTGAGTTTACGTGTCTGTGTGTGGAAAGATGATACAATGCCAGATGAATGCCATAAACCCTAAGCTGGGCTAGTTCGGTGTAATGATGATATCCTTAGCAGCAATACCTGCAACATAGAAGCATAGTAGCAGAAAAGCATGGCAGCAATAGCAACAGCGGCATTGAATTAGTGAAGATTAGAATGTAGTGGACACGTCCTTGACCTGAACTGTAGGGTTCATGGTATAGGCATGTGGTTTTGAGGATGGAGTGAAGATGGCCTTTGACTTGACCCCCAAAATAACTTTAAGCTAGATTCAAGGCCAGCTGAAGAGGTTAGTACTGATAAGAACGTGAAAGAAAAAGTAACGAGTTGCCATTCTAGGTACTGCTAAGTAGTATATATTGGGGTATATAAGAATGATGGTCCATTGAAAGATGATGTAGACTTTGATTTTGTTCTTTTTTATAGGTGAAGGTGTGAATAGTTAATGTCAGTTTTATAGTTAAAGCCCAGAGAGTATGAGCTAAGGTTTAGGGTAGGGGTTTTCAAACATTTTGAAGCCACAGAACCTTTATATATGAATTAGCACAAAAATAGTATCTCCATCAGGCTTCTGCATAATCTCAGGGTTCCATGAAATACAGTATGAAAACATCTGGTTTTAGATATGATTTTGAGAGAAGATAAAGGGAATGATGAATACCAAAGTGGGATATCAGCAAGTATGCATGTTTTTGTCTATTGAGGTTGAAATGAATGATAGGGTAAGAGTATTACATGTAATAAAGCATGCACACCATGGTTTTGAGGTTATGAGAAGCAGTTTGTTTTGGATGCCTAGAAATTGATATGAGTTCAAGGGAGTGAAGGTTATGATACTTTAGTTTTTGTTGAAAGGCTGGCTTTCTGGAGTTGTGATGCATTTGAAATGTATTTTTGTGGGAAAAATGAGGTGAAGAATGGATAGAGCAAGAAAAATTGAATATAGCATAGAAAAGTAATATCAGAGTTTGTATTGGTGTGGGTAGTGGATTAGGCACTTGACTATGTTTTCATGGTCATTTTGAATTATTAACACTTTCTCTTCTTTACAGAGTCCTAGTATGGTCTCTCTCTCCTATTGCTGAAGCTCGAGTAAAATTAAGTGACTCTGATGCGTGGCTCATGCTTTCCAATGTAAAAGGGCCACTCTATGTTGTCAAGTGGAATGCCAGCAGATATGCATCTGGATTACACATGCTTGAAGTAATTACAATTATATGTAAATACTGTCATTATATAATTGCTTATGCTGGATCATTTTAACATATGAGATCTCTAACAACATTGATTTTATTCACATCATTGATATTTACTTTTGCAGTAGTCTTCTTGGCCTTAGTCACCCAGAAAAGCATTACAGTGGGAAGGGCAATGGGATTACTATTTACCACAATGATGGTTGATTTCTATGGCCTTAATGGTACTGCAGTACTGCTCTTTTGGCTGCCACATTCTCAGACTTAACATTATCTCATAATGAATATTTTCCAATAATTAGACTTATCCTTCCCTGTACTGTACATTTCTTTTTCTTCTCATGCTCTCTGATTTTTGTTTTCACAGTTGTGTAAGCTTTTTCTTCACGATATTCTTAATTCTTTGGTGTCAACGTTTGCAGATGACTTCAGAATTATGATAGTAATTTAGTTCTTTGAGAAGATGGAAAACCTGCTAATTGTTATCGACCAAGTCTTCCAGTGGGGAGATGTTTTACCTCTTCCACAGTGGGAGGAACAAAGAAGTCAATTCCCATAGCAAGTACAAAACAGAAATAGGACTTGTCAAAATGCAAAAGGAATGCATAAAAACTGTAGGTTTGAGAACGGTGGATTACCTCATCTTTGCAGAATTATTATGACAAGGGAAGGAAGACCACTGATGAGACCAGAGTTCAAAGCATTTTCTTTCTCCTAGCCGGAGTTGGGTATGCTTACATAACCAGTTGAAAAAAAAATTGTTGCTTGAAAATTATTATAGATCTCCTCATAGCCTGCAGTGACTTGAATAGGCCAAAAGTTCTAATGCTTTACTCACTGTACTGCAACTGTGAATAGTGCTTCATAAGATATACAGAAATGATGGAAGGATTGGTCCCTAACCTGTGTACAAATGATAGTATGGGAAGAATATGTAAGTAGAACTGTTGCAGAGCAGAAATGCTGTCAGAATCAACAAAAGAAACAGCATAAATGTTGAGATTCACATTTAACCTACTGATGGCAAATATTGAGAATACCATGGAAAGACCCATGGATTTCCTCAAAAAGGATCTGTTCCGTTTCAGTGTGTACCATACCATCCTGGATGCACAACCTGTAGGAAAATAAGACAAGCATCATAAAAATGGCTAGTGGGCCACTCTTTCATGAAGAAGCTTGGTCACAGACTGAGTTGTGGATGTAGATGACAGCCCTTTGAAGTCAGCAAAATATATACAAAAGTTAAGGGAAGATAGTGTATTTAATTGTTGTTAAAAACTGAAGACAAGGTGATCAGGAAGAATTAGAACTTTTGTAAATAGATGAAGTATGGGAATGGTGTGCTGTTTTGCTGTTTATACAGAATGTATTATACTTGGACATGGTTAGAGAAAGATAGGTATAATGTGCTGTATTTACAACCTCATTAATGATTTGATATTTTTTTTTTTTTTTTTTATTATACTTTGTCGCTGTCTCCCACGTTTGCGAGGTAGCGCAAGGAAACAGACGAAAGAAATGGCCCAACCCCCCCCCATACACATGTATATACATACGTCCACACACACAAATATACATACCTACACAGCTTTCCATGGTTTACCCCAGACGCTTCACATGCCTTGATTCAATCCACTGACAGCACGTCAACCCCGGTATACCACATCGATCCAATTTACTCTATTCCTTGCTCTCCTTTCACCCTCCTGCATGCTCAGGCCCCGATCACACAAAATTTTTTTTCACTCCATCTTTCCACCTCCAATTTGGTCTCCCTCTTCTCCTTGTTCCCTCCACCTCCGACACATATATCCTCTTGGTCAATCTTTCCTCACTCATCCTCTCCATGTGCCCAAACCACTTCAAAACACCCTCTTCTGCTCTCTCAACCACGCTCTTTTTATTTCCACACATCTCTCTTACCCTTACGTTACTCACTCGATCAAACCACCTCACACCACACATTGTCCTCAAACATCTCATTTCCAGCACATCCATCCTCCTGCGCACAACTCTATCCATAGCCCACGCCTCGCAACCATACAACATTGTTGGAACCACTATTCCTTCAAACATACCCATTTTTGCTTTCCGAGATAATGTTCTCGACTTCCACACATTCTTCAAGGCCCCCAGGATTTTCGCCCCCTCCCCCACTCTATGATCCACTTCCGCTTCCATGGTTCCATCCGCTGCCAGATCCACTCCCAGATATCTAAAACACTTCACTTCCTCCAGTTTTTCTCCATTCAAACTCACCTCCCAATTGACTTGACCCTCAACCCTACTGTACCTAATAACCTTGCTCTTATTCACATTTACTCTTAAGTTTCTTCTTCCACACACTTTTCCAAACTCAGTCACCAGCTTCTGCAGTTTCTCACATGAATCAGCCACCAGCGCTGTATCATCAGCGAACAACAACTGACTCACTTCCCAAGCTCTCTCATCCCCAACAGACTTCATACTTGCCCCTCTTTCCAAAACTCTTGCATTTACCTCCCTAACAACCCCATCCATAAACAAATTAAACAACCATGGAGACATCACACACCCCTGCCGCAAACCTACATTCACTGAGAACCAATCACTTTCCTCTCTTCCTACACGTACACATGCCTTACATCCTCGATAAAAACTTTTCACTGCTTCTAACAACTTTCCTCCCACACCATATATTCTTAATACCTTCCACAGAGCATCTCTATCAACTCTATCATATGCCTTCTCCAGATCCATAAATGCTACATACAAATCCATTTGCTTTTCTAAGTATTTCTCACATACATTCTTCAAAGCAAACACCTGATCCACACATCCTCTACCACTTCTGAAACCACACTGCTCTTCCCCAATCTGATGCTCTGTACATGCCTTCACCCTCTCAATCAATACCCTCCCATATAATTTACCAGGAATACTCAACAAACTTATACCTCTGTAATTTGAGCACTCACTCTTATCCCCTTTGCCTTTGTACAATGGCACTATGCACGCATTCCGCCAATCCTCAGGCACCTCACCATGAGTCATACATACATTAAATAACCTTACCAACCAGTCAACAATACAGTCACCCCCTTTTTTAATAAATTCCACTGCAATACCATCCAAACCTGCTGCCTTGCCGGCTTTCATCTTCCGCAAAGCTTTCACTACCTCTTCTCTGTTTACCAAATCATTTTCCCTAACCCTCTCACTTTGCACACCACCTCGACCAAAACACCCTATATCTGCCACTCTATCATCAAACACATTCAACAAACCTTCAAAATACTCACTCCATCTCCTTCTCACATCACCACTACTTGTTATCACCTCCCCACTTGCGCCCTTCACCGAAGTTCCCATTTGCTCCCTTGTCTTACGCACTTTATTTACCTCCTTCCAGAACATCTTTTTATTCTCCCTAAAATTTAATGATACTCTCTCACCCCAACTCTCATTTGCCCTTTTTTTTCACCTCTTGCACCTTTCTCTTGACCTCCTGTCTCTTTCTTTTATACATCTCCCACTCAATTGCATTTTTTCCCTGCAAAAATCGTCCAAATGCCTCTCTCTTCTCTTTCACTAATACTCTTACTTCTTCATCCCACCACTCACTACCCTTTCTAATCAACCCACCTCCCACTCTTCTCATGCCACAAGCATCTTTTGCGCAATCCATCACTGATTCCCTAAATACATCCCATTCCTCCCCCACTCCCCTTACTTCCATTGTTCTCACCTTTTTCCATTCTGTACTCAGTCTCTCCTGGTACTTCCTCACACAGGTCTCCTTCTCAAGCTCACTTACTCTCACCACCCTCTTCACCCCAACATTCACTCTTCTTTTCTGAAAACCCATACAAATCTTCACCTTAGCCTCCACAAGATAATGATCAGACATCCCTCCAGTTGCACCTCTCAGCACATTAACATCCAAAAGTCTCTCTTTCGCACGCCTGTCAATTAACACGTAATCCAATAACGCTCTCTGGCCATCTCTCCTACTTACATAAGTATACTTATGTATATCTCGCTTTTTAAACCAGGTATTCCCAATCATCAGTCCTTTTTCAGCACATAAATCTACAAGCTCTTCACCATTTCCATTTACAACACTGAACACCCCATGTATACCAATTATTCCCTCAACTGCCACATTACTGATATTAAGCTTGTATTTACCCTGCTGAATGAGCCTCTTCTGTGCTATGTGAAATTTTTGTTGCTACCTTTATTTACGTGGGATTAACAGACTTTCCAGAAATTACCACTTATCAATGGATATCATTTTGAACAAAAACATTGGTATTATGCACACATATGTGTATAATTACTCATTTGTATGATATGATGAGGCTATTTATCAATCATGCGGCCCCATCTCTTAAACCTCCTTTACCATCAAGTAGCTGTTTAAACATTTAGATACTGCTGGTATTCTTTTACAACCATCCACCACCATTGCCTTAAAACAAAGTCATTACATCTGTCAAAACTTATTTAAATATAGTTGATAAATGAAATACTGTCACAGGTCATGAGCTAAGATATTCAGTGCCCACCAATAAAGTAGGCATAATGGGGCTGTGGCATAACCATCAAGGATGAGCATGAAATAAAACCAGAAAAACTGTGTATTCATCGCCAGCTAGAACTTTATTGGTTTGTTTCCTTTTATGCACTCATAGAAATAAGTAAGAACTGAGCCAGCAGGGTTCTTAAGCCATCTAGGGTTCATCTGTGCCCAAATTTCATAAATAGCTGCCTACAGCCTAGGTAGCAATGAAATATCCCTGCAGTGTAATTTCATCTTCATAAGCACCCACAAATTTTCTAATGGATTCAAATCCGGTGAGTTCCCAGGCCAGTCACTGAAAAAATCCCATTAGTTACACAGTAGCTTGAGGTAACTGTGTCTGTTCATAATTTCAATCTTTGGCAACACTACAAGGTCCCGGCACCATAATAACTGAAGCAGCACCATACCATAAGGCAAGCAGGGAACTTTACAGTACTTGCACTGTGCTTAGTGTCAAATGGACCACAGCCTGGTTGACTGCACACACCCACTACAGCTACCTGTCACTGGAAAGCTTGACTCATTCTTCCACAAGACACTTCTGAACTTAGCTTTATTCCACGCTAAACATTTCTTACAAAGATCAATTCTTTTCTTCTGGTGCTTACAGGTTACGAATGCTTTGGGATGCAGCCTGCAGCTCCTGTACTTGAGGTCCCCATGTAAGTGACAGTGCACTGTCCTTACCGACACATCACTGAGTAGTGTAGGGTTTTTTCTTTTGCACTCAAGTGTGTATCTACATCCACTTGATGTTTTAAATCATTCAGAGTACACAGAGAGACTTTTCTGGCCTTCTCAGGGCATTTCACATGGGTTGGTCTAGCAGTGCCACTGCTGTTATTAAATTTCTTCACCTAGTATTGTACTGATCTCAGGCTCACATCAGTAGTATTAGAAATTTTCTTAAATGCTTTATTTACCCTGTAAAGTACAACTTTTGATGCTACCTTGTCAACAATAGCAGGTGGTAGAGGTACAAAAAGGGAAAAAACAATGAAAATGCAGGGCATAAGTGTGGAGCACAAGGCATTCCCATCTGCTGTGATAGCTACACTGTTACTGAGATGGGCTCGTGTGTTATGCTGGCATGTCACATAGTTGCCACTGCTTGCTATAGGGCTCCAACTTATATGGCAGACACCAACACAATTCTAGTAGGGGTAAAGTGATTTGCATCAGTATGAATGTCACAGGCCTGCTCATGCATACTTCATTGGCAGGTACTTTAGGATAAGGTCTCACATTACAGTATTGTGAAGTGGGTGCAATAAAGTCCCAGCTGGGGCCAGTTTAGTTAATGTAGTTTGTCAACCAGGATGAATACAGAATTCAAACAATATATGGTGCTGGCAAGGGTAGTACATAAAACATGAAGAAATACATGGAAAAAAGTTGCATACCTTTACAGTGAAAAGACTAGTAAATACACTTGCACCCTCTAAAAGGATAGAAAAAGAAGAAAAACACACGGAAGGAACCCTGTGTCAAAAGAAGTTATTTATTCCTACAAAAAGATAACACACATTTAGCTATCCTATCCCTGGTCAAAGATAATTTTACCCAACTAGGTAGGATAATAAGAGGGTGTGCCACCAGTGGACAATTAACAGTCAAATGAGATAAACTCATTGCATCAGTTCACAGTACACTAAGGCACTGCTATAGTAGATATGGTACACGGTTAATAATGGGCTACAGGTTGATTTCAAATAGACGATAATTTAACACTGATTATGAGTATGTTAGTGATAGTTCAGTGATAGGAACACTTAATAATCATTATTAAAGTGATAGTTCAACACTGGGAACACTTGATAAAGGGAAGTAGTTTCGACATCTAAACAGGATACCCAGTTTCTTAGCAGCAGACTTAGCTATTCCTGTAATGTGGGGTTTCCAAGAAAGAGAGGATGTTACAGTAATACCAAGCATGTTCATTGAGTCAAGTGGTGGAAATGAGGAACTGTCAAAGGAGTGGCGAGAGTTGTGAGTAGTTTTTGATAGGAAAATGGGTAGAAATTGGGTCTTGGAGGCATTAAACTTAACAAGATTTTGTCTACCCCACTGAGGTATCCTGTCCAAGTCTGAGTTTATTAAGGAAGCTGTGTCAAGATGAGATGCTGATTGAGTGAGAGAAGAGGGAGTAGAATTGAAGGATGTGGATGAATACAATGTTGAGTCATGAGTGTGAGTGCATTGAATTATTTGTGGAGGAGAGGAAATCATTTAAAAAAGGAGAAAAAGTGTATGGGACAGGAGAGAATCATAAGGGACACCGCTGTTAATGGAAAAAAGGGGGGAGTTTGATCCATCAACAACCACAGAGATAGATGGGCTGGAGAGGAAGCTTGATATGAAAGAGCAAAGTGAGGGAGGGAAGCCAAAGGAGGGGAGCTTAGCAATGAGACCCTGATGCCACATCTTGTCAAAAACCTTAGATGTGTCAAGGGCAACTACATGTGACTCCCCAAAGTCTTTCAGGGATGATGACCTGATATTAATAAGATAGGAAAGAATATCACTAGTAGATCTCGCTTTACAGAAGCCACACTGGTAGTCAGAGAGAAGACTGTGATTTTCGAGATGTTTAAGGATATGGGAGTTGAGGATGGATTGAAAGACTTTGGAAATGGTAGATGTCAAAGCAGTAGGATGATAGTTAGAGGGGTCAGAATGGTCACCCTTCTGTGGGATGGGATGTATCAATGCACGTTTCCAAGGAAAAGTTTTGGTTTTTAAGCAGAAACGGAACAGATGAGCAAGCACAGGTGCAAGTTCAGAGGAACACTCTTTCAGTACACAGGGATGGATGCAATCAGAACCATATGCCTTGCTTGTGCCCAGAGAAAGAATTGCTTTTTGGACAGTCCAAAAAAGAGATTATGGGAAGAGGCATAGGATTAGTAAGAGGAGCCTCAGAGGGTGAGGCAATGTTAGAGCCATCCAAGGTGGAGTTAGAGGAGGACCAGGTACCAAGTTGCTTTGTCGGTGGGAGAGAGCAATAGTACTGTCAGAATGGAAAAGTGAAGGAAAGGTAAAGTGACAGAAGTTGTTAGAGATGCCCTTAGGTAGAGATCAGAAAGACCTATTAGTGGATGATGAGGAGAGGTTATCGTGCTTCCTTTGAATAAAGAAATGCTTCATCTTATGGATAATGTCCTTGCAGCGATTACAGGCAATGACAGAAGCTGAATGGGAGCCAGAAGAAGGAGAGTTTTTCCAAGCCCAATTTGCCTGATCCCTCATTTGAGTGGCCTCAGAACAGGAACAGTTGAACCATGGATTGGATAAAGAAATCATCTTGGAGGAAGAGGGGATAATTGCTTCCATTTCCACAAGAATAACCTCTGTAATGCATTGGCAGAGATAGAAGCATCACCACATAAGAGACAGTAATTTACCAAAGGAAAGTCAGAAAAGAAGTTACATAAATTGTTCCAGTCAGCTTTGTTCAGGTGCCAGTATTTATGCTTAGAAGGGGCTACTGGAGAGGAAGATGCCATTAAGATAGTTTGAAATTGGAAGACTTGATACTCAGTACATAGAATATCAGTGCAGGGTAATATCACTAGGAATAAGAATGATAAATGCTTTTGCAATATCATTTGAGGGTAATGTCACTGGTCATTAACAAGGATGGATATAAATAGTACTGTACTGTATTTTGATTTATATCGATTACTGTCCTCTACCTGCTTTTCTTTAGCTCAGAAAAGTAAGAGTTTTATAAGCAATACATTGTATTGTAAGCATCCATAAAGAGTTTAATAAAAAATACATTGTACTGTAAACATCCATAATATCAAGATGCTTAACTTTTAGATTACACAAGAGTGCAAACACTGTTGTTTGTTCATCCAACAAAGTAATCTGCCTGTACATCCACATTTCCTGCAGGCAGAAAACTAACACTTCTCCTCAATCTGCTGAGTTATTTGTATGTTTTTTATACAGTTTGAACTAAGTATTAAATATTTGCTTCATTAAAACATTATATGGCCAGGGAGGTAATTTACCAGTGCTACCCACCTTGGTATTTGGAGAGTTAGTGATGGCTGTGTAGTGAGCCAGCACTTCAGTGGTTGCCAAGTTGCACTCCTCTGACCCAGGAAGCTGTCTTTTCTTTCTGCCTCACTCACACATGGACTACTGGCATTCTGTCCCCGAACATACAATCTCTCCTTGTCACACATAACACTTGGCAACACTCAATCACACTCTAGACTTTCTTATGGTGAGCCCTATTTGTAAGCCCAGTCTTTTGGGAAAATGGTAGGAGCAGTTGATGGAAGTAGTAGTTAGGAACATTTAGATAGGAGCATTAGATAGAAACATTAGGTAAAAGTAGTTGGTAGGAACATTAGTTAGGAGCATTAGGTAGAAGTAGTCAGTAGAAGCATTAGGTAGGAGCCTCTTGAAACAGTGTACTAGACTTGCCCTTTGCCAGTGGCCTGTTAAGGATGAGGCTCAAAAGGCTAAGAAGTGGAGTTCACTAGTTATGGAGATTATTGCCATGGCCACCCCTTTGAGGGAGTTCCAGAAGGGAACAGGCATCAGAGACTTAAATAGATACATAGATAAAACTTTATTTTAATCCTGTGACAGTAAGCAAGAAAGTGCTCACTGACATGAAAGAAACAGAAAAAATATGTCTTGACATAAAACTGTATTTGTTAGTGTGAGGTGATAGTGCACAAAGTTGGCTTGATATCAGTAAACCTTTACTTTGCCCTATGATAATAATCTTTGATGTATTTGAATAACAGAGAAGAGTATGTATTTGAGAAAACGTTTTCAGAATTATTCCTCAGCAATATATCCCCTTAACATTGCATATGGTAATGATGGCTCTCTTAAAAGTAACTTCACTCAAAGAAGTGCTTTGAAGGAACACATTCACTACATTATATGTAGAATGAAATCATGCCTGGAAAAAATTATAATTGTATATTTTTATAGACATAAAGCATCCATGCTACCAGCTCAGGCCCTTCCCCTTCCACTCATTACCATCTCATACCAGTGTAGAGGATGTTACGCTACTTTTCCCTTCATATATGATATACAGATCCTCTGAGTCAGTCTTTATTGCCTTCATTCTTTTCATATGCCATTTCAACACAACCAGGTTTGCTCTCTCATTCTCACTGCACTTACTAGTGCACCCCTTTCTGATACTCCTTCCCAACAAAGTCAACCTGCTTTGCACCATATCTTCCTCAGGTAAGCCTCAGGTCATCTCCAATACATCCACCCTCTTCCTTTCATTTGCATTCAAGGCCTGACACTCAAATCCACATGTAACTGTCGGCACTGCTATACCTTCAAACATATGTCTTTGCAGATTATACTATTGCAATATTTTACCTCAATATCCATTTATTGTGAATATTTTTCTGTTACTGTAAGATAACCAAATGTCATTCACCTCTATATCTGTTTATGTTGACTTATCTAACAGGTGTATGCACGAGATGTTGATGGTCGAGAGTCGACAGCAACACAACCATTTTCTTTGGATGAATCGCAACCTTCTTTTCGTTTCTGGCCAAGAGCACTCCTCATGTCCAACATCTCCATGTTTGTGAGTATTTGTAATCTTTATTTTCCAAAAAAGGCTTATTGTACATTAATTAACCTTTTTGCACTGACTGTAAATGAATAGAAGGTATAGGAAGGAAAGATTACAGTCATCTCAAATATTTTAAGCTTTTATGTATTTTTATCACCTGTGGATAGAGTTTATTGAACATTCAAGAGAGCACTTGCTTAGTGGGGGGTTGAAATGCCATTTTACTTCCTAGAATGAGGTGCAGCCATAAGGATTTAACCTCTTCAATCATCATAAAACCCAAGAGGATGGCAGATAATGCTCACAAGACTCAATGATCACAAAGGACTAACTGGCCATGCCTATAGCATCATGGCATGGAGGTTATTTAACACCAAGCCACTACACAACCCCATTCATTTCCTATTTCCTTTTGACATATGGCATACCTGCTGACCATTGCATGAATCATCATCAGCTTGCGGTTTCTTAACTTTTTTCTGACAAGATGTCAGATTGTTATATTTCTTTCATTCGTGGGTTGTTCCTAACATGAACTGAATGTACTTTGTTGTATTTTGAGAACCATTGTGTTTGGAGGCAACAGTAGCATCACCTGCCACTGTATGTTGGTGACCTTGAATTTTGTTTAAAGGGTTAGCCTAATTACAGGATATTTTGAGGGTGATTTTTTAATGGGGAATCAGAGTGCTTTGGATACCTGGGAGTAGAGTTAGCAACAGATGGAAACTTAGGGACTGAAATGAGTCTTGGGCTGGAATAGGGGACTTGGGTTATAGTTACATTAAGGAGTGCTTAGAAGGGGACATCATTGATTGTTTGGGCAAAGATGGATAATGTCTGAAGGTATAGTAGTTCCAACAGTGTTGTGTGGGTGCGAGTCTTGGGCCATAAGTACAAGGGAGGGGAAGAGGGTGGACATGCTTGTCATATTTCATTGGTGGTATTGTTTTATCCAGCAATTCTTTCTATACCTTATATTTCAGTACTCCCTACAGCGCAGTTCAATTTATTGGCATATGCACTTTCTTTTTCATCTTTCTTCTACTTTTTATTTATCCTGCACTCTTCATCCTCTGAGTTATGATTTTTCATTATATCTTCCTTGATGTGCTTAGTAAGGTGAATTCTCTGTATAATCAAACAGCTTACCAAAATGAAGTGGGCACTTTGGATAAAAGCACCAAATTTCGTAGGACTCTTTCCATACTCCTACTAGTAAACATTTTGTCATAAGCCATTAAATTTGATCCATTGGAAGCTATCAGGTGCTACTTTCAAGTTTTTAGAATGTTTAGAAAGGGAAAAATGACCGTTTTATATTTGTGATATAGTCTGATCATTATCTTGTGGAGGCGAAGGTGAAGACTTGTAGAGGTTTTCAGAAAAGAAGAGAGTGATGAGAGTAAGTGCTTGGAAAGGAGACTTGTGTGGGGAAATACCAGAAGAGATTGAGTGCAGAATGGAAAAAGGTGAGAGCAAAAGATGTAAGGGGAGTGGGGGACGAGTGGGATGTATTCAGGGAAGCAGTGATGGCTTGCACAAAAGATGCTTGTGGCATGAGAAAGGTGAGAGGTAGGCAGATTAGAAAGAACATTGAGTGGTGGGATGAAGAAGTAAGATTGTTAGTGAAAGAGAAGAGAGAGAGAGAGAGGCGTTTGGACCATTTTTGCAGGGAAGTAGTGTAAATGACTGGGAGATGTATAAAAGGAAGAGGCAGGAGGTCAAGAGAAAGGTGTAAGAGGCAAGAAGAGGGCAAATAAGAGTAGGGGTGAGACAGTATCATTAAATTTTAGGGAGAATAAAGATGTTTTGGAAGAAGGTAGATAAAGTGCGTAAGACAAGAGAACAAATTGGAACATCAGTGAAGGGGGCTAATGGGGAGGTAATAACAAGTAGTGGTAAAGTGAGAGGAGATGGAGTGAGTATTTTGAAGGTTTGTTGAATGTGTTTGATGATAAAGTGGCAGATATAGGGTGTTTTGGTCAAGGTGGTGTGCAAAGTGAGAGGGTTAGGGAGAATGGTTTGGTGAACAGAGAAGAGGGAGTGAAAGCTTTGTGCAAGATGAAAGCTGGCAAGGCTGTGGGATTGGATGGTGTTGCAGAGGAATTTATGCAAAAGGGGGTGACTGTGTTGTTGACTGGTTAGTAAGGATATTCAATGTATGTATAGTTCATGGTGAAGTGCCTGAGGATTGGCACAATGCATGCATAGTGCCAATGTATAAAGGCAAAGGAGATAAAGGTGAGTGTTCAGATTACAGAGGTATAAGTTTGTTGAGTATTCCTGGGTTATTATATGGGAGGACATTGAGTGGGTAAAGGCATGTACAAAGCATCAGATTGGGGAAGAGCAGTGTGGTTTCAGAAGTGGTAGAGGATGTGTGGATCAGTTGTTTTTGCTTTGAAGAATGTATGTGAGAAATGCTTAGAAAAACAGATGGATTTGTATGTAGCATTTACGGATCTGGAGAAGGCATATTATAGAGTTGATAGAGATGCTTTATTGAAGGTATTAAGAGTATATGGTGTGGGAGGTAAGTTGCTAGAAGCAGTGAAAAGTTTTTATCGAGGATGTAAGGCATATGTACGAGTAGGAAGAGAGGAAAGTGATTGGTTCCCAGTGAGTGTTGGTTTGTAGCAGGGGTCCATGATGTCTTCATGGTAGTTTATGGATGGGGTTATTAGTGAGGTGAATGCAAGAGTTTTGGAGAGAGGGGCAAGTATGCAGTCTGTTATGGATGAGAGGGCATGGAAAGTTGGTCAGATGTTGTTCGCTGATGATACAGCGCTGGTGGCTGATTTGGGTGAGAAACTGCAGAAGTTGGTGACTGAGTTTGATAAAGTGTGTGAAAGAAGAAAGTTGAGAGAAAGTTTGAGTAAGAGCAAGGTTATTAGGTTCAGTAGGGTTGAGGGACAAGTTAATTGGGAGGTAAGTTTGAATGGAGAAAACTGGAGGAAGTGAAGTGTTTTAGATATCTGGGAGTAGATTTAGTAGCAGATGGAACCATGGAAGCAGAAGTGAGTCTCAGGATAGGTGAGGAGGCGAAGGTTCTGGGAGTGTTGAAGAATGTGTCGAAGGTGAGAACGTTATCTTGGAGAGCAAAAATGGTTATGTTTGAAGGAATAGTGGTTCCTACAATGTTATATGGTTGCAAGGCATGGGCTATAGATAGGGTTGTGCGGAGGATGGTGGATGTGTTGGAAATGAAATGTTTGAGGACAATATGTGGTATGAGGTGGTTTGATCGAATAAGTAATGAAAGGGTTAGAGAGATGTGTGGTAGTAAAAAGAGTGTGGCAGAGAGAGCAGATGAGGGTGTATTGAAATGGTTTGGTCAAATGGAGAGAATGAGTGAGGAAAGATTGACAAAGAGGATGTATGTGTCAGAGTTGGAGAGAATGAGGAGAAGAGAGAGACCAAATTGGAGGTGGAAGGATGGAGTAAAAAAGATTTTGAGTAATCGGGGCCTGAAAATGCAGGAGGGTGAAAGACGTGCAAGGAATAGAGTGAATTAGAATGATGTGGTATACCGGGGACAATGTGCTGTCAATGGATTGAACCAGGGCATGCAAAGCGTCTGGGGTGAACCATGGAAAGTTCTGTGGGGCCTGGATGTGGAAAGGGAGCTGTGGTTTTGGTGCATTATACATGACAGCTAGAGACTGAGTGTGAACGAATGTGGCCTTTGTTGTCTTTTCCTAGCGCTACCTCGTGCACATGCAGGGGGAGTGGGTTGTTATTTCATGTGTGGCGGGGTGGCGACGGGTATGAATAAGGGCAGACAGTATGAGTTATGTACATGTGTATATATGTATATGTCTGTGTGTGTATATATATGTATACGTTGAGATGTATAGGTATGTATATGTGCGTGTGTGGACATGTATGTATATACATGTGTATGTGGGTGGGTTGGGCCATTTTTTTGTCTGTTTCCTAGTGCTACCTCGCTAACGTGGGAGACAGCAATAAAGTGTAATAAATATAAGATAAACATTCTTCAAAGCAAACACCTGATCCACACATCATCTACCACTTCTGAAACCACACTGCTCTTCCCCAGTCTGATGCTCTGTACATGCCTTCACCCTCTCAGTCAATACCCTCCCATATAATTTCCCAGGAATACTCAACAAACTTATACTTCTGTAATTTTAGCACTCACTCTTATCCCCTTTGCCTTTGTGCAATGGCACTATGCAAACATTCCACCAATTCTCAGGCACCTCACCATGAGTCATACATACATTAAATAACTTTACCAAGCAGCCAACAATACAGTCACCCCCTTTTTTGATAAATTCCACTGCAATACCATCCAAACCCACTGCCTTGCCGGCTTTCATCTTCCGCAAAGCTTTTACTACCTCTTGTCTGTTTACCAAATCATTCTCCCTAACCCTCTCACTTTGCACACCACCTCGACCAAAACACCCTATATCTGTCACTCTATCATCAAACATATTCAACAAACCTTCAAAATACTCACTCCATCTCCTTCTCACATCACCACTACTCGTTATCACCTCCCCATTAGCCCCCTTCAGTGATGTTCCCATCTGTTCCCTTTTCTTATGCTTTTTATTTACCTCCTTCCAAAACATCTTTCTGTTCTCCCTATAATTTAATGAGACTCTCTCACCCCAACTCTCATTTACCCTCTTTTTCACCTCTTGCACCTTTCTCTTGACCTCATGCCTCTTTCTTTCATACATCTCCCATTCATTTGCATTATTTCCATGCAAAAATCATCCAAATGCCTCTCTCTACTCTTTCACTAACAATCTTACTTCTTCATCCCACCACTCACTACCCTTTCTAATCTGCCCACCTCCCATGCTTCTCATGCCACAAGCATCTTTTGCGCAGGCCATCAATACTTCCCTAAATACATCCCATTCCTCCCCCACTCTCCTTACGTCCTTTGTTCTCACCTTTTTCCATTCTGTACTCAGTCTCTCTTGGTACTTCCTCACACAAGTCTCCTTCCCAAGCTCACTTACTCTCTCCACTCTCTTCACCCCCAACATTCTCTCTTCTTTTCTGAAAACCTCTACATATCTTCACCTTCGCCTCCACAAGATAATGATCAGACATCCCTCCAGTTGCACCTCTCAGCACATTAACATCCAAAAGTCTCTCTTTCATGCGCATATCAATTAACACATAATCCAGTATGCTCTCTGGCCATCTCTCCTACTTATATTTGTATACTTATGTATATATCTCTTTTTAAACCAGGTATTCCCAATCACCGGCCCTTTTTCAGCACATAAATCTATAAGCTCTTCACCATTTCCATTTACAACACTGAACACCCCATGTACACCACTTATTCCCTCAACTGCCACATTACTCACCTTTGCAGTCAAATCACCCATCACTATAACCAGATCTTGTGCATCAAAACTACTAACACACTCACTCAGCTGCTCCCAAAACACTTGCCTCTCATGATCTTTTTTCTCATACCTAGATGCCTATGCACCAATAAGCACCCATCTCTCTCCATCCGCTTTCAGATTTACCCATATCAATCTAGAGTTTACTTTCCTACACTCTATCACATACTCCCCACCTGACAGCACGTCAACCCCGGTATACCACATCGCTCCAATTCACTCTATTCCTTGCCCTCCTTTCACCCTCCTGCATGTTCAGGCCCCGATCACACAAAATCTTTTTCACTCCATCTTTCCACCTCCAATTTGGTCTCCCTCTTCTCCTCGTTCCCTCCACCTCCAACACATATATCCTCTTGGTCAATCTTTCCTCACTCATTCTCTCCATGTGCCCAAACCACTTCAAAACACCCTCTTCTGCTCTCTCAACCACGCTCTTTTTATTTCCACACATCTCTCTTACCCTTACGTTACTCACTCGATCAAACCACCTCACACCACACATTGTCCTCAAACATCTCATTTCCAGCACATCCATCCTCCTGCGCACAACTCTATCCATAGCCCACGCCTCGCAACCATACAACATTGTTGGAACCACTATTCCTTCAAACATACCCATTTTTGCTTTCCGAGATTATGTTCTCGACTTCCAAACATTCTTCAAGGCCCCCAGAATTTTCGCCCCCTCCCCCACCCTATGATCCACTTCCGCTTCCATGGTTCCATCCGCTGCCAGATCCACTCCCAGATATCTAAAACACTTCACTTCCTCCAGTTTTTCTCCATTCAAACTCACCTCCCAATTGACTTGACCCTCAACCCTACTGTACCTAATAACCTTGCTCTTATTCACATTTACTCTTAACTTTCTTCTTCCACACACTTTACCAAACTCAGTCACCAGCTTCTGCAGTTTCTCACATGAATCAGCCACCAGCGCTGTATCATCAGCGAACAACAACTGACTCACTTCCCAAGCTCTCTCATCCCCAACAGACTTCATACTTGCCCCTCTTTCCAAAACTCTTGCATTTATCTCCCTAACAACCCCATCCATAAACAAATTAAACAACCATGGAGACATCACACACCCCTGCCGCAAACCTACATTCACTGAGAACCAATCACTTTCCTCTTTTCCTACACGTACACATGCCTTACATCCTCGATAAAAACTTTTGACTGTCCTGTTCTTATTTATAGATATTAAAATATGAAGGTGGTGTATAGGGAGTATATGTTTGAGGTGAATGAAATGTTCACCTTTGATTTCTAGAATCACATCAGAACTAGAACCAAGTAGATTGTTGGGGTTAAAGTAGGGTTGGCACAGTAGTTGGGGTTTTGGATGACTGATATTCATTTCAGATCAATTTCTGAATGGTTAAGCCTGGACAGCCATTAGTAGAGAGTAGTTTGTCTTGCTGTTGTGATACCACTTAGAATAGCTTTGTAGCCTTCTTGCTTCACATCCAGCAGAAGAACCATCTAGATACAGAGAGAAGTTGCTTATGATCATTATTTTTTCTTTTTCAGCTCATTAACTATAGTTTACAAGACATTATATTCCATATAGCATTAATGTGTATTTTTCCACCTCAGTTCCAGTTCCTGTTTGGCATTATGGTATGCATCTGTGTAATTCCACTGTGTATCCTGCGTTACATTCACCACTTAGTACTGGGTAAGGTAGAATTTCTCATCTCTCAAACATGTTTAGATAACATATAGAAAAGGATTTTGCTTGCATCCTTTGTGATTTTATTTTCATAGTTACTCTTCTGTCTGCCCATATTTACACACAATTTGGATTATATAATTGTTTTTTGTATCATTGCCTTTCAGAACGGCGCATGATCCGTCCACGTCCAAGATGGAAGATCTGTAATACTTGGCTGCGCAAGTTATGGGTCTTAGTGTCTGTTGATAGACTCTTTTGGCCACTTATTGTAACTGCTGTTTACATGCCTGTTGGTAGGTGGAATCATTATTACCATAGAGATAATTGAATAGAAAGTGGATTGATTGGCCTTAGTTCCACCTTGGAAATATTGCTGTGTATGAAGCATTTTCACCCCTAGTGATGATTTCAGTCATCTGCTATATTTACACTTTATGTTGGTGTGAGTACAGTCAGGGTAATGAAGGATGACTGAAACACTTTGTAGGCAAGTAGGTCCATATTTTTGGTAAGACACAATAGAATACATGGGAACACATAGTACAACAATGCACAAGGACAACAGCCTGTCAAAACAGAAGACATGGGTAATGAGAGATGCCACAAGTCAGTGGCTGACTAAATTGATATACAGTATGTGGGATGTAAGGCAGTCATTGCCATATGCTACTAACTAGCTGACATGATCATATTATTATAAAGTATTACAACCTCTTACACCTCCCTCCCCCTTATACACTCATAGCAATGTTTTGAGTGGATTTCTTGTTCTTAAGCTGCTGTGAGTGGCGAGGCACTGGTTCACCTGGGGAGGACAAAGGACTCATGCATGGTAAGGGGGCCATCTGTGGGACACTTCACTGGATGAAGGAAATGGCAGTTTCTCCACCACACATGACCACTAGGTAACTGCATCTGGTTGTCCTATGACCTGCCGATGCCCATGACAGTTCTCACTTTGTTCCAACAAAGAGAGGTCGGATCCTGGATGCGAACTTACTTGCCACACTCTACCTGGGAATGGGACGGGTGTACTAATCATAGCAGGCTGCAGCATCCTGAGCACGCTCAGCAGTTTGGCAGTCACATATTTTGGTCTTGACCTGTCACTCCTCTGAGAAGGACTGGGAGTGAGCAGGGATCCAAGAGTGAAGGGGGCAATTATATAAGACCTGTGCTGGGGAGTGCCCAGCATGATTCAGGGTGTTGCAAAGTTCTAGCAGTCCCTGGTTTAAATTCTTGCAGTCAATGTTGCCAGAAGGAGCCACTTTCAGGATGAGGTGCTTCACAGACTTAACAGCAGCCGCAGCGTAGCCATTAGACTGCAGGTAATGTGGCAGTGACACTATGTGTCAGACTCCCCAACAGTCAGGGAATGCTGCAACATCCCGACTTGTGAACTGGGCCCCTCCGTCATTCCTAGGACACTCAGTAATGCTTACATCATGGACCTAAAGTCTGAAGTTGCAGGTAGTGATGGCAGACATATTGTTGCTGCACGGTATCACAACAGGCCAACAGAAAAATGGTTGATGATGACAAGAAAATACTTCCCTGTTGCACTGCAGAAGCCAGCAAACATGAAATTGAAGGGCCCTGTGGGATTGTTGTCACAGAGTAGGGGCTTTTGCTGTTGGCTGGGCTGCAATACCTGGCACAGCTCACATGCACGAGCAATGTTCACCATATCGGAGTTGATGCCAGGCCAGAATACATCCTGTCTTGCCCATTGCCTGGTGTCCTCCACACCTCGATGGCTATCTTGGAGACAATCTAAGATTTGGCGACGTAAGGCAGCAAGTACAATGACACGTGCCCCATAAAGGACGAGGTTCCCACCATAGTAGAGGTTGTCACACAGTTTCCAGTACAGGAGCAGTGAGTTATGAAGGTTGTAGTGGTGACAAGGGAAACCATTTCTCACACAGTCGATGAGCCTGATTTAGGAAGGGTCATCTAGAGCTGTGGTCTGTAGATCCTCCACCGCCTTGCCGTCATCAAGTGAAAACTTCAAACCCTAGGGACTGGCAAGGGGCTGTTTGGCCCATAAAGTAATGATGGTCCTGATGGAGACATCAGTTTCTGTGCTTAGCATTTCATCCTCTGGGGGGTGTGGCTTACAGGAGAGCAGGACAAAGCATCTGGGATACAGAGCTACTTACCTGTGCACCACACTGCTCTGAAGAGGTATACTGAAAGCTTTTCCTTCAAGCACTGGAGACAAGGGTTTTCATCTGCATCCAGCAAGTAGTGATTAAGGATTGGTGTGAGTAGGCAATGGTTGGTGACAGACTCGAAGTGTTCAGGCTGATGAAGTAAAACCTGCTCTTCAACATGGCCCATACCACAGCCAACAGTTCAAGCTTGATGGTGGCATAGTGTGTTTCTGCATAGGTCAGAAACCTAGAGCCACACTACACAAGTTGGAATGTCACCCCACTTTGGTCTTGTAGTAGAGCATATCTAATTCCATACAAGCAGGAGGCATTAGTCTCCTAGATGATGGGTAAGGCTGGGTTAAATATTGTGAGGATGGGTAGACTTGACAAAGGCCTATTTCATGTGCTGGAATGCCTCATCATGGTCTGGGGTACAAAGGAAAGTCCTCTTGGGGCTCATCATGGGCGAAGTGGCTGTGCAGTTGCGGAAATGTCCAGAGAAAATTCTGCCAATTGGTTGATGAATCCCATGACAGACCGAAGGTCAGTCAGGGTTGCAGGAGTTGTGAAGTCCTTGATGGCACTGATTTTCTCAGAAGGATACTGAAGATTGAGAGTGATCCCGAGCCTTTGGCACTTGGAGAGCATGTCATGGATGCAGCAGAGGAGGGTGAAGTAGTCCTCATCATATAAGAGAATGCCATTGATGACTCACACAATTCCTCATACCTTGTAGAGCAGTATCACTTTGGAGACAGAAGACGTCTCCTGTAGCAGCGAAATTCATGGGGGCCTTGGCAATATCTGAAGTGTCAGCGATTGTGAAGAAGCGCACCTTTGGGTCTACTTTACAAATTGCTGCAAAGGGCATGGGAGAGGGATGCGTTGGATGTGACACCTGGATATTTAACTTGGACAGGTCAGTGGTGATTCTAACTCTACCTTTGTTCTTGGCAATGGCCACAAGAGGTCATCACCAGCCGGTGTGATGATACCCAAGGCAACCATAGAGTCCAGCTCGTTTCACTGACTCACGGAAAGCGAAGGGAATCAGCTGAGGGGTATGGATGGCAAAGGATTTTGTATCTTCCCTCAGGTGAATCCTCACAGGGGGCCTATCATTGGCTTGAGTGACATGGCCCATAATGTGTCCTTTGTTGCTAGCATGCTGCTGAATTCCCTCAGGAAAGATTCTCGAGCATCTGAAGTGAGAGGGAGTGGTGGTGATGTAGAGGAAGGTGGTGCAATGGCAGGATCATCAGTGCTCACTGCGTGCAGCCTGTTGACGTGCTTCACCTTGAGGATGGGCTTAAAGTCCTTGGAGATGTTAGGAAACTCCTGGCGGTGTTTGTATGATAACAGAGGAGTTAGAATGCCATCATGCACATCAATCTAAGCATCACATGACCTCTTGCCAAAGGTAATATCTGCTTGGAAAGATCCTAAAGCTAGAGTTATTTCAGAACTGTCGGCTGTGAAGCATGTAGCCTTGGGGGTGGTTTGAGGGTGTACTGGGAAAGTCCCAGATGTTGTAGATGTTGTAGGTCTAGGTCTATGACATCAGTGTCAGAAATCATCAGTAAGTAAGATGACGTGGTACCATGGGTGATGGTAGCACTGATAGGCTGAGGGAAGTGAATCCTGGGCCGCGAGGGTGAGCTCATCCGTCTGATATGGCTCAGGCACTGTTCAGGATCCTGTTGTGTCTAAGCAGGCAACTGTATGTGCACCTCACTTGTGGAAGAGTGTTGCTTAGACTGCCTTCACTATCCCTTGGGTTTATTTTGAGCTTGTCTTGATGGTCTATATGATGTCAATGGCCTATGTGATTGCACACCTTACACCGAGTGTGCTTAGCAGGACACTGCACCATGTGAGACCAGTGGCCCTTACTGCCAGAACTCTTTTACACCACCTTGGCAGCTAGGCATGATTGCCTACCACTGCTGTTGCAAAGGGTGCTGGGTGGGAAAATAGTAGTAGCATTGTGTGCTTGCTTCCCTTTCTTGTACTGTGACATGGCCCTCACTGCTGTTGGGGGAGCCTGTGCAGCTGAAGTTGCGCTTCTTGTTGCCTTATTGAAGTGTCATGTCATTGCTATAAGTGTCATGTCATCGCTACATCCTGCAGAGAGGAGGAAGTGTCAAGGGAGATGAGGTATTGTACTAGCTCCTCATCCTTGACACCCATTAAAATCACTTGCTTGATTTGGGTTTCCTCACACTGCTGGTGGTGACCTTTACAGATATTGACTTCCTTGGATGCTGTCTTCAGACATTTGTAAAATCATCAAAGGTTTCACCTTCCATCTGTTTGCAAAATGAGTTCCTGCCTTTGATGTGTTCTCTTAAAATGTCAAGCATGGCCTCCACAGACGACATGAAGTTTGGGGACACCTGCTGTATATTCTCCAAGATGCATAGAGTCTCGAGAGACAAGCACATACATAGCTGTATGAGTTGCTTTTGCTGTGGAAAGCTCTGTAGAGCCATCATTGTAGCATAGGCTGTCCATCTCCTCCACTCTGAAGTTCTAGTAAGTAACATCAGGTGAAAGAGGTGGTGTGGTTGAGCGGAGGCTTTAGGTTGTACAGGAGTGGAAGGGTGGCCAAGTGGCATCATAGGCATGAATCTTGGGCTTACAGTTGATGCAAGAGATGATGAAACTTATGCCAAGGTGCCACAAGTCTTGAGAAGAGAGCCTTGAAGTGAGCTGTGTCTTCTTCAAGACTTTGAGCTTCCTCCCTTCTTCACATTTCATCTTCCCTGTGCTGTTTTTCCATCCACTTTATGAACAAAACGAGGTCTGTGATGGGAGATGAAGGAGAACGGGTAGCACAAGGAGATGAAGTGTGTTAGGAGTCATGGGAGGTTGGAGATTTGCAAGAGGAAGCAGCTTGCTGCTGCTGATGGTGCTGACTGCAAGGCATATTCGTGCACTATGTTTATTTCTAATGCAAACCAATGCCTCAGCAGCTTGAACTGGTTGTGCAGATCTACAAGGCAACACTAAAAGTTAATAAGAAAAAAATTATTGTGTCAGTGTGTGTGTGTGTGTGTGTGTGTGTGTGTGTGCACGTGGTGGGTAGAGGAGAGGCGATTCGGGCTACAGCAGTGCTGCTCGAGAATTGATAAGGAATGGACGCTCACTTTGTGATCCCACCAGCCAGGAAACAGGGGCCACCCAGCACCCACATAATGGCCATGAAGGAAACACAATACACACAACACTACACTTCACTTGCACTGACATTGCACTTGCAGAAAAGCACAAACACTGTCACTGCAAGTGCATATCCCATAAAATCCACTGCTAAAAAAAGTCATGGGGCACAAGATGGCTGGAGGGGTAGTATGAGACAGCATGGAGATACACTGTGACTTGTCCATATCCTACTCACTGCACCATGTATGTTGGTGTGAATACAGTCAGGGTATTGAAGGATGACTGAAACACACTTTGTAGACAAGTGGGTCCCTATTTCTGGTAAGACGGTACAATACGCAGAAACATACAATACAACGATGCACCAAGGACAACAGCTGATCAAAAGAGAAGACTTGTGGGTAATAAGAGATGCCACAAGTCGATGGCTAACTAAATTGATATACGATGTATGGGACATAACACAATCATTGCTATACTCCACTAACTAGCTGACATGATAATGTTATTATAAGGTGTGAGTTAAAGTAATGATATTGTTACATACATATGGGGTTACATAATTACAGTCTCTCACCTACACCCACACTTGCTGCTTTCATACTCATTCTCAAATTTATATTGTTCCTCAAAAGTTCTGCATGTACCTGCCCACTGCATTACAGGAGAAGACTTATGGAATACTTAGTTACTTTTCTGCCCCAGGAAATTTATGATTATGTACAAGTGTTATAAAGGTCACCCATTGATTTTAAAAAGTCATCATTTTAATATGATGTATACTATCCATTTTATTTGTCCCTTTATCTGGTCCTTACATTTACTTCTGTTTTCAGGTCCATGGTTTGTAGGAGAAGTGATTGAAGATCACATTGGAGTTGTTTTTGCATGGGGAACTTTTGTCAATAGAAGCTACCTACCAGGATCCTTAACATATGCATATGGTTTCTTCCAGGTAAGATGTTTGTTTAATATCATCAGAGATTAATCTCTCTTAGGCCCTGTATGATGCACTCATTCCAGTTATTCATTTACTTGTAGTATCTTGTTTTTAAACTTGCTTAAGATGTGTAATACATACTGAAATAGATCAAGTATATTTTTTCTAGTAGATGGCATTTGACTTTCAAACATAGAAACTATTCCCAGGCATGCATCTCTTGGGTGCTGCACATATTTAGAAGGACTATAGTTGAATTTTAAAAGGGCCACTGACTAGATTGCAGTAAGTCACCTTCCACTTTGCATATGCAAAGTATAATCCAACTGTTTGCCTTTCATGACTATGCTTATCCAGCAAAGTTTCCATAGCTGTAGTTTTCAGAGTAATTTTTCTTGAATTTTTGGATTTTTCTTTATTAAGGCTGTTTGAAAAGAGGTTATCCTGTTTGGATTTGAGGAAAGCATCATTGTTTATAGGGATACTTGTCTCATGATTTAACTGCATGTGTCCCAGCCCCTAAAACCTGTACCTGCAGCACACATTTGCTTACTGATTACCTTAGTATCTGTGCAGAGGCCAGTCACATGAGAATTGACCATCACAGTACCTCTTCCTTTCCGTAAGCAGCAAAGCTGTGGATTTTTTTCTTCTTTTGCCTTTCTCCCTTTTGATAGCCTCTCCCCCATTAAGAATTGAGTCTACAAGCACTTAAGGTGCTCAGATTAATCCCTGTTATATTTGTTTCTTTCTCATTATCATAGCTTGTGATAATTGAGAAAGAATGCTACCCATGTACTTTATCTCCAGCATGTCATAGGAGATGACAAAAACGGAGTGGGAAAAAAAAGGCTGGAAATTCTCCCTCCCTTTCCAAAAAAGGAACTGAAGAAGGAGTCATGTGAGGATTTTTCATTTGAGGAGGCTCAGTCTCTTGTTGTAGATGCCTCCTTACTAAAGTGAGAAACGGTGAACAGTTACAAAAGAAAGATCTTAGCTTCCATCCAAGATAGCCATAATTGGCATGTTTTTACCTGTCATATCGGCTTCTATAAAAGTGAATAGGGTTACTTCATGTCGTACATGTCTAGACTGTATAGTATACATGTCTCCTTCAGTTACCTCCTTTCTCATTGATTTTTGAAGGATGGAATGTTCACAGCAATGGTTTCAAAGAAACTACTGATGGATTTGGATAATGTTGAGCAAATGCACTCGACATAAGTGCACAGTAAGCATGTCTTGGTTTTAAGTGTGACTTTTTCACTGAGTCGGACTTTTTTGCTCCTTTTTGGTAGACAGAAGCAAGGTTTGGCTATCTAGTGAACTGATTTGAGTTGTAGTTATTGATATTAATGTAAGTATCAAAAGATGTTTTCTTAGAGTAGGCAGATACATAGATATCCAGATGTGACATGCATTTGTTATTGCAGAATGAGATAGTGCCATTCAAAATCAGTCACAGACTGATTATTTGATTTCCTTGTATAGCTGTCATATAGCTGTCAAGCACCATTGACCACATTCTCACTTTTCTTGGTATGAATTAAGTACATGTAACATTTCAGATTACACACATCATCAACCCATGCCCAGCATTGTAAAGTGAAACATTGACTTCCACATGTACATAAGTGTTTCTTACTTTTCCAGTTAGCCTAGTTTTTCCCAGTTAGACTGACATCTCCATTCACACCATATTAGAATGGAATACAAAGAAATACAAAGGAATTCAAACAACAACAGACCACTGGGTCCTTTTGAGGCTATTTGTGATAGTATAAGTTATCAGAAACTTACAAAATGATATGGTAATAGTTAGAAGGCATACAAACAACTCAAAGAGAATTACCTGCAAATTGTCATTTTGACTATGGGGACTTGAAATGAAGTATATATCAAGTGTATTCTTAAATGTATTTTTAGCGCTGCTTTCACTTTCTTTACTTGGCAGATCATTCCATATGTTAACAATCATGTTGAAGAAAAAGTACTTTGCCTCATTCAAGGTAAATTGTATACTCACGAGTTTGTATCCATTACTACGAGTAAAATCAGATGAATCAAGTCTTCGGTAACTTGGTAGATCAAGATTATCAAAGCCTTTGATCATTCTGAGTACTTCTATTAGATCTCCTCTTAGCCATAAGTTTTCTAAGTTAAATATATTCAAATTGTTTAATCTCATCTCTAAGATTTTCTCTCAGTCTGGGAGTTATCTTGGTGGCTTGATGCTGTACTCTTTCCATGCTATATATTTTTTAGGTAGTGTAAGCAAAACTGAACACAACATTCAAGATGTGGAGAAACCAATGAAATGTAAAGAGCAAGGGTGATTTTCCCTGGACTAAGATTCGAAGGCTCAACACTTGAAAATAAGGAATTTTGTTTGCTCTTTTCACTGCTTCTCTTTATTGTTTACTTGGTTTTAGGTCACCAAAGATTGTTGTACCTAAGTCTTTCTCCTCATTTTCCTTGTGCAGTTTAAAAGAATTCATACTGTAGCTTGCCTTTTCATTTGTATTACCACTATGTAAAACTTTGCAGTTATCAGTTATAAAATTCATTTGCCACTTATGAGCCTAGTTCAGTTTGGCTGTGTCACTCTACACTCTAAAGCTGAATACCTTCAAGTTCATTTATAGATTTATTTCCCAGCTTTGTATCATCAGCAAATTGTGATATCTTGCAATGCAGTATCATTAATATATATGAGAAAGAGAACCGGTCCCAGGACTGATCCTTGTGTCACTCCACTTTTTACGTAGACCACTCTGAGGCTTGACGTTGATCACTTTTTTGTGGTCAATTAACCAATTTTTTATCCACTAAAGTACAAACCCATCATTGCCATGTGCCTTGATTTTTGTTTGTAATGTTTGATGTGGAACCTTATCAAAAGTTTTCTTAGAAGTCTAGATGGATAACATCAGCAGCTTTACTCTCATCATACATGTTGATTAGATCATAAAAGAAATCAAGAGGATTCATCATACATGAGTCTTTTCATTGAAAACCATGCTGAGAATTGTTTATTAAGTGGTGATCCTCTAAAAGGTTTACAATTTTATCTCCAATGATGGTTTCCATAAATTTTCCAACTATAGATGTTAGTCTACTAGGACGATTACTTCCGGGCAGTGATTTATTACCTTTTTTGATTATCGGTGTTACATTGGCAAACTTCCATTCATCTGGAGCTTTTCTTGTTGCAAATGACATACTGAATATGGCAGTCTTACACAAAGTTTTTCTGTTGCATTCAGTCCTGGATTATTGCTTGTACCACCAGAAATATCCCTATCCTAGATCATTACTCCCACTGCATCTTATCCATCAATTTTGTAGTGCACCTCTCCTCCTTGTACCTTCTGTTGTGGTACTTTATATCTTCTTGACCACTCAATCCTCTGCCATATATTCTGTGCAGTCAAACCATTCTGAAAGGCTTGTATCTGTGCACTTTCTGATGATTTCATTATATAACCCATGCCTTTTCACACATCCATTCTCTTCTTGATCTGTACTCCTACTGCCAATTGTGCTGTGCAAATTATCCATCTGTACTGCTCTTGTTTTTTTACATGTCTTGATCAGTATGAAATTGGATGTCACACATACATCAGAAATGGGATAAGTATTCCTTTATGCAAACATCCTACACACACAATGTTCATGTTTCCTCATTTGCCAAAGTTTTATGTACATCTAGTTTTTCTCCCCTACAAATGACTGCTTTCATCTTCAGCTTTCCCACTACCACCCATACTGAAGTTCACTCCTAAATATGTTGACTCATCTGCAACTTTCAATTCTTTAACTTTCAAAAACTGCATACTCCTCTAAACATTACTCATACAACCCACCATTCTATCCAGCTTTTCCTCTGATATTGCTAACAGCACAGTATCGTCTTCATATAGTAACTTTATTAGTTTCTAATCTTTTTCTCCATGATTTGGTAATACTTCACAGTCACCCCACTGTACATTCACCTCACCATAAGAACATTAGATAACCATGGGGACATTATACAGCCTTCATACATTCTCACATTTATTTCATCCAATTCATTCATACCACCAGCTAATCAGACATATCTACTATTATTATTTATTATACGTGATTGCAGTGTCATATACTTGGGGATGGGGAGAAAGAATACTTCCCACGTATTCCCTGTGTGTCATAGAAGGCGACTAAAGGGGGTGGGAGCAGGGAAATAGAAACCTTGCCCTCCTTGTATTTCAACTTTCTAAAAGGGGAAACAGGAGTCATGTGTGGGAGTGCTCATCCTCCTCAAAGGCTCAGATTGGGATGTCTAAATGTGTGTGGATGTAACCAAGACGAGAAAAAAAGAGAGATAGGTGGTATGTTTGAGGAAAGGAACCTGGATGTTCTGGTTCTGAGTGAAACAAAGCTCAAGGGCAAAGGAGAAGAGTGGTTTGGGAATGTCTTTGGATTAAGTCAGGGGTTGCTGAGAGGACAAGAGCAAAGGAAGGAGTAGCACTACTCCTGAAGCATGAGTTCCGGGAGTATGTGATAGAGTGTAAGAAAGTAAACTCTAGATTGATATGGGTAAAACTGAAATTGGATGGAGACAGGGGGGTGATTATTGGTGCCTGTGCACTTGGTCATGAGAGGAAGATCATGAGAGGCAAGTGTTTTGGGAGCAGCTGAGTGAGTGTGTTAGTAGCTTTGATGCACGAGACCGGGTTATAGTGATGGGTGATTTAAATGCAAAGGTGAGTAATGTGGCAGTTGAGGGTATAATTGGTGTAAATGGGGTGTTCAGTGTTGTAAATGGAAATGGTAAAGAGCTCTTAGATTTGTATGTCAAAAAAGGACTGGTGATTGGGATATACCTGGTTTAAAAAGAGATATACATAAGTCTATGTATGTAAGTAGAAGAGATGGCCAAAGAGGGTTATTGGATTACATGTTAATTGATAAGTGTGGGAAAGAGAGACTTTTGGATGTTAATGTGCTGAGAGGGGCAGATGGAGGGATGTCTAATCATTATCTCGTGGAGGCAAAGGTGAAGATTTGTAGAGGTTTTCAGAAAAGAAGAGAATGTTGGGGTGAAGAGAGTGGTGAGAGTAAGTGAGCTTAGAAAGGAAACTTGTGTGAGGAAGTACCAGGAGAGATTGAGTGCAGAATGGAAAAAGGTGAGAGCAAATGACATAAGGGGAGTAGGGGAGGAATGGGATGTATTTAAGGAAGCATTGATGGCTTGCGCAAAAGATGCTTGTGGCATGAGAAAGGTGGGAGGTGGACTGATTAGAAAGGGTGGTGAGTGGTGGGATGAAGTAAGATTGTTAGTGGAGAAGAGAGAGGCGTTTGGATGATTTTTGCAGGGAAGCAGTGCAAATGACTTGGAGATGTATAAAAGAAAGCAGGAGGTCAAGAGAAAGATGCAAGAGGTGAAAAAAAGGGTAAATGAGAGTTGAGGTGAGAGAGTATCATTAAATTTTAGGTAGAATAAAAAGATGTTTTGGAAGGAGGTAAGTAAAGTGCATAAGACAAGAGAACAAATGGGAACATCAGTGAAGGGGGCTAATGGGGAGGTAATAACAAGTAGTGGTGAAGTGAGAAGGAGGTGGAGTGAATATTTTGAACGTTTGTTGAATGTGTTTGTTGATAGAGTGGCAGATGGTTGAGGCAGTGTACAAAGTGAGAGGGTCAGGGAGAATGGTTTGGTAAACAGAGAAGAGGTAGTGAAAGCTTTGCGGAAGTTGAAAGCTGGCAAGGCAGTGGGTTTGGGTAGTATTGCAGAGGAATTTATTAAAAAAGGGGGTGACTATGTTGTTGATTGGTTGGTAAGGATATTCAGTGTATGTATGGTTCATGGTGATGTGCCTTAGGATTGGTGGAATGCATGCATAGTGCCATGGTACAAAGGCAAAGGGGATAAAGGTGAATGTTCAAGTTACAGAGGTATAAGTCTGTTGAGTATTCCGGGGAAATTATATGGGAGGGTATTGATTGAGAGGGTAAAGGCATGTACAGAGCATCAGATTGGGGAGGAGCAGTGTGGTTTGAGAAGTGGTAGAAAATGTGTGGATCAGACGTTTGCTTCGAAGAATGTATGTGAGAAATGCTTAGAAAAACAGATTGATTTATATGTGGCATTTATGGATCTGGAGAAGGCATATGATAGGGTTGATAGAGATGCTTTGTGGAAGATATTAAGAGTATATGGTGTGGGAAGTAAGTTGCTTGAAGTAGTGAAAAGTGCTTATCAAAGATGTAAGGCATGAGTACGAGTAGGAAGAGAGGAAAATGATTGGTTCCCAGTGAATGTCGGTTGGTGGCAGGGGTGCGTGATAACTCCATGGTTGTTTAACTTGTTTATGGATGGGGTTGTTAGGTAGGTGAATGCAAGAGTTTTGGAGAGAGGGGCAAGTATGCAATCTGTTGTGGATGATAGGGCTTGGGAAGTGAGTCAGTTGTTGTTCGCTGATGACAGCGCTAGTGGCTGATTCGGGTGAGAAACTGCAGAAGTCGGTGACTGAATTTGGTAAGGTGTGACAGAAGAAAGCCGAGAGTAAATGTCAGTACGAGCAAGGATAATAGGTTCAATAAGGTTGAAGGACATGTTAATTGGGAGGTAAGTTTGACTGGAGAAAAACTGGAGGAAGTGAAGTGTTATAGATATCTGGGAGTATATTTAGCAGTGGATGGAACCATGAAAGCTAAATTGAGTCACAGGGTGGGGGAGGTGGTGAAGGTTCTGGGAGTTTTGAAGAATGTGTGGAAGGTGAGAACGTTATCTCCGAGAGTGAAAATGGGTATGTTTGAAGGAATGGTGGTTCCAACAATGTTATACGGTTGCAAGGTATGGGCTTTAGGTAAGGTTGTGCGGAGGGTGGATGTGTTGGAAATGAAATGTTTGAGGATAATGTGTGGTGTGAGGTGGTTTGATCGAGTAAGTAATGAAAGGGAAAGAGAGATGTGCAGAAATAAAATGTTTGTGGTTGAGAGAGCAGAAAAGGGTGTGTTGAAATGGTTTGGTCATATGGAGAGAATGAGTGAGGGGGGTATGCTATTTCATGTGTGGCAGGGTGGCAGCAGGAATGGATGAAAGAGCAAGTATGAATATGTACATGTGTATGTATGTACATGTGTATGTATATGTATGTATACGTTGAAATATATAGGTATGTATATGTGTGCATGTGGGCGTTTATATATATATATATTTTAACTTTCTAAAAGGGGGAACAGAAGAAGGAGTCACGCGGGGAGTGCTTATCCTCCTCGAAGGCTCAGATTGGGGTGTCTAGATGTGTGTGGATGTAACCAAGATGAGAAAAAAGGAGAGATAGGTAGTATGTTTAGGAAAAGGAACCTGGATGTTTTGGCTCTGAGTGAAACGAAGCTCAAGGGTAAAGGGGAAGAGTGGTTTGGTTTGGGAATGTCTTGGGAGGAAAGTCAGGGGTTAGAAAGAGGACGAGAGCAAGGGAAGGAGTAGCAATACTCCTGACACAGGAGTGGTGGGAGTATGTGATAGAGTGTAAGAAAGTGAACTCTAGATTGATATGGGTAAAACTGAAAGTGGATGGAGAGAGATGGGTGATTATTGGTGCATATGCATCTGGGCATGAGAAGAAAGATCATGAGAGGCAAGTGTTTTCGGAGCAGCTGGATGAGTGTGTTAGTAGTTTTGATGCCTGAGACCGGGTTATAGTTAATGGTGATTTGAATGCAAAGGTGAGTAATGTGGCAGTTGAGGGAATGATTGGTGTACATGGGGTGTTCATTGTTGTAAATGGAAATGGTGTAGAGCTTGTAGATTTATGTGCTGAAAAAGGGCTGGTGATTGGGAATACCTGGTTTAAAAAGAGAGATATACATAAGTATACATATGTAAGTAGAAGAGATGGCCAGAAAGCGTTATTGGATCACATGTTGATTGATAGGCATGCGAAAGGGAGACTTTTGGATGTTAATGTGCTGAGAGGTGCAACTGGAGGGATGTCTGATCACTATCTTGTGGAGGCGAAAGTGAATATATATAGAGGTTTTCAGAAAAGAAGAGAGAATGTTGGGGTGAAGAGAGTGGTGAGAGTGAGTGAGCTTGGGAAGGAGACTTGTGTGAGGAAGTACCAGGAAGGACTGAGTAAAGAATGGAAAAGGGTGAGAACAAAGGAATGGAATGTATTTAAGGAAGCAGTGATGGCTTGTGCAAAAGATGCTTGTGGCATGAGAAGCGTGGGAGGTGGGCAGATTAGAAAGGGTACTGAGTGGTGGGATGAAGTAAGATTATTAGTGAAAGAGAAGAGAGAGGCATTTGGACGATTTTTGCAGGAAAATAATGCAAATGAGTGGGAGATGTATAAAAGAAAGAGGCAGGAGGTCAAGAGAAAGGTGCAAAAGGTGAAAAAGAGGTCAAATGAGAGTTGGGGTGAGAGAGTATCATTAAATTTTAGGGAGAAAAAAAAGATGTTTTGGAAGGAGGTAAATAAAGTGCATAAGACGAGGGAACAAATGGGAACATCAGTGAAGGGGGCCAATGGGGAGGTGATAATGAGTAGTGGTGATGTGAGAGGGAGATGGAGTGAGTATTTTGAAGGTTTGTTGAATGTGTTTGATAATAGAGTGGCAGACATAGGTTGTTTTGGTCGAGATGGTGTGCAAAGTAAGAGGATTAGGGAGAATGATTTGGTAAACAGAGAAGAGGTAGTAAAAGCTTTGCAGAAGATGATAGCCGGCAAGGCAGTGGGTTTGGATGGAATTCCAGTGGAATTTATTAAAAAAAGGGGTGACTGTATTGTTGACTGGTTGGTAAGATTATTTAATGTATGTATGACTCATGGTAAGGTGCCTGAGGATTGGCGGAATGCTTGCATAGTGCCATTGTATAAAGGCAAAGGGGATAAAAGTGAGTGCTCAAATTACAGAGGTATAAGTTTGTTGAGTATTCCTGGGAAATTATATGGGAGGGTATTGATTGAGAGGGTGAAGGCATGTACAAAGCATCAGATTGGGGAAGAGCAGTGTGGTTTCAGAAGTGGTAGAGGATGTGTGGATCAGGTTTTGCTTTGAAGAATGTATGTGAGAAATAGTTAGAAAAGCAAATGGATTTGTATGTAGCATTTATGGATTTGGAGAAGGCATATGATTGAGTTGATAGAAATGTTTTGTGGAAGGTATTAAGAATATATGGTGTGGGAGGCAAGTTGTTAGAAGCAGTGAAAAGTTTTTATCGAGGATGAAAGGCATGTGTACTTGTAGGAAGAGAGGAAAGTGAGTGGTTTTCAGTGAAAGTTGGTTGGTGGCAGAGGTGCATGATGTCTCCATGGTTGTTTGATTTGTTTCTAGATGGGGTTGGTAGGGAGGTGAATATATATATATATATATTTTTTTTTTTATTATTATACTTTGTCGCTGTCTCCCGCATTTGCGAGGTAGCGCAAGGAAACAGACGAAAGAAATGGCCCAACCCCCCCATACACATGTATATACATACGTCCACACACGCAAATATACATACCTACACAGCTTTCCATGGTTTACCCCAGACGCTTCACATGCCCTGCTTCAATCCACTGACAGCACGTCAACCCCGGTATACCACATCGCTCCAATTCACTTTATTCCTTGCCCTCCTTTCACCCTCGTGCATGTTCAGGCCCCGATCACACAAAATCTTTTTCACTCCATCTTTCCACCTCCAATTTGGTCTCCCTCTTCTCCTCGTTCCCTCCACCTCCGACACATATATCCTCTTGGTCAATCTTTCCTCACTCATTCTCTCCATGTGCCCAAACCATTTCAAAACACCCTCTTCTGCTCTCTCAACCACGCTCTTTTATTTCCACACATCTCTCTTACCCTTACAGTTACTTACTCGATCAAACCACCTCACACCACACATTGTCCTCAAACATCTCATTTCCATCACATCCACCCTCCTGCGCACAACTCTATCCATATCCCACGCCTCACAACCATACAACATTGTTGGAACCACTATTCCTTCAAACATACCCATTTTTGCTTTCCGAGATAATGTTCTCGACTTCCAAACATTCTTCAATGCTCCCAGAATTTTCGCCCCCTCCCCCACCCTATGATTCACTTCCGCTTCCATGGTTCCATCCGCTGCCAGATCCACTCCCAGATATCTAAAACACTTTACTTCCTCCAGTTTTTCTCCATTCAAACTTACCTCCCAATTGAGTTGACCCTCAACCCTACTGTACCTAATAACCTTGCTCTTATTCACATTTACTCTTAACTTTCTTCTTTCACACACTTTACTAAACTCAGTCACCAGCTTCTGCAGTTTCTTACATGAATCAGCCACCAGCGCTGTATCATCAGCGAACAACAACTGACTCACTTCCCAAGCTCTCTCATCCACAACAGACTTCATACTTGCTCCTCTTTCCAGAACTCTTGCATTCACCTCCCTAACAACCCCATCCATAAACAAATTAAGCAACCATGGAGACATCACATACCCCTGCCGCAAACCTACATTCACTGAGAACCAATCACTTTCCTCTCTTCCTGCTTGTACACATGCCTTACATCCTCGATAAAAACTTTTCACTGCTTCTAACAACTTTCCTCCCACACCATATATTCTTAATACCTTCCACAGAGCATCTCTATCAACTCTATCATATGCCTTCTCCAGATCCATAAATGCTGCATACAAATCCATTTGCTTTCTAAGTATTTCTCACATACATTCTTCAAAGGAAACATCTGATCCACACATCCTCTACCACTTCTGAAACCACACTGCTCTTCCCCAATCTGATGCTCTGTACATGCCTTCACCCTCTCAATCAATACCCTCGGATATAATTTCCCAGGAATACTCAACAAACTTATACCTCTGTAATTTGAGCACTCACCTTTGTCCCCTTTGCCTTTGTACAATGGCAATATGCAAGCATTCCGCCAATCCTCAGGCACCTCACCATGAATCATACATGCATTAAATAACCTTACCAACCAGTCAACAATACAGTCACCCCCTTTTTTAATAAATTCCACTGCAATACCATCCACACCTGCTGCCTTGCTGGCTTTCATCTTCTGCAAAGCTTTTACTACCTCTTCTCAGTTTACCAAATCATTTCCCCTAACCCTCTCACTTTGCACACCACCTCGACCAAAGCACCCTATATCGGTCACTCTGTCATCAAACACATTCGACAAACCTTCAAAATACTCACTCCATCTCCTCACATCACCACTACTTGTCATCACCTCCCTATCAGCCCCCTTCACTGAAGTTCCTATTTGTTGCCTTGTTTTACGCACTTTACCTCCTTCCAAAACATCTTTTTATTCTCCCTAGAATTTATTGATACTCTCTCACCCCAACTCTCATTTGCCCTCTTTTTCACCTCTTGCACCTTTATCTTGTCCTCCTGCCTCTTTCTTTTATACATCTCTCACTCATTTGCATTATTTCCCTGCAAAAATTGTCCATATGTCTCTCTCTTCTCTTTCACTAATAATCTTACTTCTTCATCCCACCACTCACTACCCTTTCTAATCAACCCATCTCCCACGCTTCTCATGCCACAAGCATCTTTTGCGCAAGCCATCACTGCTCCCCTAAATACATCCCATTCCTCCCCCACTCCCCTTACCTCCTTTGTTCTCACCTTTTTCCATTCTGTACTCAGTCTCTCCTGGTACTTCCTCACACAAGTCTCCTTCCCAAGCTCACTTACTCTCACCACTCTCTTCACCCCAAATTCTCTCTTCTTTTTTGAAAACCCCTACAAATCTTCACCTTTGCCTCCACAAGATAATGATCAGACATCCCTCCTGTTGCACCTCTCAGCACATTAACATCCAAAAGTCTCTCTTTCGCGCGCCTATCAATTAACACGTAATCCAATAATGCTCTCTGGCCATCTCTCCTACTTACATACGTATACTTATGTATATCTCGCTTTTTAAACCAGGTATTCCCAATCACCAGTCCTTTTTCAGCACATAAATCTACAAGCTCTTCACCATTTCCATTTACAACACTGAACACCCCATGCATACCAATTATTCCCTCAACTGCCACATAACTCACCTTTGGATTCAAATCAACCATCACTATAACCCGGCCTTGTGCATCAAAACCACTAACACACTCATTCAGCTGCTCCCAAAACACTTGCCTCTCATGATCTTTCTTCTCATGCCCAGGTGCTTATGCACCAATAATCACCCATCTCTCTCCATCAACTTTCAGATTTACCCATATCAATCTAGAGTTTACTTTCTTACACTCTATCACATACTCCCACCACTCCTGTTTCAGGAGTAGGGCTACTCCTTCCCTTGCTCTTGTCCTCTCACTAACCCCTGACTTTCCCCCCAAGACATTCCCAAACCACTCTTCCCCTTTACCCTTGAGCTTCGTTTCACTCAGAGCCAAAGTATCCAGGTGTGTAATGCACCGAAACCACAGCTCCCTATTCATATCCAGGCCCCACAGACCTTTACATGGTTTTACGCAGACGTTTCACACACCTTGGCTTAGTCCATTGACAGTACGTTGACCCTGTTATACCACATTGTTCCAATTCACTCTATTCCTTGCATGTCTGTGTACTTGTATGTATGTATATGTGTATTTGTTGATAGGTATATCTAAGTATATGTAAATATATGTGCATGTATGTATATATATGTATGTGAGTGGATGGGTCTTTCTTTGTCTGTTTCCTGGTGCTACTTTGCTGATGCAAGAAAGTGCGATCAAGTATAATGAATAGATGAATAAATACACATACATACACCTACGCATAGATATATACACATGTACAGTTTTTTACTTGCACACCCTCATCCTTTCTTGTTGCCACCCCACCCCAAAGGAAATAGCATTGCCTCCCTCTGCATCAGCAAGGTAGTGCCAGGAAAGAGGTAAAGAAATGTCACATTCGCTCACTCTCATTCTCTAGCTGTCATTTGTAATGCACTGAAACCACGGCTCCCGATCCACATCCATGCCCCACAGACCTTTCCATGGTTTATCCTGGATGTTTCACATACCCTGGTTCAATCCATTGATAGCACATTGACCCCAGTGTACCACATTGTTCCAGTTCACTTTATTCCATGAATGCCTTTCACCCCCATTCATGTTCAGGCCCTGATCACTCAAAATCCTTTTCACTCCGTCCTTCCATCTCCAATATGCTCTCCTGCTTCTGTGTGTTCCCTCTACCTCTGACACATATATTCTCTTTGTCAACCTTTCCTCTCATTCTTTTCACATGTCCAAACCATTTCAACACACCCTCTTCTGCTCTCTCAACAGCACTCTTTTCATTACCATACATCTCTCCTACCCTTTCATTACTTACTTGATCAAACCACCTCTCATATTATCATCAGACATTTCATTTCCAACACATCCACCCTCCTTTGCTCAAACCTGTCTGTAGCCCATGCCTTGTAACCATATAACTTTGTTGGAACTACTATTCCTTCAAACATACCCATTTATACTCTCCGAGATAACGTTCTCTATTTTCACACATTCTTTATCACTCCCAGAACCTTCACCCCCTCCCCAACCCTATGACTCTCTTCTGCTTCCATGGTTCTATTTACTGCCAAGTCCACTTCCAGATATCTGAAATGCTTCACTTCCTCAGTTTTTCTCCATTCACACTTACACCCTAACTAACTTGTCCCTCAACCCTGCTGAACGGAATAATCTTGCTCTTATTCACAATTTACTCTCAACTTTCTCCTTTCACACACTCATTCTCCAACTTCTATGGTTTCACACTCAAATCAGCCACCAGTGCTTTATCATTGATGAACAACAAGTTACTCACTTCCCAGGCCCTCTCATCCCCCAAAGATTTCATACTCACCCCTCTCTCCAAGACTTGGATTTACCTCCCTAACTATCTCATCCATAAACAAATTAAACAACCATGGTGACATCATACTCTGCTGCTGCAGACCAACCTTCATTGGGCACCAATGACTCTCCTCTCTTCCAACTCATATACAAGGCTTCCACCCATGATAAAATCTTTTCACTGCTTCCACAAAGCATCTCTGTCATCCTTATCATATGCCTTCCCCATATCCATAAATGCCACATGCAAATCCATCTGTTTTTGTAAGTATCTATCACACACATTCTTTAAAGCAAACAGCTGATTCACACATCCTTTACCTTTTCTGAAACCACACTGCTCTTTCCCAGTCTGATGCTCTGTACTTTCCTTCACCCTCTCTGTCAATACCCTCCCAAACAGTTTCCAAGATATACTTAACAAACTTATGCCTGTGTAGTTTGAATGTTCTCCTTTATCCCCTTTGCCTTTATACAGTGCCACTATACATGCATTCTGCCAATCATGTCACTTCCCCATGATCCATACATACATTTGATATCCTTACCAACCAATCAACAACACAGTCACCCTCTTTCTTTATAAATTCAACTGCAATACCATCCACTCCTGCCACCTTGCCAGATTTCATTTTCTGCAAGGCTTTCATCACTTCTCTCTTCATCACCAAACCACTCTCCCTGACTCTCTCACTTCGCTAACCATCCCAACCAAAACACCCTACATATGCCACTCTATCATCAAATGCATTCAACAAACCTTCAAAATACTCACTCCATCTCGTCACTCCATCACTACCTGTATCACTTCCCCGTTGCCTCCCTCACTGATGTTTCAATTTGTTCTCGTCTTTCGCCTCACTGATGTTTCAATTTGTTCTCGTCTTTCACACATTATTTACATCCTTCCAAAATATATTTTTATTCTCCATAAAGCTTAATGATACTCTCTCATCCCAAATTTCATTTGCATCTTTATCAACCCTTGCACTTTCCCCTTGACCTCCTGCCACTTTCTTTTATACTTCTCCCAGTCATTTGCACTCCTTCCTTGTAAGTACTGTCCAAACGCCTCTCTTTCCTCTCTCACTGGTAACTTTAACTCTTCATCCCATCACTCACTAGCCTCTCTAATCTGCCCACCTCCCACCTTTCTCCTGCCACATGCATCTCTTACACATGTCATCACTGGTTCCCTAAAGACATCCCATTCCTCATCCACTATCCTTACTTCTTTTGCTCTCACCTTTTGTTATTCTACACTCAATCTCTCCTGGGATCTCTTCACTCAAGTCTCCTTTCCAATCTCACTCTCACCTCTCTCTTCATCCCGACATTCTCTTTCCTTATTTTTCTTTTTTTTTGAAAACCTCTACAAATCTGCACGTTCACCTCCACAAAATAGCGATCAGACATCCCACCAGTTGCCCTTCTCAGCAATGTACATCCAAAAGTCTCTCTTTTACATGCCTATTTATTAATATGTAGTCTAATAATGCCCATTGACCATCTCCCCTACTCACATACATATACTTGTGTGTATCTCTCTCTTTAAACCAGATATTACCAATCTCCAGTTTTTTTCAGCACACAAATCCACAAGCTCTTCACCATTTCCATTCACAACGCTGAATATCCCATGCATTCCAATTACACACTCAACTGCCACATAACTCACCTTTGCATTCAAATCACCCATCACTCATACCTGGCTTCTTGCACCAAAACTGCTAACACTCTCTCAACTGCTCCTAAAACACTTGCCTCTCATGACATTACTTCTCATGGCCAGGTGCATAAGCACCAGTTATAAAAGTTCTCAACAGCATCCAAAGATCTTCCATGCAAACCATTCAGACTCAGAACTTCCCAGAGAGCTTTCGTAACCACTTTATCATATATGTCTTTTCTAAATGTAAATGTTGTAAGAATCATCTTTTGCTGGAGAACTTTCTCAGATTTTAGCCCAACTACAAAAATCAGATGCAAATGTTGTCCTCCCTTGTTAAACCCACCTTGTTCTTCATTCTTCACTAATAGATGGTCCACTAATCCATGTAACATTATCACTCCACTCACTATCTTACCTTATGCCTTGCCAACTATGCTAAGGAAAGCTATTTTATGTCATTCAGGCTGTTGCTTTTACTTTCTTTTTATGTATATTGTTGGGCAGTTGCTGCCTCTTTTCAGTCGTCAGACATTTGACAACATTTCAGTGTTTCCATATACTGTTTTCAAATCCACTTCATAGCAGTTTCACCTTTATTCTATACTGTCTTGCTCACCTTCCCATTTGTACTAAATTGCTCTTTTTACATCCTTCCCAAAGATATATTCTCTTGTGTATCTATTCCTCTCTCTCTCTCCTTACCTGCAGTCCTTTGTTACCCATCCACATATCTCTTTCACCATCATTTCCAGTACATTATTTCTGCTCCCTCAAGATTGTCACCGTAATCTTATTAATGTAACCTTTTAATGGGCATGCAAAGCTTCTATTTCCATCTCTTAGAATGTCAACTTTAGTACTTAGGAAGAGCTCAGCAGTCATCCCAGCATAGCTCACTACTGATGTTTTTTGGATGGTCACTGGTTTGCTGGCAGGGATGCCTCATATTGTGCTGAATGTATAGCAGATTTTTTCTTGGCTGGGTTGGAATGCTACAAGCTCTCTCCTCCAATCTATCTCTCCCAAGTCATGGTTTGATAGCTTCTGCTCGAATGCCTTTCACTTCAGAGACAGAGCATATCAGACCATGAAACTCTTCCAGATCCATGGTTCCCATGCTGGTTTCATTTCTGCTCAGAATTGGTACAAAGCTGTTCTTTTAAAGTCATATACACCTTCATTAAAAGAAAGAGTGCTGATTTGACATATACTACAGACAAATCTGTCTGTTCCATAAGCAAAAGCAAATCCAATACTTTTTGTAATTCAACTTTTCCCCTTCTCTTCCATCCTGATCAATTTACAGTTTACTCACCATGTGATAAAATCATCCTCTTTAATATCTTAATTTCTGCTGATGCATTTTAAATGATTCTCCATCTGATCTTTCACTACCTGTGTCTTCTTGCTGAACCCATGCTATCTCCTACATTTCCCATCTCTAAGTGGACAAAGCATATAACCCAGATGACATAACTCTTCAACACTAAAGGAGTGAGCCTTTGGGTTAGGTCCAGTTCTAGCTCACCTACTTTGTTTTTTTTTCTAAATACCGAGATTTTTCCTTCTTCTTGGAAGCATACCTTGATGCACCCAATCCCTAAGAAAGGAAAATTGCTGTTTCAACTGTTACTCTGTTGCTCTCGCTTCTGCTCTCTTCAAAACTTTTGAAACTATCCTTAATCTTTTGTTTACCAAACATGTAGAATCTCATTCTCTTCTTTCTTATCACCAGTACAGATTTTGAAGTTCTACGTTTGCTAGAGATCTCTTCTGTGTGACTTACCTCTGGTCTTCCTCGTTCATGGAGTTTACTGGAGATTAGAGCTGGGTGTCTTACCTTTGGTTCTCTTGTCTCAGGGATTTTGATGAAACTTTATTTGTGGCTCCCAGTATCTCCAAATTTGATGGGGTGTGGTATAAGTCTTTGTTAAATTGTTTTCTTATTTTGCTTTTTCTGCTTTCCTCTGCTTTGTAATGCATAGCTTCCTCTCTGGCTGTTTCATTGTAGTAGTTTTGACTTCCTCCCTTATCCTATGGCACTGATGTTTCTCAGGGTTCTTTCCTCTTGTCTACTCTCCATGAATACCATGGACCACATGCATATTGAGAGTGAATATGGTCTCAGAATTATCTTTGATACCTGAGGGATGCATTCAAGATATTTCAGTTGGTGAGTGTAGTAACTTGTTGATGGCCTTAATACCCTAGCTGTTGGTAGACATAAAGCTCAAACAAGCCAACCAGCCAACCTTGAATGATCACACTCCAACTTTAAACATTTTATTATTTATGCTAATGATTTCACCGAACACATGTCAATGAATTCCATCTGCTTGTGGTTGCATTTCAAGTGAAAGTTACCCTTGACAAGACTGTATTGTCATGTTCATGAGTGCGTAGTTTTATAAAAGAATTTCCCTCTCCAAAAGAGTCCATTGTTTCCCTGCTACTGAATATAGTGCCAACTTGAAATTGCAGGGACCTCTTTAGAGAAAGGGTTCCTGAAATCATGTAAATGTGAATGATAATTCCACTTTACACTTTTCATCTCTATGCCTCCCCTCCTTGTAATACTCAGTCTTTTTCTGTTTAATATATTTGGATAGGGAAGTAGGAACTTGGATAGATTTAATTCTAAAAGTGCAGTTTTTTCTTCTTTAAGAATTGATTATTGAGATTGTCAGTAGCATTTTCAGTGTACAGAATCATAAATCAACAGCAGCAAATACTGCTCAAGTAGGACAATAAATCCGATTCTCATCATGTATTCTCTTTGTCAGTGCAAGTAGATAGTGCCTGTTACATTGATGTAATAGCCAAACTGATATTTAGAATTCTTTCAATAATTTTTGAGCATCATTTTATTTATTCAAGACTTTAAGGGGTTGAACTGGTGGCATCCTCAAAGTTTGGTAATGATCCTGGATGTGTCACTATCCTGTGGTGATGGAAAATGACATGATAGAAATATATAGATTACCTTTATTCAGTTCCTAAGCTGATTGGTAAATGCTGCCAAGTACTTATTTTTCACACAAAGGTCACAGCCTGCAGTATGATCACTGGGGAAGATAGTTGAGGATCAAGTATTGGTGGTGGTGATGTATTCCCATTTTGATTTTTTCTGGTATGTAAAGAGCAAATCAGGGTATATATTTTGTTTTCCTGACTGTGTAAATTGTATCATTTGTCATGTGTTGAGTTTTGAGAAAGCATTCTGGCTGCAGATGAGCTATGTTTCGCTTCCTCATTTACACAGTTGTCTGTCTTATTTGCATGTATTTCTCACACTTCTTCAGTAAAAAGATTGATTTTGAATGAATAGATTAATGTTTTGCATTTATGGTAAAGTTGCCCAGAAAAAGCATGCACCTACCACTCACCAAGCTGTCGATGTGTAGTGCTTGTGAACCTGACTTTCTGTGGTGAGTACTTCTCTTTTGGTTAACCAATGATCATACTGCAGACTATAAACTTTTTGTGGGGATTAAGTACCTGAAAATTCATTTGTTTTGTGGGATGTGATTAGATATGGCCCACAGATGAAAGTTAGGAAATTAGTGATACTTTGTTAGGGTAGCTGGACTCTTCTGTTCATACCTGACAGAATTTTCTAGCATGCCTCATTCAAGCCCCTTTTGATTTTCTTTCACATTGAATTTTCTTTTCAGATGTTGGTCTTCCATCTCCCACTCATCTTGGCTGTGGCACACTGTATTGATTTTAGGTAAAATATTAGTAATTTACAAATTATATGTAATACTATAAAGTTTACATAAATTGTGTTTGTGACTTTTTCTTTTGAATTATTCTTATTATAATATTCATTCCTAACAAGTATTCATAAATGCTATATTATAACTCTGATACCTGTTTCACTTTTCTCATAACCAAAGGAGAATACAAAACTTACAGGCAGATTGTCATAGATTGTTATTCATAATTTTTCCCTTGAATATATGTGAATGTAAGGTAATCTGAGTGTTTAGGAAGACTGTGCAGTTACCACTGTGCTATGAAGGTTGAAAATACTGTTAAGATATAAAAGAGTTAAAACCAGTGATTTTATTTAAAAAGGAGGACTGAGATTGTTCACATGTTGTTGAATTGATTTCAGTTGAAGAGGGTTTGTAGATTTTTAGTTTCAAGACCATACTTCCAACAGGAACAGGAGAATGATGGAATCACTTGGGATAAGAAGTCCCTTGGTGAAACTGTATTCCTTTTCTTCCATTAACAATGTTACATATTCACTGAAGATGACTTTACACTCATGGTGTAATTACAGTGTATGATTTATCTGTTTATTATACTTTGTCGCTGTCTCCCGCGTTAGCGAGGTAGTACAAGGAAACAGATGAAAGAATGGCCCAACCCACCCACATACACATGTATATACATACACGTCTACACACGCACATATACATACCTATACATCTCAACAGAGAAGGGTGCCAGGTGAGGATATTCCCTCAGAGGCCCAGTCCCATGTTCTTAACGCTACCTTGCTAATGTGGGAAATGGCGAATAGTTTGAAAGAAAAAAGAAACAAATATATATATATGTTGAATGTGTTTGATGATAGAGTGGCAGATATAGGGTGTTTTGGTCGAGGTGGTGTGCAAAGTGAGAGGGTTAGGGAAAATGATTTGGTAAACAGAGAAGAGGTAGTAAAAGCTTTGCGGAAGATGAAAGCCAGCAAGGCAGCAGGTTTGGATGGTATTGCAGTGGAATTTATTAAAAAAGGGGGTGACTGTATTGTTGACTGGTTGGTAAGGTTATTTAATGTATGTATGACTCATGGTGAGGTGCCTGAGGATTGGCGGAATGCGTGCATAGTGCCATTGTACAAAGGCAAAGGGGATAAGAATGAGTGCTCAAATTACAGAGGTATAAGTTTGTTGAGTATTCCTGGTAAATTATATGGGAGGGTATTGATTGAGAGGGTGAAGGCATGTACAGAGCATCAGATTGGGGAAGAGCAGTGTGGTTTCAGAAGTGGTAGAGGATGTGTGGATCAGGTGTTTGCTTTGAAGAATGTATGTGAGAAATACTTAGAAAAGCAAATGGATTTGTATGTAGCATTTATGGATCTGGAGAAGGCATATGATAGAGTTGATAGAGATGCTCTGTGGAAGGTATTAAGAATATATGGTGTGGGAGGCAAGTTGGTAGAAGCAGTGAAAAGTTTTTATCAAGGATGTAAGGCATGTGTACGTGTAGGAAGAGAGGAAAGTGATTGGTTCTCAGTGAATGTAGGTTTGCGGCAGGGGTGTGTGATGTCTCCATGGTTGTTTAATTTGTTTATAGATGGGGTTGTTAGGGAGGTGAATGCAAGAGTTTTGGAGAGAGGGGCAAGTATGCAGTCTGTTGTGGATGAGAGAGCTTGGGAAGTGAGTCAGTTGTTGTTTGCTGATGATACAGCGCTGGTGGCTGATTCATGTGAGAAACTGCAGAAGCTGGTGACTGTGTTTGGTAAAGTGTGTGAAAGAAGAAAGTTAAGAGTAAATGTGAATAAGAGCAAGGTTATTAGGTACAGTAGGGTTGAGGGTCAAGTCAATTGGGAGGTGAGTTTGAATGGAGAAAAACTGGAGGAAGTAAAGTGTTTTAGATATCTGGGAGTGGATCTGGCAGCGGATGGAACCATGGAAGCGGAAGTGAATCATAGGGTGGGGGAGGGGGCGAAAATCCTGGGAGCCTTGAAGAATATGTGGAAATCGAGAACATTATCTCGGAAAGCAAAAATGGGTATGTTTGAAGGAATAATGGTTCCAACAATGTTGTATGGTTGCGAGGCGTGGGCTATGGATAGAGTTGTGCGCAGGAGGGTACATGTGCTGGAAATGAGATGTTTGAGGACAATGTGTGGTGTGAGGTGGTTTGATCGAGTAAGTAACGTAAGGGTAAGAGAGATGTGTGGAAATAAAAAGAGCGTGGTTGAGAGAGCAGAAGAGGGTGTTTTGAAATGGTTTGGGCACATGGAGAGAATGAGTGAGGAAAGATTGACCAAGAGGATATATGTGTCGGAGGTGGAGGGAACGAGGAGAAGTGGGAGACCAAATTGGAGGTGGAAAGATGGAGTGAAAAAGATTTTGTGTGATCGGGGCCTGAACATGCAGGAGGGTGAAAGGAGGGCAAGGAATAGAGTGAATTGGATCGATGTGGTATACCGGGGTTGACGTGCTGTCAGTGTATTGGATCAGGGCATGTGAAGCGTCTGGGGTAAACCATGGAAAGTTGTGTGGGGCCTGGATGTGGAAAGGGAGCTGTGGTTTCGGTGCATTACATATAACAGCTAGAGACTGGGTGTGAACGAATGTGGCCTTTGTTGTCTTTTCCTAGTGCTACCTCGCACACATGAGGGGGGAGGGGGATGGTATTCCATGTGTGGTGAGGTGGCGATGGGAATGAATAAAGGCAGACAGTGTGCATTGTGTGCATGGGTATATATGTATGTGTCTGTGTGTGTATATATATGTGTACATTGAGATGTATAGGTATGTATATTTGCGTGTGTGGACGTGTATGTATATACATGTGCATGGGGGTGGGTTGGGTCATTTCTTTCGTCTGTTTCCTTGCGCTACCTCGCAAACGCGGGAGACAGTGACAAAGCAAAATAAAAAAAATAATAATAATAATATATATATATATTTTTTGCTTTGTCGCTGTGAACAAATGTGGCCTTTGTTGTCTTTCCCTAGCACTACCTCGCACACATGTGGGGGGAGGGGGATGTTTTTTCATGTGCGGCGGGTTGGCGATGGGAATGAATAAGGATAGACAGTATGAGTTATGTACATGTGTATATATGTAAATGTCTGTGTGTGTATATATATGTATACATTGAGATGTATAGGTATGTATATTTGTGTGTGTGGATGTGTATGTATATACATGTGTATGTGGGATGTATATACATGTGTATGTGGGTGGGTTGGGCCATTCTCTCGTATATGGGTGGGTTGGGTCATTCTTTTGTCTGTTTCCTTGCGCTACCTCGCTAACGCAGGAGACAGTGACAAAGCAAAATAATAAATAAATAAATTAATTCCCTTAGTTTTATACCTGGTTTAGAAAGAGATATACATAAATATACGTATGTTAGTAGGAGAGATGGCCAGAGAGTGTTATTGGATTACGTTTTAATTGGTAGGTGCGCGAAAGAGAGACTTTTGGATGTTAATGTGCTGAGAGGTGCAACTGGAGGGATGTCTGATCATTATCTTGTGGAGGCAAAGGTGAAGATTTGTAGAGTTTTTCAGAAAAGAAGAGAGAATGTTGGGGTGAAGAGAGTGGTTAGAGTAAGTGAGCTTGGGAAGGAGACTTGTGTGAGGAAGTACTAGGAGAGACTGAGTATAGAATGGAAAAAGGTGAGAACAAAGGAGGTAAGGGGAGTGGGGGAGGAATGGGATGTATTTATTGGAGCACTGATGGCTTGCGCAAAAGATGCTTGTGGCATGAGAAGCGTGGGAAGTGGACAGATTAGAAAGGGTAGTGAGTGGTGGGATGAAGAAGTAAGATTATTAGTGAAAGAGAAGAGAGAGGCATTTGGACGATTTTTGCAGGGAAATAATGCAAAAGAGTGGGAGATGTATAAAAGAAAGAGGCAAGAGGTCAAGAGAAAGGTGCAAGAGGTGAAAAAGAGGGCAAATGAGAGTTGGGGTGAGAGAGTATCATTAAATTTTAGGGAGAATAAAAAGATGTTTTGGAAGGAGGTAAATAAAGTGCGTAAGACAAGGGAACAAATGGGAACTTCAGTGAAGGGGGCTAATGGGGAGGTGATAACAAGTAGTGGTGATGTGAGAAGGAGATGGAGTGAGTATTTTGAAGGTTTGTTGAATGTGTTTGATGATAGAGTGGCAGATATAGGGTGTTTTGGTCGAGGTGGTGTGCAAAGTGAGAGGGTTAGGGAAAATGATTTGGTAAACAGAGAAGAGGTAGTAAAAGCTTTGCGGAAGATGAAAGCTGGCAAGGCAGCGGGTTTGGATGGTATTGCAGTGGAATTTATCAAAAAAGGGGGGTGACTGTAATGTTGACTGGTTGGTAAGGTTATTTAATGTATGTATGATTCATGGTGAGGTGCCTGAGGATTGGCGGAATGCTTGCATAGTGCCATTGTACGAAGGCAAAGGGGATAAGAGTGAGTGATCAAATTACAGAGGTATAAGTTTGTTGAGTATTCCTGGTAAATTATATGGGAGGGTATTGATTGAGAGGGTGAAGGCATTTACAGAGCATCAGATTGGGGAAGAGCAGTGTGGTTTCAGAAGTGGTAGAGGATGTGTGGATCAGGTGTTTGCTTTGAAGAATGTATGTGAGAAATAGTTAGAAAAGCAAATGGATTTGTATGTAGCATTTATGGATCTGGAGAAGGCATATGATAGAGTTGATAGAGGTGCTCTGTGGAAGGTATTAAGAATATATGGTGTGGGAGGCAAGTTGTTAGAAGCAGTGAAAAGTTTTTATCGAGGATGTAAGGCATGTGTACGTGTAGGAAGAGAGGAAAGTGATTGGCTCTCAGTGAATGTAGGTTTGCGGCAGGTGTGTGTGATGTTTCCATGGTTGTTTAATTTGTTTATGGATGGGGTTGTTAGGGAGGTGAATGCAAGAGTTTTGGAAAGAGGGGCAAGTATGCAGTCTGTTGTGGATGAGAGAGCTTGGGAAGTGAGTCAGTTGTTGTTCGCTGATTATACAGCGCTGATGACTGATTCATGTGAGAAACTGCAGAAGCTGGTGACTGAGTTTGGTAAAGTGTGTGAAAGAAGAAAGTTGAGAGTAAATGTGAATAAGAGCAAGGTTATTAGGTACAGTAGGGTTGATGGACAAGTCAATTGGGAGGTAAGTTTGAATGGAGAAAAACTGGAGGAAGTGAAGTGCTTTAGATATCTGGGAGTGGATCTGGCAGCAGATGGAACCATGGAAGCGGAAGTGAATCATAGGGTGGGGGAGGGGGCGAAAATTCTGGGAGTGTTGAAGAATGTGTGGAAGTCGAGAACATTATCTCGGAAAGCAAAAATGGGTATGTTTGAAGGAATAGTGGTTCCAACAATCTTATATAGTTGCGAGGCGTGGGCTATGGATAGAGTTGTGCGGAGGAGGGTGGATGTGCTGGAAATGAGATGTTTAAGGACAATATGTGGTGTGAGGTGGTTTGATCGAGTAAGTAATAATAGGGCAAGAGAAATGTGTGGTAATAAAAAGAGTGTGGTTGAGAGAGCAGAAGAGGGTGTTTTGAAATGGTTTGGTCACATGGAGAGAATGAGTGAGGAAAGGTTGACCAAGAGGATATATGAGTCAGAGGTGGAGGGAACGAGGAGAAGTGGGAGACCAAATTGGAGGTGGAAAGATGGAGTGAAAAAGATTTTGAGTGATCGGGGCCTGAACATGCAAGAGGGTGAAAGGCGTGCAAGGAATAGAGTGAATTGGAACGATGTGGTATCCCGGGGTCGATGTGCTGTCAATGGATTGAATCAGGGCATGTGAAGCATCTGGGGTAAACCATGGAAAGTTGTGTGGGGCCTGGATGTGGAAAGGGAGCTGTGGTTTTGGTGCATTATTACATGACAGCTAGAGACTGAGTGTGAACGAATGTGGCTTTTGTTGTCTTTTCATAGCGCTACCTCACACACATGAGGGGGGAGGGGGTTTGTTATTTCATGTGTGGCAAGGTGGTGATGGGAATGAATAAAGGCAGACAGTATGAATTATGTACATGTGTATATATGTATATGTCTGTGTGTGTATATATATGTATACATTGAGATGTATAGGTGTGTATATTTGCGTGTGTGGACATGTATGTATATACATGTGTATGTGGGTGGGTTGGGCCATTCTTTCGTCTGTTTCCTTGCACTACCTTGCTAATGCGGGAGAGAGCGACAAAGCAAGATAGATAAATGAATATAAATAGATATGGATTTTACATCCTGCTATCTAAGCTCCGTTAGATTCTTATAGAGCTCTACCTTTGGTTGGGAAAAAGGGTTTTATTCTTCAAAACTTATATTCTAACATTATTTGAAGACTTCAGTCTAATTGATCAGCGTGTATTATATCGAGTAATTTTTTGATATTGTCAGGAAACCTTATTGTAGAATAAGAGTTGTTAGTAGTTAGCATAGCCTACTCAGGATATTAAGTAGAAACTGGTGAAGTGACTGTAGTTGTCTTTTTTATTTCAGATTTTGGTCGTTATATGTTGACCCTTTGTGTAGCTTCCCTCGATACTTGTGCCGACACGTGTGTATGTTACTTCTCATTACTGTCCAGGTGAGAATAATTGTAAAAAGTGGGCTAATAGCATGGTAATAGTTATATGATAAAGAATTTATCCATATAGTAGTGCATTGACCTATAAATGCTTAAATCCATTTTATATTTTCTCCTTTTTTGCTTATGAGTCCTAGCCAGGCTGTTTTGTGCAGTGGAGATTTATTAATGAGCTTCTTGATAATGAATTTTTGTTTTGTAAAACCCTGTCACGGTACATCGAACACAGTTGCTGTTACACAAAGAGGCTCCTGCAGCTGAAGACTGTGCTACTTTCATAATCAGGGAAATGTAAACTTCTTTGGAGTAGAAGTTGTTTGACAAGACTGTACTCACAATGATACAGCCTTGCCAAAGGTAACTTTTCATTTATAGTGTAACCTCTTGTACGCAGAGCCCAGTAACACAGGCAGGCCTCCAGAAATACTGTTCAAGATGTCACTAGAGAAAGACTGAGTGCCAATGGAGAATGAATGGGCAAATGCCATACCCATCTTTAAGAATGGAGACTAGGAAGACTACACTCTTTGACAGATGTGGTCTGTAAGGTACTAGAAAAGTTAATCATAAAGCAACTGCATGACTTTCTAAGTTTCTACAAAGGTGAGATAATGTGAGTGGGAGGCAACATGGTTTTAGGGAAAGGAGGCTTTGTATTTAACCTCTTAGATTTCTATGCAAGAGTGAGCTCTGTATCAGAAAAAAAGTGAAGGCTGGGTAGATTGATTATATTTTGACTACCAAAAAACCATTTGACACAGTATCACATAGAAGGCTGATTAAGGAGCTGAAATACCAAGCAGGAATAAGGGGGTGACTCCTCCCATGGATAGAGGACTATCTTAGTGGATCGGAACAAAGGACACTTGTCAGAGGGATCTTTTACAAATGAGTGAAGGTCTCCAGTGGAGCCCCAGCATTCCAATTGGGACTGTTGATTTTATGTGAGTGACTTGCCTGAAGGTATGGATTCCAACCAGCATATGTTTGTGGATAATGCAAAAGTCATGAAGGAAGTAAAAAGTGAGGAGGATTGCATTAGCTTACAAGAGGACCTAAACAAACCCCAGAGTGGGCCTGATGCAAGGTTTATGAAATTCAGATCAATAAAATGTATGGCATTGAGGATGTGGAACAAGGTGAAAGACTTCAATATGGTAGTATTATCAAGCAGTTAATAAGCTTAGGATTCTTTGAGTAAGAAGGGCTTGGGAGTCAACAGTCCCAAACCTGTTGCCAGAATCTTGCATTAGGAGAATAGTAAAGGAGACAAACTGTCTTCTGGCATATATCAAGATAGCTTTCAATATATGGATAAGGAAAGATTTAGCAAGCTGCATAAGGCCAAAGCTAGAATATGCTTCTTTAGTTTGGTCATTGCACAAAAGAAGCATAGAGCTATTAGAGAAGGTCCAGAGGAAGGCAACAAAGCTAAAACCAGAATTAAGAGAGCTAAGTTTGCAGGGAAAGGCTAAAGTCTTTAAGATTTGTCTACCTTGGAAGAGATGATAGTGAGGAATGACCTGATCACAACTTTAAGCTTTTCAAACAGAATGATTGTGGGGTCAGTGAATTGTTCTTCAAGAGATGCATGGATAGGGCAACCAGAGGACTGTACACAAAAAGAAACTTGTTAAAAAAGAAAATGAAGAAGTACTGTTATAGTATGAGTGGTGGATGAATGGGAAAGAATGACTAAGAACATGGATAATGCAGACAGCATACATAAATTAAAGAAGTTGTCTCTAAGATAGTAGAGAATGTTCAAGTGATGGGGCTCCTCATGAGTATAAAACTATAAAACTCCCTTTCCATGCATTACAAATTTGTTATTATAAACAGGTAATTACAAACACTCCAAACACTCAAAATCGTGTTCACTCCATCCTGCCATCTCCTATTTGGTCTCCTCCTCTTCCATAACTCCTCCACTTCTGACACTTATGTCATCTTTTTCAACCTCTCCTCACTCATTCTCTCTTAATGTCTAAGCCATTTCAACACACCCTTGTTAGCTTTCTCAAGTATACTCTTTACATTACTACACATCTCTCTTACCCTATCATTACTTACTTGGCCAACCCTCCACATATCGCCTGATGTCCTCAAACATTTCATTTCTGACACAGCCTCTTCTGTACATCATCATGTATAGTCCATGCCTCACATCTGTGTAACACTGTTGGAACCACTCTATTTTCAAACATACCCATTTTTGCCCTCCCAGATAATGACCTCTATACTCATTCCTTAAGGCTTCCAGAACATTTGCCCCTCCCCCACCCTGTGATTCACTTCAGCTTCCATGGTTCCATTTCTGCCATGTCCTCTCCATTCAAACACACCCCAGCTAATCTTTTTCTTTACACTGCTAAACCTAATGACCTTGCTTTTATTTACATTTTCTTTCATCTGTATCTTTCACTAACTATCCCACACTCAGACACCAGCTTCTGCACTTTCTCATTCAAATCAGCCACCTGTGCTTTGTCATCAGTATATAATAATTGCCTCATCTCCTAGGCCCCCCTTTTTTGATCAGACTGCATAGCCTATCCCTCTCTCCAAGACCCTTGCATTTACCTCCCTCACCACCCCATCCATAACATAATAAACAGCCATGATGACATCATGTGCTATTTACTTTTGCTGTTTATTTTTAATCATAATTCCCTTTCCCAAGAAGCAAATCTTAACCTCTTGCATTCTGGTAACCATCATGCTGACCCTCTCTTCCTAGCATATCATATCCATTTACTAATGTGAACAGTATCTTTTCATTATGCATTGTTGTAAAAACATACTTATTAATTATGTAACATATTTATTTCAACACAAATAATTTAAACATAAATTAAAGAAAAATCGTATTTATTTTCAAGATTTGAATATGCTGGAATTTTGATATGACAGTAAGACCAACCCTTTATAAAGAGAATTAAAAGGATACTGCAGACACTGTCTGGTAACATTATCCAGTCAGTGTATCAGTTCTTCTGTTGGCGTTATGTCTCTCCTCAGCTCCACAACATGGATCAAAAGTTTCAAAACTTACAGGTGGCTACATTGCCCATTCTCAAATGTAAATATTTATTTGATAGGAATGAAAAAATGGATATGTTCCTTTATCCAAATCTGACTTTTTTGTTACCATCTTGGACCATAAGGGTATGAGAAGATATGTTGTTTTAAAGTTATATCCCAAAACCATTGTCTTTGTTGAGGTAGATATTCAGGTCTTTCTTTCCTTTATGGTCTGTTCCATAAACTCAGAGACATCTGTATCTTTATGTCTATTTATCTACCTATTTTTCTCTCTGTATCTCTGATGCCTGCTCCCTCCTGGAACTTCCTCTGAAGGATTGCCACAGCAATATATCTCCATATTAGTGAACTCCAGTGCCACTTCTAAGCCCTTGGTGCCTTGCCCTTAACAGGCCACTGGCAGAGGGCAACTCGAGGGCAGTGCTTGCAGAGGGTAATTCCTAATGTTTGCACTGACTTCTTCTATGTAATATATTCCTATTTCTATTGGTAATATACCAACTTGGGCTTGTTTAGCCTCATATTCAATGAGGAGGCAGCAGCCTACACTTACTCTTTTTGAATGAATCACTGGTGTCTGCAGTTAGATGCTCATCTAGATGGGTACACTCTCAGCCAATCAGCAACTGCCGCTAGGCTGATATCACTGGGTATACCTTTAACTGTTTGCTTGAAGCTTAATAATTTTTTAGTTCTTGTGGTACTTAGGCTTGCTGCCTGGCTTTTGTTGCTCTGCAGGCTTTTATAGATCTTATTTATTTATTTTGCTTTGTCGCTGTCTCCCGCGTTTGCGAGGTAGCACAAGGAAACAGACGAAAGAAATGGCCCAACCCACCCCCATACACATGTATATACATACACGTCCACACACGCAAATATACATACCTATACATCTCAATGTACACATATATACAGACATATACATATATACACATGTACATAATTCATACTGTCTGCCTTTATTTATTCCCATCGCCACCTCGCCACACATGGAATAACATCACCTTCCCCCCTCATGTGTGCAAGGTAGTGCTAGGAAAAGACAACAAAGGCCCCATTTGTTCACACTCAGTCTCTAGCTGTCATGTAATAATGCCCGAAACCACAGCTCCCTTTCCACATCCAGGCCCCACAGAACTTTCCATGGTTTACCCCAGACGCTTCACATGCCCTGATTCAATCCATTGACAGCACATCGACCCTGGTATACCACATTGGTTCAATTCACTCTATTCCTTGCCCGCCTTTCACCCTCCTGCATGTTCAGGCCCCGATAACTCAAAATCTTTTTCACTCCATCTTTCCACCTCCAATTTGGTCTCCCACTTCTCCTCATTCCCTCCACCTCCGACACATATATCCTCTTGGTCAATCTTTCCTCACTCATTCTCTCCATGTGCCCAAACCATTTCAAAACACCCTCTTCTGCTCTCTCAACCACGCTCTTTTTATTTCCACACATCTCTCTTACCCTTACATTACTTACTCGATCAAACCACCTCACACCACATATTGTCCTCAAACATCTCATTTCCAGCACATCCACCCTCCTGTGCACAACTCTATCCATAGCCCACACCTCACAACCATACAACATTGTTGGAACCACTATTCCTTCAAACATACCCATTTTTGCTTTCCGAGATAATGTTCTCATCTTCCACACATTCTTCAAGGCTCCCAGGATTTTCGCCCCCTCCCCCACCCCATGATTCACTTCCGCTTCCATGGTTCCATCCGCTGCCAGATCCACTCCCAGATATCTAAAACACTTTACTTCCTCCAGTTTTTCTCCATTCAAACTTACCTCCCAATTGACTTGACCCTCAACCCTACTGTACCTAATAACCTTGCTCTTATTCACATTTACTCTCAACTTTCTTCTTTCACACACTTTACCAAACTCAGTCACCAGCTTCTGCAGTTTCTCACATGAATCTGTATCCCTTTCTTCTGTTTTAATTATTTTTTAGTTATTTTAATCTACTTGCATGTTTATATTGTAGATTTTCACTTAGATTTAGTAGATATTTGTTGCTCATTATTACTGCTTTTTTACATGATAACAGGAGTCATACTTGTAGTCCTATGTGTGGTATGTGATCACTGAAGTAGCTTAAGATGTTGAAACAGCTCACTTAATAGTTGTAACTTAAAGGAGAGTGGTAAATGTAATTCTGGCATTTGATGCTTCCAGAGCATCATGTCTTTTGTCTATCTGTCTATCTAATCTGTATCTCTAACACTTGTTCTCAGTTGGACTCCTTGAAGTGGGTGGCCTCGGCAATAGAGTCTCTATAACTAGCGAACTCCAGTGCTGCTTCTTGGCCTTAAGTGTCTCACCCTTAATAGGCCACTGGCAGAGGGCAACCAAGCACAGTGTTTGCAGAGGCTAATACCTAATGTTCCCTTTGACTACTTGTACCCATTATCGCTCCAGCCTAATGTTCCTTCCTATTCTACCTAATGCTCTTATTTACTTAACTGATTTTTCTACACAGTGCTCCTGCCTACATGTTCCTACCTACAACTTCCATGTATTGCTCCATACATTTTGCTAAAAGGCAGGGCTAGCAGTTAGTGCTCACTGCAGGAAAATCTGGTTACGAAGAATGAGCTGTGTTAAGTGTTGTCAAATGTTATGTATGACAAGGAGAGATTGTATGTTTGTGGACAGATTGCTTGTAGTCTACATGTGGTTGAGGCAGAAAGAAGTGACAGCTAAATGAGTCAGAGGATTGCAACTTGACTAGCAATGAAGGGCTGGCTTACTATACAGGCATCACTAACCCTCCTGATACCTGAGTGGGTGGCACTGGTAATGTACCTCCTTGGTTGTTAGCCACCTACTGGCTGCTTGTTTTTTTTACTTATAATCTCATGACTCTTCAGTTTTAGAAGTGCTTATATGTTAATGGGGGTAGAATTTTGTGGCTGTTTAGCTGATTGAACTAGTTATGGTTTCAGGAGTAGTAAAGGATGTGTGATTCAGTCTTTGCACTGAAGAATGTCAGGGGTTTACATCAAGAGACTAAGGAGTGTATGCAAGTAGCTAGAGAGAGGAGGTTGAGTGTTTCCAGTTGAAGATGAGTCAGTGGCAGAGGTGTGATTTCACCATAGTTGTTTGATTTGTTCATGGGTGAGGTGGTGAGGCAGGAAAATGCAAGGGTCTTTTAGAGAGTGTCAGGTATGCAGTTTGTAAGGGGTGAGGGGGCTTGAGAAGTGAGACAGTTTTTGTTTGCTGACAACATGGGTATGATGGCAGATTCAAGTGAGAAACTGGAGAAGCTGGTGTCTGAGTTTGGGAGAGTGTGTGAAAGGAGGAAGTTGAGAGTAGATGTGAATACAAGCAAAGTTATTAGTGCAGAGAGACAGGTTAGTATGGATATGAAAGTAGAAAATTCAGCAAAGTGGCTTGTTTTAGAAACCTGGGAGTGGACATGGTAGTAAATAGAACCATAGAAGCAGCATTGATTTATCAGACAGGTGAGGGGGCAAAGGTTCTGGTATCATTAAGGAATGTGTAGAGAGTTTGCTATATGGGAAGGTGAAAATAGGTACGTTTGAAGGTATAGCAGTCCCAACGATGGTATAGATGCGAGGCATTGGCTATAGATGAGAATATGCGGAGGAAACATTGGACATGAAATATCTGAGATCAATGGGGTGTGAGGAGGGCTGATCAAGTAATGTAATTAGGGTAAGAGAGAGATGTGGTAATAAATATAATATGGTTGAGAAAGCTGAAGAGGGTGTGCTGCAATGGTATGGACATTTAACAGTGCACTATGGCTGGTTACTTTTATAGCATATCCCCTTTGTGGCAGTAATTACAAAAATAAAAAGATATTTTATAAAGTATATTTGATAATGAAATTGGATTGGATACTCTGTCTTGATGGTGATATTGTAAGACTCATCGGGATTTGGCAGTCCTTTTGCCATTAACATTTGCATACTTTTAAGGTTACACGGCTTTTTCTACATTGCCAGACACACATTGTAGCAGCTTTATAATATTTTTGGGAAAGTATAGCAATAGCTTTATATAGATAACTGCTTTTATATGATATGAAAATTTTCATGTGAAAAGTAAAGATACTTATAATGTACACTGTGTATTTGAACACAGTGTTGTGTTAGGGAGAACACATCTCTGGTGAACTCTCCCAGATGACCTCTCCACAGCACAAAACTCTTATTTATGCATAAAGGCATAAACTTTGCCTGGAATTTTGTGCATATATGTTCAAGAATTGGCAGATTTTCCTCAACTTATCACCTGATTGTACAAGTTGTCAACTTAACAATTTGAAAAAATGGTCACGAGACCATTAGCTTTCCAAAATCTTCATCTCACATCAACCTTCCCTCACTCATTCTCTCCCTGTATTCAAACCATTTCAGCACACCCTTTTCAGCTCTTTCAGCCACAATCTTTTCATTACCATGCCCCTCTCTTACCCTTCCATTGCTCACTCAATCAAACCACCTCAAACCACACATTGTCCTCATACATTTCATTTCCAACACATCTACTCTCCACACAGCCTTATCTATAGCTCATGCCTGGCATCCATACAGTATTGTTAAGACTACTGTTCCTTCAAACATACCCAGTTTTATCTCTCTTCCCACCTTTGCCCCCTCTCCCACCTTATGATTCACTTCCGCTTCCGGGGTCCCATCCACTGCCAAATCCACTCCCAGATATCTAAAACACTTCACTTCCTCCAGATTTTCTCCATCAAACTTACCTCCCAATTGACTTGTCCCTCAACCCTACTGTACCTAATAACCTTGCTCTTATTCACATTTACTCTCAGCTTTCTGCTTTCACACACTTTACCAAACTCAGTTACCAACTTCTACAGTTTCTCACCTGAATCAGCCACCAGCGAACAACAACTGACTCACTTGCCAAGCTCTCTTGTCCACAACAGACTGCATACTTGCCCCTCTTTCCAAAACTCTTGCATTCACTTCCCTAATAATCCCATCCATAAACAAATTAAACAACCATGGAGACATCATGCACCCCTGCTGTAAACCAACATTCACTGGGAACCAGACAAGAAGTGGCACCCCCCCTCACCCTGAGCGGGCGAGGTAGCACTAGGAAAAGACAACAAAGGCCACATTCGTTCGCACTCAGTCTCTAGCTGTCGTGTAATGCACCGAAACCACAGCTCCCTTTCCACATCCAGGCCCCACAAAACTTTCCATGGTTTACCCCAGATGCATCACATGCCCTGGTTCAATCCATTGACAGCATGTCGCCCTGGTACACCACATCATACCAATTCACTCTATTCCTTGCACGCCTTTCACCCTCCTGTATGTTCAGGCCCCAATCGCTAAAAATCTCTTTCGTTCCATCCTTCCACCTCCAATTTGGTCTCCCACTTCTCATTCCCTCCACCTCAGACATAAATATCCTCTTTGTCAATCTATCCTCACACATTCTCTCTGTGTGACCAAAACATTTCAATACACCCTCTTCTGCTGTCTCAACCACACTCTTTTTATTACCACACATCTCTCTTACCCTTACATTACTTACTCGATCAAACCATCTCATACCACATATTGTCCTCAAACATTTCATTTCCAACACATCCACCCTCCTCCACACAAACCCATCTATAGCCCATGCTTTGCAACGATATGATATTTTTGGAACCACTATTCCTTCAAACATACCCATTTTTGCTCTCCGAGATAACGTTCTCGCATTCCACACAATCTTCAACGCTCCCTGAACCTTCGCCCCCTCCCCCACCCTGTGACTCACTTCCGCTTCCATGGTTCCATCCACTGCCAAATCCATTCCCAGATGTCTAAACACTTCACTTCCTCCAGCTTTTCTCCATTCAAACTTATCTCCAAAGTAACTTAATCCTCAACCCTACTGAACCTAATACCTTGCTTTTATTCACATTTACTCTCAACTTTCTTCTTTCACATACTTTACCAAAGTCAGTCACCAACTTCTGCAGTTTCTCACCCGAATCAGCCAACATCGCTGTATCATCAGTGAACAACAAGTGACTCACTTCCCAAGCCCTCTCATCCACAACAGACTGCATACTTGCCCCTCTCTCCAAAACTCTTGCATTCACCTCCCTAACAACACCATCCACAAACAAACTAAACAACCAAGGGTACATCATGCACCCCTGCCGTAAACCAACATTCACTGGGAACCAATCACTTTCCTCTCTTCCTACTCATACACATGCCTCACATCCTTGATAAACACGTTTCACTGCTTCTAGCAACTTACCTCCTACACCATATACTCTTAATACCCTCCACAGAACATCTCTATCAACTCTATCATATGCCTTCTCCAGATCCATAAATGCTACATACAAATCCATTTGTTTTTCTAAGTATTTCTCCCATACATTCTTCAAAGCAAACACCTGATCCACACATCCTATACCACTTCTGAAACCACACTGCTCTTCCCCAATCTGATGCTGTGTACATGCCTTCACCCTCTCAAGCAATACCCTCCCATATAATTTACCAGGAATACTCAACAAACTTATACCCCTGTAATTTGAGCACTCACTCTTATCCCCTTTGCCTTTGTACAATAGCAATATGCATGTATTCTGCCAATGCTCAGACACGTCACCAAGAACCATACATACATTGAATATCTTACCAACCAGTCAACAACACAGTCATTCCGTTTTTTAATAAATTCCACTACAGTATCGTTGAAACCCGCTGCCTTGCCGGTTTTTATCTTCTGGAAAGCTTTCACTACCTCTTCTCTGTTTACCAAAGCATTCTCCCTGACCCTCTCACTTCACACCACCTTGACGAAAACATCCTATATCTGTCACTCTTTCATTAAACACATTCAAAAACCTTCAAACTACTAACTCCATCTCCTTCACTTCACCACTAATTGTTATTACCTCCTCATTACCCCCTTCACTGATGTTCCCATTTCTTCTCTTGTCTTACTCACTTCATTTACCTCCTTCTAAAACATCTTTCTATTCTCCCTAAAATTTAATGATACTTTCTCACCCCAGCTCTCATTTTCCCTCTATTTCACCTCTTGCACCTTTCTCTTGACTTCCTGCCTGTTTCTTTTATACATCTCCCATTCATTTGCATTATTTCCCTGCAAAAATTGTCCAAGTGCCTCTCTCTTTTGTTTCACTAATAATCTTACTTCTTCATCCCACCACTCACTACCCTTTCTAATCTGCCCACCTCCCACGCTTCTCATGCCACAGGCATCTTTTGCAGAAGGCATCACTGCTTCCCTAAATTCATCCCATTCCTCCACCCAATCCCCTTATGTTCTTTGTTCTCACCTTTTTCTATTCTGTACTCAGTCTCTCCTGGTACTTCCTCACACAAGTCTCCTTCCCAAGCTCACTCACTCTCACCACTCTCTTCACCCCAACATTCACTCTTCTTTTCTGAAAACATCTACAAATCTTCACCTTCGCCTCCACAAGATAATGATCAGACATCCCTCCAGTTGCACCTCTCAGCACATTAACATCCAAAAGTCTCTCTTTCGCACGCCTATCAATTAACATTTAATCCAATAACGCTCTCTGGCCATCTCTCGTACTTACATACGTATACTTATGTATGTCTCTCTTTTTAAACCAGGTATTCCCAATCACCAGTCCTTTTTCAGCTCATAAATCTACAAGCTCTTCACCATTTCCATTTACAACACTGAACACCCCATGTATACCAATTATTCCCTCAGCTGCCACATTACTCACCTTTGCATTCAAATCACCCATCACTGTAACTCAGTCTCGTGCATCAAAACCACTAATACACTCATTCAGCTGCTCCCAAAACACTTGCCTCTCATGATCTTTCCTCTCATGCCCAGGTGCATGTGCACCCATCTCTCTCCATCAACTCTCAATTTTACCCATATCAATCTAGAGCTTACTTTCTTACACTCTATCACATACTCCCACCACTCCTGTTTCAGGAGTAGTGCTACTCCTTCCCTTGCTCTTGTCCTCTCACTAACCCCTGACTTTACTCCCAAGACATTCCCAAACCACTCTTCCCCTTTACCCTTGAGCTTCGTTTCACTGAGAGCCAAAACATCCAGGTTCCTTTCCTCAAACATGCTACCTATCTCTCCTTTTTTCTCATCTTGGGTACATCCACACACATTTAGACACCCCAATCTGAGCCTTCGAGGAGGATGAGTACTCCCTGTGTGACTCCTTCTTCTGTTCCCCTTTTAGAAAGTGAAAATACAAGGAGGGGAGGGTTTCTAGTTCCTTGCTTCCATCCCCTTTAGTCACCTTCTATGTTGAAATGTATATGTATGTATATGTGCATGCGTGGGCATTAATGTATATACATGTGCATGTGGGTGGGTTGGGCCATTCCTCGCCTGTTTCCTTGCAGTACCTTTCTGATTGGTTAAGTATAATAAATTTATTACTATTATTATACATATTACATTCTCGTTCCCTCCACCTCTTTCACATATATCCTCTTTGTCAATCTTTCCTTACTCATTCTCTCCATGTGAGATAACCATTTGAATACACCCTCTGCTGCTCTCTCAACCACACTCTATTTATTACCACACATATTTCTTACCCTTTCATTACCTACTCGATTAAACCACCTCACACCACATTTTGTCCTCATACATTTCATTTTCAACACATCCACCCTCCTCCTCACAACCATATCTATAGCTCATGCCTTGCAACCATATAATATTGTTGGAATTACTATTCCTTCAAACATACCCATTTTTGCTCTCTGGGATAACGTTCTCTCCTTCCATACATTCTTCGTTGCTTCGAGAACCTTTGCTCCCTCTCCCATCCTGTGACTCACTTCCACTTCCATGGTTCTATTCCCTGCTAAGTGCACTCCCAGATATCCAAAACACTTCACTCTCCTCCAATTTTTCTCCATTCAGACTTACTTCCTAATTAACCTGTCCCTCACCCCTTCTGAGCCTAATAACATTGCTTTTTTTTTTTTTTTTATAGATGATAACTGCATATTTCTTCTGGCTGGCATATGGGACAATGGCCTTGTTTCTGGGTCCCTTACGCACATGGTCAGCCATTTTGGGAATGATTTTGTGGTACCAGGCATCAACAATGCATAGAAATATGCTCAGGTTAGTTGAACATAGATGGCCTTATTGATTTCAGTATTACACACAGAGAGCATTGTTTTATGCAAGCCTTTTGTTAGTATAATTTCTCTGCAAGTTTTCAGTATAGTACTAAACAGTCTCATATATTTTTGTCTCATTTATTTTTATAACAATCTGATTTTTTTTTTTACATATAAAAAATGCCTCCATTCTTGTTTTACTTTTCCAAAAGAAGAAACAAAGATAGGGAACAAGTGAGGATATTTTCCTCTAAGACTCAGTCCTCTGTTTTTGATGCTACCTTCGCTAATGCGGGAAATGGCGAATATATATTTACTTTATTATACTTTGTTGCTCTCTCCCGCGTTAGCGAGGTAGCGCAAGGAAGCAGACGAAAGAATGGCCCAACCCACCCACATACATATGCATATACGTACATGTCCACACACCACACGTACATATACATACCTATACATTTCAGTGTATACGTATATATACATACACAGACCTATACATATTTACACATGTACATAATTCATACTTGCTGCCTTCATTCATTCCCGTAGCCACCCCACCACATATGAAATGACCACCCCTTTCCCCACGCATGCACGCGAGGTAGTGCTAGGAAAGACAATAAAGGCCACATTCGTTCACACTCAGTCTCTAGCTGTCATGTATAATGCATTGAAACCACAGCTCCCTTTCCACATCCAGGCCCCACAAGACTCCATGGTGTATCCCAGGACACTTCACAAGCTCTGGTTCAATCCATTGACAGCGCGTCGACCCCGGCATACCACATCCACATCGTTCCAATTCACTCTATTCCTTGCATGCCTTTCACCCTCCTGCATGTTCAGGCCCCGATCGCTCAAAATCTTTTTCACTCCATCTTTCCACCTCCAGTTTGGTCTCCCACTTCTCCTCGTTCCCTCCACCTCTGACCCATATATCCTCTTGGTCAATATTTCCTCACTCATTCTCTCCATGTGACCAAACCATTTCAATACACCCTTTTCTGCTTTCTCAACCACACTCTTTTTATTACCACACATTTCTCTTACCCTTTCATTACTTACTTGATCAAACCACCTCACAGCGCATATTGTCCTCAAACATCTCATTTCCAACATATCCACCCTCCGCCGCACAACACTATCTATAGCCCACTCCTCGCAACTGTATAACATTGTTGGGACCACTATTCGTTCAAACATACCCATTTTTGCTTTCCGAGATAATGTTCTCGCCTTTCACTCATTTTTCAATGCTAGCAGAACTTTTGCCCCCTCCCTCCACCCTGTGACTCACCTCCGCTTCCATGGTTCCATCCGCTGCCAAATCCACTCCCAGATATCTAAAACACTTCACTTCCTCCAGTGTTTCTCCATTCAAACTAATTTCCCAATTGACTTGTCCCTCAACCCTACTGTACCTAATAACCTGGCTCTTATTCATATTTACTCACCAGCTTCTGCAGTTTCTCACTCGAATCAGCCACCAGCGCTGTATCATCAGCGAACAACAACTGACTCACTTCCCAAGCCCTCTCATCCACAACAGACTACAGACTGTATGCTTGCCCCTTTCTCCAAAACTCTTGCATTCACCTCCCTAACAACCCCATCCACAAACAAATTAAACAACCTTTGAGACATCACGCATCCCTGCCACAAGCCTACATTCACTGAGAACCAATTACTTTCCTGTCTTCCTACTCGTACACTTGCCTTACATTTTCGATAAAAACTTTTCAATGCTTCTAGCAACTTGCCTCCTACACCATATATTCTTAACACTTTCCACACAGCATCTCTATCAACTCTGTCATATGCCTTCTCCAGAACCATAAATGCTTCATACAAATCCATTTGCTTTTCTATGTATTTCTCACGTACATTCTTCAAAGCAAATACCTGATCCACACATCCTCTACCACTTCTGAAACCACACTGCTCTTCCCCAATCTGATGCTCTGTACATGCTTTAACCCTCTCAATCAATACCCTCCCATATAGTTTCCCAGGAATACTCAACAAACTTATACCTCTGTAATTTGAGCACTCACCTTTATCCCCTTTGCCTTTGTTCAATGGCACTATGTATGCATTCTGCCAATCCTCAGGCACCCCACCATGAGTCATACATGCATTAAATATCCTTACCAACTTATATTGTATTCATTAATATTTATTATACTTGATTGCCTTTTCCCTGTGTCAGCGAGGTCGTGCCAGGAAACATAAGAAGAGTGGCGCACACACACACACACACACACACACACACACACACACACACATATAGATATATTTATTTATATTTTTATATTATTATACTTTGTCGCTGTCTCCCGCGTTAGCAAGGTAGCGCAAGGAAACAAACAAAAGAATGGCCCAACCCACCACACACACATGTATATACATACATACATGTCCACACATGCACATATACATACCTATACATTTCAACATATACATATATATACATACACAGACATATATTATTCATTCCCGTCACCACCCCGCCACACATGAAATGGCACCCTCTCCTCCCATGCGCACGCAAGGTAGCACTAGGAAAAGACAAAAAAGGCCACATTCGTTCACACTCAGTCTCTAGCTGTTATATGTAATGCACCGAAACCACAGCTTCCTTTCCACTTTCAGGCCCCACAAAACTTTCCATGGTTTACCCCAGATGCTTCACATGCCCTGGTTCAATCCATCGACAGCACATTGACCATGATATACCACATCGTTCCAGTTCCCTCTGTTCCTTGCAAGCCTTTCACCCTCCTGTATGTTCAGGCCCCAATTGATCAAAATCTTTTTCACTCCATCCTTCCACCTCCAGTTTGGTCTCCCACTTCTCATTCCCTCTACCTCTGACACATGTATTCTTTGTCAGTCTTTCCTCGCTCATTCTCTCCGTGTGACCAAACCATTTCAGTACACCCTCTTCTGCTCTCTGAACCACACTCTTTTTATTACTACACATCCCTCTTACCCTTTCATTACTTACTCGATCAAACCACCTCACACCACATATCGTCCTCAAACATTTCATTTCCAACATATCCACCCTCCTCCACACAACCCTATCTATAGCCCATGCCTCGCAAGCATATAACATTATTGGAACCACTATTCCTTCAAACATACCCATTTTTACTCTCTGAGATAACGTTCTCTCCTTCCACACATTCTTCAACACTCCTAGTACCTTCGTCCCCCTCCCCCACCCTGTGACACACTTCCACTTCCATGGTTCCATCCGCTGCTAAATCCACTCTCATATATCTAAAACACTTCACTTCCTCCAGTTTTGCTCCATTCAAACATACCTCTCAATTAACATGTCCCTCAACCCTATTGATCCTAATAACCTTGCTCTTATTCACATTTAGCTTTCTTCTTTCACACACTTTATATTATCATTATTATCAATACTATTACTTTATTACTTTTATATAAGCCCAGGAAGTTCTCTCCTGGAGTTCCTCTAGATTCAAGGATGTGGTACAATCAATAGTAAGAAATGGATGGACTCTCTTAGAGTGAGAAGTTCTTAAGGAGATTGTACTCCAGTAATCTAACCTCACAGGTGACCTCTCTTTCTTGGAGTAACCACAGTCTTGCATATTCTGTTAATGCTTCCAGTACCATACTCGAGAGCAAATATACAGATTTTCAAAATGATTATAAAAAAGTGTTGATCACTTTGGTTTCCATTTCCAGATTTTTATGAAGCAGGTCACTCTTCTAATGTTCCTTACGCCACAGAATGTTGAACTGATGTTCATTTATCTTGCACAAAGGAAGATGAAAATCTTCGGTCTTCATTCTGTGTGTATTAGAGTTAATGTCAGAGGCATTATTTTCTAGTAGAAATGAGTGTAAGCATGTCATTTGAGATCATGAAGCAAATACCTCTTGTAAGCAATACTGGTCAACTCTGTGTTTTTATTGATTAATATGTGACTGTAGAAAAGTTAATGCAAGCTGCAATATATGGAACTAGTTTCCTGATATAAGTATCACAATTAGTCAGTTGATATACCAGTAACTTTTAACTGGACATATATACATATATATATATATATATATATATATATATATATATTTATTTGCTTTTATTTATTGTGCTTTGTCGCTGTCTCCCGCGTTTGCGAGGTAGTGCAAGGAAACAGACGAAAGAAATGGCCCAACCCACCCCCATACACAATGTATTTACATACACGTCCACACACGCAAATATACATACCTATACATCTCAGTGTACACATATATATACACACACAGACACATACATATATACCCATGCACACAATTCACACTGTCTGCCTTTATTCATTCCCATTGCCACCTCGCCACACATGGAATACCATCCCCCTCCCCCTCATGTGTGCGAGGTAGCACTAGGAAAAGACAACGAAGGCCCCATTTGTTCACACTCAGTCTCTAGCTGTCATGCAATAATGCCTGAAACCACAGCTCCCTTTCCACATCCAGGCCCCGTACAACTTTCCATGGTTTACCCCAGACGCTTCACATGCCCTGATTCAACGTCAAACCCGGTATACCACATCGATCCAATTCACTCTATTCTTTGCCCTCCTTTCACCCTCCTGCATGTTCAGGCCCCGATCACACAAAGTCTTTTTCACTCCATCTTTCTACATCCAGTTTGGTCTCCCACTTCTCCTCGTTCCCTAAACCTCCGACATGCATATCCTCTTGGTCAATCTTTCCTCACTCATTCTCTCCATGTGGCCAAACCATTTCAAAACACCCTCTTCTGCTCTCTCAACCACGCTCTTTTTATTTCCACACATCTCTCTTACCCTTACATTACTTACTCGATCAAACCACCTCACACCACACATTGTCCTCAAACATCTCATTTCCAGCACATGCACCCTCCTGCGCACAACTCTATCCATAGCCCACGCCTCGCAACCATACAACATTGTTGGAACCACTATTCCTTCAAACATACCCATTTTTGCTTTCCGAGATAATGTTCTCGACTTCCACACATTCTTCAAGGCTCTCAGGATTTTCGCCCCCTCCCCCACCCTATGATTCACTTCCGCTTCCATGGTTCCATCCACTGCCAGATCCACTCCCAGATATCTAAAACACTTTACTTCCTCCAGTTTTTCTCCATTCAAACTTAGCTCCCAATTGGCTTGACCCTCAACCCTTGCTCTTATTCACATTTACTCTTAACTTTCTTCTTTCACACACTTTACCAAACTCAGTCACCAGCTTCTGCAGTTTCTCACATGAATCAGCCACCAGCGCTGTATCATCAGCGAACAACAACTGACTCACTTCCCAAGCTCTCTCATCCACAACAGACTTCATACTTGCCCCTCTTTCCAAAAACTCTTGCATTCACCTCCCTAACAACCCCATCCATAAACAAATTAAACAACCATGGAGACATCACACACCCCTGCTGCAAACCTACATTCACTGAGAACCAATCACTTTCCTCTCTTCCTACACGTACACATGCCTTACATCCTCGATAAAAACTTTTTCACTGCTCTAACAACTTGCCTCCCACACCATATATTCTTAATACCTTCCACAGAGCATCTCTATCAACTCTATCATATGCCTTCTCCAGATCCATAAATGCTACATACAAATCCATTTGCTTTTCTAAGTATTTCTCACATACATTCTTCAAAGCAAACACCTGATCCACACATCCTCTACCACTTCTGAAACCACACTGCTCTTCCCCAATCTGATGCTCTGTACATGCCTTCACCCTCTCAGTCAATACCCTCCCATATGATTTACCAGGAATACTCAACAAACTTATACCTCTGTAATTTGAGCACTCACTCCTATCCCCTTTGCCTTTGTACAATGGCACTATGCATGCATTCTGCCAATCCTCAGGCACCTCACCATGAATCATACATACATTAAATAACCTTACCAACTAGTCAACAATACAGTCACCCCCTTTTTTAATAAATTCCACTGCAATACCATCCAAACCTGCTGCCTTGCCGGCTTTCATCTTCTGCAAAGCTTTTACTACCTCTTCTCTGTTTACCAAATCATTTTCCCTAACCCTCTCACTTTGCACACCACCTCGACCAAAACACCCTATATCTGCCACTCTATCATCAAACACATTCAACAAACCTTCAAAATACTCACTCCATCTCCTTCTCACATCACCACTACTTGTTATCACCTCCCCATTTGCGCCCTTCACTGAAGTTCCCATTTGCTCCCTTATCTTACGCACTTTTTTACCTCCTTCCAGAACATCTTTTTATTCTCCCTAAAATTTAATGATACTCTCTCACCCCAACTCTCATTTGCCCTCTTTTTCACCTCTTGCACCTTTCTCTTGACCTCCTGTCTCTTTCTTTTATACATCTCCCACTCAATTGCATTTTTTCTCTGCAAAAATCGTCCAAATGCCTCTCTCTTCTCTTTCACTAATAATCTTACTTCTTCATCCCACCACTCACTACCCTTTCTAATCAACCCACCTCCCACTCTTCTCATGCCACAAGCATCTTTTGCGCAATCCATCACTGATTCCCTAAATACATCCCATTCCTCCCCCACTCCCCTTACTTCCATTGTTCTCACCTTTTTCCATTCTGTACTCAGTCTCTCCTGGTACTTCCTCACACAAGTCTCCTTCCCAAGCTCACTTACTCTCACCACCCTCTTCACCCCAACATTCACTCTTCTTTTCTGAAAACCCATACAAATCTTCACCTTTGGCTCCACAAGATAATGATCAGACATCCCTCCAGTTGCACCTCTCAGCACATTAACATCCAAAAGTCTCTCTTTCGCGCGCCTGTCAATTAACATGTAATCCAATAACGCTCTCTGGCCATCTCTCCTACTTACATACGTATACTTATGTATATCTCGCTTTTTAAACCAGGTATTCCCAATCACCAGTCCTTTTTCAGCACATAAATCTACAAGCTCTTCACCATTTCCATTTACAACACTGAACACCCCATGTATACCAATTATTCCCTCAACTGCCACATTACTCACCTTTGCATTCAAATCACCCATCACTATAACCTGGTCTCGTGCATCAAAACCACTAACACACTCATTCAGATGCTCCCAAAACACTTGCCTCTCATGATCTTTCTTCTCATGCCCAGGTGCATATGCACCAATAATCACCCATCTCTCTCCATCAACTTTCAGTTTTACCCATATGAATCGAGAATTTACTTTCTTACATTCTATCACATACTCCCACAACTCCTGTTTCAGGAGTACTGCTACTCCTTCCCTTGCTCTTGTCCTCTCACTAACCCCTGACTTTACTCCCAAGACATTCCCAAACCACTCTTCCCCTTTACCCTTGAGCTTCGTTTCACTCAGAGCCAAAACATCCAGGTTCCTTTCCTCAAACATACTACCTATCTCTCCTTTTTTTACATCTTGGTTACATCCTTACACATTTAGACACCCCAGTCTGAGCCTTCGAGGAGGATGAGCACTCCCCGCGTGACTCCTTCTTCTGTTTCCCATTTTAGAAAGTTAAAAATACAAGGAGGGGAGGATTTCTGGCCCCCTGCTCCCGTCCCCTCTAGTCGCCTTCTACGACATGCGGGGAATGCGTGGGAAGTATTCTTTCACCCCTATCCCCCAGGGATAATACACACACACATATATATATATATATATATATATATATATATATATTATTATTTATATTATACTTTGTCGCTGTCTCCCGCGTTTGCGAGGTAGCGCAAGGAAACAGACGAAAGAAATGGCCCAACCCCCCCCCATAAACATGTATATACATACGTCCACACACGCAAATATACATACCTACACAGCTTTCCATGGTTTACCCCAGACGCTTCACATGCCCTGATTCAATCCACTGACAGCACGTCAACCCCGGTATACCACATCGCTCCAATTCACTCTATTCCTTGCCCTCCTTTCACGCTCCTGCATGTTCAGGCCCTGATCACACAAAATCTTTTTCACTCCATCTTTCCACCTCCAATTTGGTCTCCCTCTTCTCGTTCCCTCCACCTCCGACACATATATCCTCTTGGTCAATCTTTCCTCACTCATTCTCTCCATGTGCCTAAACCATTTCAAAACACCCTCTTCTGCTCTCTCAACCACGCTCTTTTTGTTTCCACACATCTCTCTTACCCTTACGTTACTTACTCGATCAAACCACCTCACACCACACATTGTCCTCAAACATCTCATTTCCAGCACATCCATCCTCCTGCGCACCACTCTATCCATAGCCCACGCCTCGCAACCATACAACATTGTTGGAACCACTATTCCTTCAAACATACCCATTTTTGCTTTCCGAGATAATGTTCTCGACTTCCACACATTCTTCAAGGCTCCCAGAATTTTCGCCCCCTCCCCCATCCTATGATCCACTTCCGCTTCCATGGTTCCATCCGCTGCCAGATCCACTCCCAGATATCTAAAACACTTTACTTCCTCCAGTTTTTCTCCATTCAAACTCACCTCCCAATTGACTTGACCCTCAACCCTACTGTACCTAATAACCTTGTGGTGTGAGGTGGTTTGATCGAGTAAGTAACGTAAGGGTAAGAGAGATGTGTGGAAATAAAAAGAGCGTGGTTGAGAGAGCAGAAGAGGGTGTTTTGAAATGGTTTGGGCACATGGAGAGAATGAGTGAGGAAAGATTGACCAAGAGGATATATGTGTCGGAGGTGGAGGGAACGAGGAGAAGAGGGAGACCAAATTGGAGGTGGAAAGATGGAGTGAAAAAGATTTTGTGTGATCGGGGCCTGAAGATGCAGGAGGGTGAAAGGAGGGCAAGGAATAGAGTGAATTGGAGCGATGTGGTATACCAGGGTTGACGTGCTGTCAGTGGATTGAATCAAGGCATGTGAAGCGTCTGGGGTAAACCATGGAAAGCTGTGTAGGTATGTATATTTGCGTGTGTGGACGTATGTATATACATGTGTATGGGGGTGGGTTGGGCCATTTCTTTCGTCTGTTTCCTTGCGCTACCTCGCAAACGCGGGAGACAGCGGCAAAAAAAAAAAAAAATATATATATATATATATATATATATATATATATATATATATATGTATGTGAATAAGAGCAAGGTTATTAGGTACAGTAGGGTCGAGGGTCAAGTCAATTGGGAGGTGAGTTTGAATGGAGAAAAACTGGAGGAAGTGAAGTGTTTTAGATATCTGGGAGTGGATCTGGCAGCGGATGGAACCATGGAAGCGGAAGTGGATCATAGGGTGGGGGAGGGGGCGAAAATCCTGGGGGCCTTGAAGAATGTGTGGAAGTCGAGAACATTATCTCGGAAAGCAAAAATGGGTATGTTTGAAGGAATAGTGGTTCCAACAATGTTGTATGGTTGCGAGGCATGGACTATGGATAGAGTTGTGCGCAGGAGGATGGATGTGCTGGAAATGAGATGTTTGAGGACAATGTGTGGTGTGAGGTGGTTTGATCGAGTGAGTAACGTAAGGGTAAGAGAGATGTGTGGAAATAAAAAGAGCGTGGTTGAGAGAGCAGAAGAGGGTGTTTTTGAAGTGGTTTGGGCACATGGAGAGGATGAGTGAGGAAAGATTGACCAAGAGGATATATGTGTCGGAGGTGAGGGAACAAGGAGAAGAGGGAGACCAAATTGGAGGTGGAAAGATGGAGTGAAAAAGATTTTGTGTGATCGGGGCCTGAACATGCAGGAGGGTGAAAGGAGGGCAAGGAATAGAGTGAATTGGAGCGATGTGGTATACCGGGGTTGACGTGTTGTCAGTGGATTGAAGCAGGGCATGTGAAGCGTCTGGGGTAAACCATGGAAAACTGTGTAGGTATGTATATTTGCGTGTGTGGACGTATGTATATACATGTGTATGGGGGGGGGGTTGGGCCATTTCTTTCGTCTGTTTCCTTGCACTACCTCGCAAACGCGGGAGACAGCGACAAAGTATAATAATAAATTAAAATAAATATATATATATATTATATATATAATATATATATATGTAAGAATATATGGTGTGGGAGGCAAGTTGTTAGAAGCAGTGAAAAGTTTTTATCGAGGATGTAAGGCATGTGTACGTGTAGGAAGAGAGGAAAGTGATTGGTTTTCATTGAATGTAGGTTTGCGCATGGAGCTGTGTCTCCATGGTTGTTTGATTTGTTTATGGATGGGCGTTATGGTATCAAGAGTTTGGAAATGGGGCAGTTGAAGTCTGTTGGGCATTAGAAGCTTGAAATAGTCATGTTTGTTCGCTACTGATAACGCTGGTGTAGATTCATGGAAAAAAAACTGAGAAATGTGATGATTATGGTAAAGTTTGAAGAATAAAGTTTAAGATGTAATGTGAATAAGAGCAAGGTTATTAGGTACAGTAGGGTTGAGGGTCAAGTCAATTGGGAGGTAGTTTGAATGGAGAAAAACTGAAGAAGTGAAGTGTTTTAGATATCTGGGAGTGGATCTGGCAGCGGATGGAACCATGGAAGCGGAAGTGGATCATAGGGTGGGGGAGGGGGCGAAAATTCTGGGAGGCCTTGAAGAATGTGTGGAAGTCGAGAACATTATCTCGGAAAGCAAAAATGGGTATGTTTGAAGGAATAGTGGTTCCAACAATGTTGTATGGTTGCGAGGCATGGACTATGGATAGAGTTGTGCACAGGAGGATGGATGTGCTGGAAATGAGATGTTTGAGGACAATGTGTGGTGTGAGGTGGTTTGATCGAGTGAGTAACGTAAGGGTAAGAGAGATGTGTGGAAATAAAAAGAGCGTGGTTGAGAGAGCAGAAGAGGGTGTTTTGAAAGTGGTTTGGGCACATGGAGAGGATGAGTGAGGAAAGATTGACCAAGAGGATATATGTGTCGGAGGTGGAGGGAACTAGGAGAAGAGGGAGACCAAATTGGAGGTGGAAAGATGGAGTGAAAAAGATTTTGTGTGATCGGGGCCTGAACATGCAGGAGGGTGAAAGGAGGGCAAGGAATAGAGTGAATTGGAGCGATGTGGTATACCGGGGTTGACGTGTTGTCAGTGGATTGAAGCAGGGCATGTGAAGCGTCTGGGGTAAACCATGGAAAACTGTGTAGGTATGTATATTTGCGTGTGTGGACGTATGTATATACATGTGTATGGGGGGGGGTTGGGCCATTTCTTTCGTCTGTTTCCTTGCACTACCTCGCAAACGCGGGAGACAGCGACAAAGTATAATAATAAATAAATAAATATATATATATATATATATATATATATATATAGGTATTAAGAATATATGGTGTTGGAGGAAAGTTGTTAGAAGCAGTGAAAAGTTTTTATCGAGGATGTAAGGCATGTGTACGTGTAGGAAGAGAGGAAAGTGATTGGTTCTCAGTGAATGTAGGTTTGCGGCAGGGGTGTGTGATGTCTCCATGGTTGTTTACTTTGTTTATGGATGGGGTTGTTAGGGAGGTAAATGCAAGAGTTTTGGAAAGAGGGGCAAGTATGAAGTCTGTTGGGGATGAGAGAGCTTGGGAAGTGAGTCAGTTGTTGTTCGCTGATGATACAGCGCTGGTGGCTGATTCATGTGAGAAACTGCAGAAGCTGGTGACTGAGTTTGGTAAAGTGTGTGAAAGAAGAAAGTTAAGAGTAAATGTGAATAAGAGCAAGGTTATTAGGTACAGTAGGGTTGAGGATCAAGTCAATTGGGAGGTGAGTTTGAATGGAGAAAAACTGGAGGAAGTAAAGTGTTTTAGATATCTGGGAGTGGATCTGGCAGCGGATGGAACCATGGAAGCGGAAGTGGATCATAGGGTGGGGGAGGGGGCGAAAATTCTGGGGGCCTTGAAGAATGTGTGGAAGTCGAGAATATTATCTCGGAAAGCAAAAATGGGTATGTTTGAGGGAATAGTGGTTCCAACAATGTTGTATGGTTGCGAGGCATGGGCTATGGATAGAGTTGTGCGCAGGAGGATGGATGTGCTGGAAATGAGATGTTTGAGGACAATGTGTGGTGTGAGGTGGTTTGATCGAGTGAGTAACGTAAGGGTAAGAGAGATGTGTGGAAATAAAAAGAGCGTGGTTGAGAGAGCAGAAGAGGGTGTTTTGAAATGGTTTGGGCACATGGAGAGAATGAGTGAGGAAAGATTGACCAAGAGGATATATGTGTCGGAGGTGGAGGGAACGAGAAGAAGTGGGAGACCAAATTAGAGGTGGAAAGATGGAGTGAAAAAGATTTTGTGTGATCGGGGCCTGAACATGCAGGAGGGTGAAAGGAGGGCAAGGAATAGAGTGAATTGGAGCGATGTGGTATACCAGGGTTGACGTGCTGTCAGTGGATTGAATCAGGGCACGTGAAGCGTCTGGGGTAAACCATGGAAAGCTGTGTAGGTATGTATATTTGCGTGTGTGGACGTATGTATATACATGTGTATGGGGGTGGGTTGGGCCATTTCTTTCGTCTGTTTCCTTGCGCTACCTCGCAAACGCGGGAGACAGCGACAAAGCAAAAAGAAAAAGAAAAATATATATATATATTTATAGTTTCTTTCCTGACTTATTTTCAATATGAGAGCTTGAATACACTTACCTTTTCACAAAATGTCAGCAGGCACAAAATCATATAGTATACTTAAATCAACAACAAAAGAATATGATTCTCTTGTAAGCCAATCTTTTAGTTATATATTCTCTCTTTGAATCATTTCTTTCCCATATTTAGCCAGTTTTTGTCATTTACTATGCTTTATCAGTACTTGATGTGACCTAATCCTTTACTGCCAGTTAAAACATAGAAAAAATGGACATCTGAGAAACTAGCAGGCCTATGAATTTACAAGATATATATAGTGTCCACAATAAACTTTGTCTGCCTCCTCATACATTTTCAAAGGCAATATCACACCTAGATTTCAGTACTTTGTTATCTATCCTTTGACCTTAATTACCACCTGCTGATGTTCTGGGCATGGAATTGGTAGGGTTCCTGAAGTATTTTATGTCCATTTTGTACATATTTTGGGTCCATAGGGTTTTTATTTCCTGAATGAGGCAAGGTACTGACAAGGTGTTGCAGGGAGCAGCCACCTGATTGTGCATTCTTGGCACATAGAAGTCTCACATTTTTGCTACCAGGCAAGAGTTCATGCTTTCTCTTTCTTAAAAATGTAAGACCCAACCATCTTAGAGTACATGTGGAAGAAATACTGCACTCAGAAGTAAAATTTCCAAAATGAAATGCCAGCCAGTTAGATGTTAAAAAAAAAAAAAAAAAAAAAATCCTTCCTTCAAGATAGCCTGAAGCCCAATGAGGTTGGTTGCTAGTGCTCACACTGTTAGAAACACTAGTCTCAGCAACTAGATGTACAATGATTTCACCGTAAGAGTATCATATATCTGTACCCACAACAAACCTTAGCTGTGTATCGCCTTTAAAAATGTATTGTAACCAGAGAAGTAGGGGGTGCTGCTACTGTGTAAAGTAAAGCAGCTCGAAATTGGGAAAAGTATTAACTTTCAGCACCTTGAGGGGTACTCTACTTTTACTGGAGTAGCCAAGTCACACCCCATCATCTCATGGTAACCTCCTCAGTACACCCCTTAGGGGTGGAACTAAGGGGGTAGGTATTACCCAGTTACATCAGGGCAAAAGTTTTAAATTTGGAGAAACACTATAGGTGTGCTGTTACTTTTAGTTTTGAAAATTTTTGAGCCTCACTACCTCTGGAGACACTGTACTGAAGTTGCCTTCTGCCCGTAACCTTTCAAGGGTGAGGCACAAAAGGCTAAGAAGTGGCACTGGAGTCTACCAGTTATGTCAAGGGTTGAAAGGAATGAGTGATTGAGGGTAATGACACTGAATGTGAATGGGATAATTGGGGATAATAAAAGGAGTGAGATTGTGGAGAGGTGTAAAGTTGTAGCATGGATGTGCTAGGGATTGGGGAAACCCATATCCTTGGACAGGGTGTGTGGAATGCAAATGGAAATGATGAATGCAAGTTCTGGAAGGGCATGGAAGGAGGTGTTGTGTGGACAGGAATGAGTGAAAATTATTGGGGAAGAGGAAAAGAAGGATGTGTAATTCTACTATCACCAAGAGTATGGGAGGGCGTTACAGAGCATTGAATGATATGGATCAAGAAAAGTGTGAATGAAAGGAAAGATTGGGATTGTGAAGTATGCATGGGTATATGTATATGTGCCTGTGAATATGAAGACTGTACAAGATAAGGATGAAATGAAGCTTTTCTGTAAGAATCAGAATGACTGTATAAATGGTTTTGAGAATGAGAAAAATGTGGTCGTATTGGATGATATGAATATGAAAGTGGGATATGATGGAATTGGTGAGATAGTTGGTAAATGGGGAAGGCCTGGAGTAAATGAGAATGCAAGCTATCTTGTCGATATTTTTGCTGAGAGGGATTTATCTCTTGCAAACTTCTTTTTTCAGCTAAGATGATGAGGGAGAAGTGGAGGTATGGTGTAAGAAAGAATGGTGAAGTAAAAGTGTTAGTAAGCAAGATGAATCAGGAAAAATATAGGGAGTAGTAACTGAAAACTTAGATGGAATTGCAGTGAATATAGGAATGCAGTCATGTGTGAATGAGGTGTTTCAAGTATTTAGAGAAATACTTGTGGATTGTAGAATCATTTGTTGGATACAAGGTAGTGAGATACAGGAATAAAAAGGGCAATACGTGGTGGACAGAAGAGATTGGAAATGCTGTGGAAGAGAAGAAAAAGGCATATAGTAGATTGCTGAGTAGGAATGTACCTGTGGAAGTTCAGCAAAGGAGGAGGGAAGAAAATGAAATAGGTAAGTGGAATGTTAAGAAGCTAATAGAGAAAAACAAAGACAGAGTAGATGGAGATTTTGGAAGAAAGTGAAAAGTTTCGGGATAATAAGAACTATACTGGAAGGAGGTGAAAAAGGAAATAGGTGGATGTAAGAATGGAAATGTTACTGTAAGAAGTAAGGAAGGGGAATTCCTGAATCTAAAGGAGGAAGTGAAAGGGAGATGGGAAAAGTATTTTGAAGATCTGATGAATGTAGAAGGGGAGGCAGCGGTTGTTATATGCATGGGTGTGGAGGAGGGAAGGAAGAGGATATAAGTGCAGGGGCCTATAACTAAGAGGGAGGTAAGAAGGGCAGTAATGAGGCTGAAGGTAGGAAAGGCACCTGGAGTGGATGGAATTATGGCAGAAATGCTGAAATATGGAGGAGAAAGTGTGATAGAGTGCATGCATGGAAACAGAAGGTTGTGCCTGAGGATTGGGTGAAAGTTATTGTTATTCCTTTATTCAAAGGAAAAGGTGCCAAGGATGTATGTAGCAATTATAGGGGATTAAGTCTGTTTAGCACACCAGGAAAAGTGTATGCAAGAACTTTAATTGACATAGTGAGGGAAGTGATTGAATGTAGAGTAAGTGAAGAACAAGGGAGATTTTAGGAAAGGTAGGGGATGTGTGGATCAGAATTTTGCAGTAAAATGACCAGTGGAAAAGTATTTAGCGAAAGATAAGAAGTTGCATGCAGCTTTTATAGATCTGGAGAAAGTGTATGACAGAGTTGAGTGGAATGCTTTGTGGGATGCATTAAGGATATATGGTATAGGGGGAAATTGTTGGATGGTGTAGAAGCCTTCTATAGAGGAGCAAATGCATTTGTAAGAGTAGATGGAGAGCTGTGTGAAGGTTTTGGGATACATGTAGGTGTGAGGTAGGGTTATGTGATGTCACTGTGGCTTTTTAATATATATATGGATTTAGTGATAAGAGAGATGAAAGCAAAATTAAGGAAAAGGGGTGCAGAGATGAAGTGTGGCAGAGATATGGTAGCTTGTGGCAAGCCTGTTTGCAGATGATACTGTGTTGAGAGTGAAGAGAAGCTGCAGAAGGTTGTGTGTGTTTTATGATGTGTGTAAGTGGAGGAGATTGAGGGTAAATGCAAGTAAAAGTAAAGTAATGGTGTTTGAAAGGAAGTGGAGGGAAAGTGTGGATTTTGCAAAATCATATGGAGTGAAAGAAGAAAGTGTACTAGATTGTGCTGTGGATATGGGGGGAAAAAGACTGGTAGTGAGGGAATTTAAGCATCTGGTAGCTGTCTTGGGTAAGTGTGGAGATAAGGGAGAGAGCAGTGTAGGGTACAAGAGTCGTTGGATCCCTTAATAGGATGATAAAGGGTAGAGGTGTAAATATGGAAGTGAAGAGAGGATTATGGGAGGATTTACAAGCAGAGTGTATGGTAGTATGATTGAAGGGGGTGGTGTGAGTGGAAGACCACCTGTCACATGAGCAAATAGGGTGGAGGAATACTGGAGGGAGAGAAACAGAGGAAGTATACGTGGAAGGGTTTATGCAAGGGAGGCATGTGGGGACAGGGATAAAGTAGACTCTTTTGCCACGGCCATCCCATGATGGGAGATAGATAGATAGATAGATAGATAGACTGCAGTTGGGACAAGCAGTACTTTTTTGATAAATGTAAGATGAAATTCAGCAGTAATGGATGTCACCTTAATGTTCTGCCCTTGCATCATTTATGTAAATTTCTTGTAACACTGTTAGCTTTCCAGAAATCTGTTAAGACTGCCAATACTGCTATTGCATAAGTCCTAAGATTTTAGAATGATTTGTTTTAGTTGAGCTATTATGAGAAGAATTAACATGAGTGGCTCAAATCCAATATATAAGTGGAGACATAGATAGTGATCCAGAGACTTCAGATTATGCACAACAGCATCCATGCCATCTGCGATAGATTTTTGTATTTGCCAAAAATAAGAATCCAAGGTAATACATCATATATGTGGACTAAATGAAGAAAACTGAATGCAAATTCCATAAGCACTGAAATATATAGGTATTTTAGCAGTTTATTAGAAACTTTCAGGCATATAATTGTATATCAAAGGATAGATACTTTGAGGCTGAATGTATCTGTAAGATATAACATACAATAAACCAAAAAAATCAACCCCAAAACCCAGAAAATGAGACATCTGCTCACTCTGTGTTCGGTCACATTATGGTTTTATACAAACATTAAATGTAAAGTTACTTATAGATGGTAGCAAGCATGGTGTGGTGGGCTTTTCAAGGATGTAGATGGCATTTCCACTTGTTTTGATACAAAGAAGAGTTTTCTGAAGCCATGGGACAAGTCTGATTGTCATAGTTAACAGAAATATGTGTGAGTGGGTATGTATGCTTGATGCAGCAAAAGGGTTAAAATGGCTGCAAAGTTATACTCACTATGAAGAGATCTGCAGAAAGCTAAGTTTTTTGTTAATCCTGGAACAAATGAAGGAAGCCTCATTTGCCTATATCCACTCTTTAGTTCTTATGTATAAGGAACTAAAACCAAAGCCCCCATTCAGACCAAGTCCTGTTGACTGTTCTGTGGTTTCCCATGATCAGTTCAACTAGGTGAACACTACAGTATGAGAATGAAGGTGAATTCCCACAAAAGTGCCTAAATGCAATGCAAATTAAGAAATACAAAAAATTAGTATTACCCCCAACTTTATGTTTAAAGGTACAATAACAAAATATTCATAATAAAAGTAGTTTGGATTCTACAGTAGCAACCAAAGTTGGAGGAAAACCAATCAATACTAGGGTAAACTTGCCAGGAAGTGACCAGCAAATTGCTACAAAAGAACTGCTGTATTAGAACAATAAAATCGCTCAAAAGTGCTATTATGAACCTAGTAATACAAAAATAGTTCCTTTTTTATACACTGTAATGTGTAAAGTGTCCATTTCCTTGGCAGGATAGAAATTGCTGACTGCTGGGGTGATTTGTTTTTGGGAAAGTATTATACTAAGTTTTATTGTTATTATTATTTTGCTTTGTCGCTGTCTCCCACGTTAGCAAGGTAGCACAAGGAGACAAACGAAAGAATGGCTCAACCCACCCACATACACATGTATATACATACACGTCCACACACGCAAATATACATACCTCTTCATCTCAACGTATACATATATATACACACACAAACATATACATATATACACATGTACATAATGCATACTGTCTGCCTTTATTCATTCCCATCGCCACCTCGCCACACATGAAATAACAACCCCCTCCCCCCTCATGTGTGCGAGGTAGCGCTAGGAAAAGACAACAAAGGCCCCATTCGTTCACATTCAGTCTCTAGCTGTCATGTAATAATGCACCGAAACCACAGCTCCCTTTCCACATCCAGGCCCCACAGAACTTTCCATGGTTTACCCCAGATGCTTCACATGCCCTGGTTCAATTCATTGACAGCACGTCGACCCCGGTATACCACATCGTTCCAATTCACTCTATTCCTTGCATGCCTTTCACCCTCCTGAATGTTCAGGCCCCGATCACTCAAAATCTTTTTCACTCCATCTTTCCACCTCCAATTTGGTCTCCCACTTCTCCTCGTTCCCTCCACCTCTGACACATATATCCTTTTTGTCAATCTTTCCTCTCATTCTCTCTGTGTGACCAAACCATTTCAAAACACCCTCTTCTGCTCTCTCAACCACACTCTTTTTATTGCCACACATCTCTCTTACCCTATTATTACTTACTTGATCAAACCACCTCACACCACATATTGCCCTCAAACATCTCATTTCCTGCACATCCACCCTCCTGCGCACAACTCTATCCATAGCCCACGCCTCGCAACCATACAACATTGTTGGAACCACTATTCCTTCAAACATACCCATTTTTGCTTTCCGAGATAACGTTCTCGACTTCCACACATTCTTCAAGGCTCCCAGAATTTTCGCCCCCTCCCCCACCCTATGATTCACCTCCACTTCCATGGTTCCATCCGCTGCCAAATCCACTCCCAGATATCTAAAACACTTCACTTCCTCCAGTTTTTCTCCATTCAATCTTACCTCCCAATTGACTTGACCCTCAACCCGAGTGCACCTAATAACCTTGCTCTTATTCACATTTACTCTCAACTTTCATCTTTCACACACTTTACCAAACTCCGTCACCAGCTTCTGTAGTTTCTCACATGAATCAGCCACCAGCGCTGTATCATCAGCGAACAACAACTGACTCACTTCCCAAGCTCTCTCATCCACAACAGACTGCATACTTGCCCCTCTTTCCAAAACTCTTGCATTCACCTCCCTAACAACCCCATCCCCATTTTATACTCTAGAAAACTAGTGCTGTCCGTCTTTTGTTTATAGACACATGAGGGTAGTTGTCAGACACATGATGACTAACCTCCATTCACAGTTGCCAAAAATTCATCCTTTTTGTAGGCATGATAGAAATTGTTAGCTGCTACAGTGATATGTTTTGGGGAAAATATGTTAGGGTTGAGTGGGAAGATTGTGCCAATTATATGGGACATATGAAGAGGAAAATGATGGGGACTAATGGTTATATCACTAAACAATGCCATTCTATCAATCCCTGAGAAAACACAGTAAATGTTTGTTGTTTTTGGAGCATCTCCTCAGTGTAATTCTGAGTCCAAAGTTCAGTAGAGGGTCTGAATCTTCTAGTAGTGGTGAAATACAATATCTGCTTGTGTCTTTTACTGTCACTCATTTCCCTCTTCAGTTTCGGATAAAACCATGATTCATCCCTGTGAGAACATAATGTGTTGGATATTACCATACTTCCACACTATCCTGAAAACCCCTATAATCAGCATTACAAAATCTGTTTCCCAAAAGCTAGGGATGTTGTATACGAGCTGTAATTATTTTCCCTGTTGCAGCTACACTATATCATATGTAAATGGGTCTTATTTATCCCATTATAGGTTACTGCTCACATATTTGGAATGGCTCCTCTTCCACCCTCTTCATTCATTAGATTGGAATCAAAAACCTTCTGTCTTATTAATTCCTCAGGTGTCATTTCTCTTTAGGCATCCCCCACTGTGCAGTGTGATGTTGCCTCCCTCTCCCTATTTTACAGGTATTGTTTTGGCCATATCTCTTATGAGGTATGTGTCCCTGCCACCAGGGCTTGGACTTGTGTTTTGCAGATAGATGATGCTTCTCATAGCTTCATTATGGAGATGTTCCAGAGTAGGATAGACCATTACGATACCTCCTTTCCTTGAATAGTGAAGATATGTTACTCTTTTCCTCCTGTCTTCCTGTAACTGTTATACCTTTAAGAGGCAGGTACATTGACACCTAAAGAACTCTAATTAATTTCTTTATGCTTTTTCTTACTCTGTTTCCTTTTTACATAAATTGGCCATGATTAGGGCTTGTTTTACCCATTCCATGTTTGTTGCTATATAAAACTAAATATAACAAAGCTTGGGAAGAACTATATAGAACAATGAAATTTCCCATGATTGTGTTACAGTGAGCCAGGAAAAACTGAAGAATGACAGTAATGAAACTATAAGCTGCAAACAAGTAGGTGTTGTTCTTTGAATCTCTGTTACTATCCTCCAAATTCCCATTTAATAATCATGGAGTTTTATTGTTTGTAGGATTTTCAAATGAACTTCATGTGAAAACTGTACTTTATTTACATGAAGGCAAGGATGGGATACTGACACTGCTGTTCTGGTATATTATAGCTTGCATATCCACTTTTGGGTACCTAAAACACTTCACTCCACTAAGTTTTCCCCATTCAAACACACACCCCAACTAACCCATTTCTCAACTTTGCTAAACCTAATAACCTTGCTTTTATTCGCATTTACACTCGACTTCCTCCTTTTCCTTTTGATGGATGCTTTTAGTTCAGTCGGTATATGGTGTTTACTTTTGTTTAGAATTTTTCCTGTGTAACACATGGGATATATGATTTATCACAGCTAACTCATTTATGTAGGAAAGAAAAGTTGTATTGTTTAGGATATCTGTGCTAGATGCAAAGGAAACAGCTTATTCTTTTGACAGCCTGATTGCTGACTAAAAGAAGAGAATTTGTAACTGAAAAAGACTCATGGGATTTATATTGATTTTTTAACTCAGATACCTAGATTATCACTAAAAAGTTATTCCTTTTTACAGGGGAGCAGCTGAAATTTGGGCTCCACATTGCCAGAACTGGGAAGATGATGAAATCAACAAAACTTTTGAAAGTCAAGATCATGTTGCTCAAAGTGCTCTTTGATTCTTCAACTATTTGAGCTGCAGAAGTCGTTATATTACCCATAATTTATTTGAACCTAATTTATTCCTTGCATATGGCATGATTCATAATAAGAAAGTGCTCTGTTTTTTTAAATCTTTTTAAATAATTTTTTGTCTGTTTCTGAAATATTTTCTGTTATACAGTATTACTTCTACAGTGTGTGTAAAAGATTAGTGACTGATTAGAATTTAAACCTTGTAACTGTACTGGTCATGAAACTCTGTACTGCTTACAACATAGAATTGAAGTTCACATGCTTCCAGTCCTGTCTTGTCAAAGAAGTAGAACCTAGATATAGAAAACCCAATTACTCATGGTTGTCTGTCAGGGGTTGAGAGATCGATGGTAGATTTCTTTGGTGGTGGAGACACTGTTTGGGCATGCCAGTATTCTGTGTATGTGATGTAGTGGTGCATGTTGGGTGCCACCCAGGTAGTGTCATGGTGCTCTGGTATGAAAAATGATGTTTTTTAATAATATAAATCCAGGAACCCATTTTACACAGCTTCAAGGCTGCATTACAATCATTAGCAGGGAGGAGATAGATTCCTTTAGAGTGAAGAGTGATATTATACTCCATTTGTTCATAATGAAACAACCTCACCAAAGGGGTATTTTCACTTGCAGTGCAACATCATGCAGGCAGAATATAGTAACACCTGAAAATTTTTATATATACTGTGAAATATCTTTAGTTCAGCATGATTGGGACCAAGCAGTTGCTGAACTAGTGATTTTTCCTAAGTATAGATAATGAGCATTTGCAAGGATTCTGATGGTTTAACAAAGAATAAAGTGTGAAAATGCAAGCTAATTCTAGTAAGAGAATGCAGTCATATAATTCACAGACTCCTTGTGTAATGTACTGGATGTATTCCTGAAAAGTGTTGCCCTAAGTGAAATCATTAAATGAAGCCAATGTTTCCAAAAGACCTCATTTTATTTAATGGGGATTTTCTCACATATGCCAATCTGTGTGTCACATATGGCAAATGTAAGTGCTTTTCTGATATCACTATCGTTTTGCTTTATTGCATTACTGTCATCTACTGTTGTATCTTTTGTCAGATTGATACATCCATTATTACTACACTAGATGCTGAGCTTTTCTTACCCATAATGCTGGGCATTCACTCGTTTTAGCAGCACTATAGTACCGTTAACCAGAAGTACATCTTCAGTATTTAGCTCTCACTCAATGGGAATGAGCATGGAGGGACTAGAATGCTATGTTTGTTCACATTGAATTGGGATGCTCAGACAGATGAATGCCACACAAACTCTTCAATGTTTGCACTATATGTAATTGAAAAAGTTGAAAATTTTATTGAATGCTTACAATAGGAAGTCCATGCTTATTAGTCTCTTAACTTTATGACCTAAGATAAAGCGTATAGTGAATGTTGATATCGGTTAAGATACATTACAGCTTAATGTAATGATAATGCATTAATTAACAACAGAAAAATCTGGCATCAATTTTTGAAGGGCACTGTATGTATAATGAATCAAAATCATGTCTCTTTGTGTATTAACTCAATTCCAACAGTTTTCAAGTCATTCGTGCAACAACAGAATACATGCTATGCATTAACTATTGAGAGAAATGAGTTGGGAAAGAGTATAGATGTATCCTAATTGGTAATCATTGTGTTAGATTATGTTTGTTGTGAAATGTAAGGAACATCTTCCAGTTGTTATCTCCCTAAACAACAAATCTCACCAAACACCACACAATGAGTGCTATAATGGAAATACATACACATCTTCATAAGCAGTGGAGACATATGGAACAATATTTATATATGAGGCATTAATAGGAAATGTAGTTTGCGCTAACAAATAAAGAAATAACTTCTGCCAAGCATGGCATGCCTTCACCAGACAGTGTAGTGCTCACCACACTTTTAACAGTACACTACTTGGTAGCCTGTTATTTCTTCCTGGATAAGGGGAGGACTGTTTCTTGGTTGTTATATTATTCTTATATGACTTTCTTTTGCTTCCTGGGAGAGATACTGTTTTGTCTTGAAAAATACTTATTTTCTAGAAAACAGAAAGTATGGAGATCATGTTACCATTTCATGAAAAATATTTACAGAAAAGCAGTAAACTGTTGATTATTTTTTTTTTCATTTTACTTAATTGTTTTCTCCCACGTTAGTGAGGTAATGCAAGGAAACAGACAAAATAATGGCCCAACCCACCTACATACACATGTATATACATAAACACCCGCACACGCACATATACATACCTATACATTTCAACGTATACTTACATATACACACACACATGTACATATATACACATTCATATTCATACTTGCTGCCTTCATCCATTTCCGTTGCCACCCTGCCACACATGAAATAGCATTCCCTCCCCCCGTGAGGTAGTGCTAGGAAAAGACAACAAAGGCCACATTCGTTCACACTCAGTCTCTACGTCATGTGTAATGCACTGAAACCACAGTTCCCTTTCCACATCCAGGCCCTGCATAACTTTCCATGGTTTACCTCAGACACTTTACATGCCCTGGTTCAATCCATTGAGAGCATGTCGACCCTGGTATACTACATCATTCCAATTCACTGTATTCCTTGCACGCCTTTCACCCTTCTGTATGTTCAGGCCCTGATCGCTCAGAATCTTTTTCACTCCATCCTTCCACCTCCAATTTGGTCTCCTGCTTCTCCTTGTTCCCTCTACCTCTACACATATATCCTCTTTGTCAATCTTTCCTCACTCATTCTCTCCATGTGACCAAACCATTTCAACACACCCCCTTCTGCTCTTTTGACCACACTCTTTTTATTACCGCACATCTCCCTTACCCTTTCATTACTTACTCGATCAAACCACCTCACACCACATATTGTCCTCAAACATCTCATTCCAACACATCCACCCTCCTCCACACAGCCCTAATCTATAGCCCATGCCTCAGAACTATATAACGTTCCTTCAAACATACCCATTTTTGCTCTCCGAGATAACATTCTCGCCTTCCACACATTTTTCAACGCTCCTAGAACCTTTGCCCCCTCTCCCACCCTGTGACTCACTTCCGCTTCCATGGTTCCATCCGCTGCTAAATCCACTCCCAGATATGTAAAACACTTCACTTCCTCCAATTTTTCTCTGTTCAAACTTACTTCCAATTTAACTTGTCCCTCAACCCTGCTGAACCTAATAACCTTCATCTTATTCAAATTTACTCTTAGCTTTCCCCTCCAATTTTACTCTAGTCAAACTTACCTCTCAATTAACTTGTCCCTCAACCCTGCTGAACCTAATAACCTTCCTCTTATTCAAATTTACTCTTAGCTTTCTTCTTTCACACACTTTACCAAACTCAGTTACTAACTTGTGCAGTTTCTCTTGATATAAACAAATTTTTTCAGTCAACTGGGTCTTCTACAGTATTATAGGTATAATTCACCATCTTTATTGCATTCCTCTTGAATTTCAGGGCTGTTTGGTGGTATTTGGTGTTTACAGATATTAGCAATTTCCCAAACTATAGAAATATTGCTGAAGTAGCCAAATCGATTTTTTCCAAACCATAGATGTTTATAGACCATAGATCATTGGATTAAAGACATATCACTGTATAAGTTTTCCTCTTTTTTTTCATACTTGTTTTCCATTTTCTACTTCAGCTGGGTAGTGCCAGGAAGAAATAAAGCAGTGGCATCATTCACTCTCATCCAATCACTGTATGTCATGTATAATGCCCTGAAACAACAACCCTCTGTGCACAACCAGGCACACACATTTTTCTGCATTTCCGTCTGCCACTTCACATGTCCAAGTTCAGTCCATTTACTGTGTTGCCCCTTGTGTACTGCATAACCCTAATTCATTCTATTTTGTGCATGTCTCACACTTTTTGCATGTTCATGCCTTGAGTTCTCAAAACCTTTTCCACTCTGAGCTTCCGTCTCCAGTTCAGCCTACCCTTTCCTTTCTCCAAGTTCCTACCACTTCTGACAAATATGTCCTCACTGTCAACCTATCCTTACTCATTGTTTGTATAACCATATAGTACACAGCCTTTTCAGCTCTCTCATCCATACGCTTTTTATTCCCATATCATTCTCATACCTCATCATTTCTTACTCAAACATCCTTACACCACATATTTTCCTCAAACACTGAATTTCTAACACATTCACCCTCTTTTGTATATTCAGATTTATAACCTGATCATTTCTTACATTATTTTTTATTTATTTTGCTTTGTCGCTGTCTCCTGCGTTAGCGAGGTAGCGCAAGGAAAAAGACAAAAGAATGGCCCAACCCACCCACATACACATGTATATACATACACGTCCACACACTCAAATATACATACCTATACATCTCAACGTATACATATATATACACACACAGACATATACATATATACACATGTACATAATTCATACTGTCTGCCTTTATTCATTCCCATTGCCACCCTACCACACATGAAATAACAACCCCCTCCCCCCTCATGTGCCCGAGGTAGCACTAGGAAAAGACAACAAAGGCCACATTCGTTCCCACTCAGTCTCTAGCTGTCGTGTAATAATGCACCGAAACCACAGCTCCCTTTCCACATCCAGGCCCCACAGAACTTTCCATGGTTTACCCCAGATGCTTCACATGCCCTGGTTCAATCCATTGACAGCACGTCGACCCTGGTATACCACATCATTCCAATTCACTCTATTCCTTGCACGCCTTTCACCCTCCTGCATATTGTGTATATATATATATATATATATATATATATATATATATATATATATATTTTATATTATTTTTTATTATACTTTGTCGCTGTCTCCCGCGTTTGCGAGGTAGCGCAAGGAAACAGACGAAAGAAATGGCCCAACCCACCCCCATACACATGTATATACATACGTCCACACACGCAAATATACATACCTACACAGCTTTCCATTTTTCCTTTTCCAGACGCTTCACATGCCCTGATTCAACCCACTGACAGCACGTCAACCCTGGTCTACCACATCGATCCAATTCACTCTATTACTTGCCCTCCTTTCACCCTCCTGCATGTTCAGGCCCCGATCACACAAAATCTTTTTCACTCCATCTTTCCACCTCCAATTTGGTCTCCCACTTCTCCTCGTTCCCTCCACCTCTGACACATATATCCTCTTGGTCAATCTTTCCTCACTCATTCTCTCCATGTGCCCAAACCATTTCAAAACACCCTCTTCTGCCCTCTCAACCACGCTCTTTTTATTTCCACACATCTCTCTTACCCTTACGTTACTTACTCGATCAAACCACCTCACACCACACATTGTCCTCAAACGTCTCATATATATATATATATATATATATATATATATATATATATATATATATATATATATATATATATATATAGGGTTGTTTAATTTGTTTATGGATGGGGTGCTGAGGGAGGTAAATGAATGAGTCTTGGAGAAAGGGGCGAGTATGTAGTCTGTGGGTGATTAAAGGGCCTAGGAAGTGAGCCAGCTGTTGTTTGCTGATGATACAGCACTGGTGGCAGATTCAACTAAGAAACTGCAAAAGTTGGTGACTGAGTTTGGAAGAGTGTGTAAAAGGAGAAAGTTGAGAGTGAATGTGAATAAAATTTTTAAGGATACATGAACATCTCTTCCATTTAGATGAAGAGTGCTTTTTAACAAATCCTCTGTATAACCACTTGCAATGTAGTTGTCTATGTCTAGGTCAAATGTCTATCGTAATTGGGATGTAAAGACTTGGCAGCTGTTTATTTGGCCTTGAGGGCCATGAATGGTAAGTCTATAAGAAAAATACTATTCACAACAGATGACATTTTGTTTGGATATTTGTACACCTATGTCAGAGTTTAGCTGCTTTGATTAGACAGGAGTTTAAGCAATCATGTGTCCATTGAAATTCCTCTGAGTGCAGAATTTCATCTCTAGGGAAAACAGATTTATATGCAAAGATTTTCCTATGCATACTAGAGTATGCTTAAATGTTGATAGATAATTTCTTGACATCAAAAGATGGTTGCCTTACAGGAATATCTCTACAGTCAAACAAGCTTGTTAATAATTATGTGATTTCCCTTTAGCAGTGTAACCCAGCTCTGCATGTAGGTTAAAGCATGCTTAATTTAAAAGAAATATTATTGTATTTAAATGTACAAAGCCTTATACTGACATATACTGAACTCCTCACCTTTACAGGAAGGGGAACCATATAGAGCTTGTACCTACTCATTGTAAATTTTAAGCATGTGTAACTTGTAGAATATTGTACAGAGATGAAATGCTGACTGGGAAATATTTTAAGGAATATCTCTGATTTTTTCTATTATAGACTGGGAAAACTATGCCCATATCTTTGATTATGAAGAAAATCAGTTATAAAACTTCCTCTTCAACCTTTATAATAATGTCACCTAAGTTAAAGGTGAAGTTACAGGATTAAGTATATTTCATAATGCACAGATTCCTTTGAGCACCTAAGAAAGAAGTTAGCTGATGGGGGTTAAAACACCAGCATACTCCTTGAAATGAGATATATTCATGAGGACATTCACCCCTCAACCATCATGAAATATACAGGGCTTGTAGATGCTCATTTATAGGACTTATCTTGCAGATTAACACACACACAGAACAGTTCCTAACTAATCCTCTACCATACATCAGGTTCCTCAACCCTTCTCTACCACCTTGACTGGGCAGTCTGTGCATTAATGTTTTGGCCAAACCACCAACATATAAGTTATGTTAGCACACCTGTTTTATATGTACTTCTTTCATTTTGAGAAGGGAATCAAAATTTGAAGATTAATTTTGCCCATTTTGAGGTGGAAACACAGGAAGGCATCTTGCACTTAAGAGTTAAGGACTGTTATATGATAATGAAAGGAGTTTAAGGATGAAAACTAAACAATACCCTCCTCATACTTATAACTGTAGTGTGAAGGTGAAATGGTGGAGGCAGCTAACCTCACCATTCATTCTGCTTGCTCACTCTGTCATTTTGTGTTCTGTTTGTTCATGTCTTTATGTGGTTTATGGTGTTTTCACCTAGGTACTCCTTTATATCTGATTGGCATCTTTTTTTATTTATTTATTATGCTTGAGGACAGTGGCAGCCTCAGCTGGCATAGTATGGTAGTGACCTTCGACTTTGTTTTGACATAAGTAACCCTTCTAATACATTTTGTATATGCTTTTATGCTTCTTTTTTTGTATTTTTCTTTTATGATTTTGTAATGGTTTACTGTGATATCTTTCATTCTAAGAATTTCATAGTGGAAATAGTGTGTATGGACCTGGTTTTTGATGGTCATACATAATGTATGGAATGTTAACAACCTTGTAAGAGGATGAGGATTTGATTCTCAACAAGACCAGTCTATCAAGCAGCCCTTACCATTAATTAGATTGCTTATTTTGCCATTACTTTTGTCACTGCTAGAGATTTTGTTGAGATTAGCTTGTAAACCTGTCATTGGTAGGGCAGACAAGAAACAGACTCTGAGGCTGAAGATCCCATGCCTTGACTATTGTACTAATTGTGGACTAGGAGTACCAAATCAGGTAGCATTTCCCTAGATGCCATCTAAGGTTCCCATGTCCCTTTAAGTATACCAGTGATGAACTAGGGAAGCCAGTTTGATCATTGTTTATCTGGCAGAATCATGAAGGGAATCATTTCTGGTGTCTACCTGGAGGAATCTTTTTATCCCCTAATGGGACTGGTCCTTATGTAACCTCAGCAAAGCTTTTGTTGTTGATAATCCAAACACCCTAGCTTTTGTTGTCATAAACATGGGTTATGAGCACTGCAGTTCCTTTGTTGACTGATATTTCCAGGTATGCAAATATATCATTAAAGAAGTATTTTATGAGAGCTTGTAGTTCTTTGATATGCAGAACTGTAGTTGAAGTATTTTCACTTGCTCTGAGTCCCTCAAGGTATTCTCTTAGGGGTGTTTTGGTGTTACCTTGATGTAGTTGATTTCCTTCGTTTCAGAATATCTTCACTGCTAGCAGAAAATTTTAGGATTCTTCTGGGGCAAGCTGCTTCCTCAACGAGTCTTTTATGTGGTTGGTTGTATTGGGAATTGAGAATGATGACCTGCATTCTAAATGTACTTCCCAGAGAGATGTTCTGCCGATTGGAAGTGGTTGATAGCCCTCAAGTGTTTGGGTATACTATTATTGGAAAGCATTACCTACCACAATTTGCACTTTCCAAGGACAGGGCAAATTTTTTATGGATTATAAGAAAGGGAAATGAAAAGTTCCTTTTTTTTGTGAATTAACAAGAAGATGCAGCAGTCTCTAAGTTGTCTTCTGTGTAAAACATGACACTAAGACCTTCTCCTGCACTGAAGATGGAAGAACTTTGAGATGAGACTGAATAGTACTAGGATATCCTGTTCTTGCTTTTACAAATGACAAATTTCAGACAGTTGTAGAATATCTACCTAGTTGGCTTGTGAGCAAAGGCAGACTTAAATGTATTTTCTTTGATGCTGAAGAAATATTTCTAATGTTACAACAAACAAGGAAGGCAGTTTTTCATATAAGTGCCTTTTTTAGCAATCTTAAGTGAAGCTTGCATAAAGTATGAGCTAAGTTCTGTAGCAAAGTTAAGGAATTTCCATCCTTTTATCTCTTACGCTGGACTTTCTAGAATTTTTTTTGAGCATGCCTTTAACCAATTCTCAAACCCTTACAGAGCATTCAGTATTGCCTGAAATGAAAGGGAAGTGCATTATAGAAGCTGTAGATTCTCATAGGAAGGCAGATCAATGAGAGTAGTTGTAGGCTTTGCTTTCTGCAAGTCCCTCTTTCCTGTTAATGTGATTCAGAAAGCTCTACATTTGTGGAAATCTGTTCAGTTTAAGGTAATCATTTATCTGTCAACAAGTTTTAAGAAATCAGGAAGTGTAGGCAGAGTAGAGTATGAATAGGCTAAGAGAACGGCCCTATATGATTGTAAGGAAGTGCTTCCAGGAGAGTTATCTTCAAAATCTTCCAGGTCCTCTTTAAGGATGGTGTAATAGAGAAGACAAGTTTCATCAGGGATAGAGCACAGTTTTTGAAGACTTTTTCTCAGGATAATTGGTAGAGACATCAGTTGTAAGAAAATTTATCGAGAGAGTCAGGGCTCAGTTCAAGAATCTCTCTCCGCAAGTAGCAGGCTAAACCCTGGCAGCCTTTAAAGGGCTCTACAGTATTAAACTAAAATCAGTAATGAAAATGTGATAAATCCAGTAAAATGAAATTAGGGATTTTTTTTTTTGTAAAGAAAGGTTCAAGGAAGATAATAATGGTTCTAGATTTTTTGAAATCAAACAAAGAAGGAAAACAATGAAGTTTAAGAAAAGCCACAATGGAAAGTGTCAATGGTATCTTAAACAGGGATGCAAGAACCACTCAGGCTAGATTTGAAGGATCCTTTTTTGAATATTCTGATTCATATCAGGAGGAGTAATTTCACTTTCAAGGTATGCAGCAAGTCTTAGCAGTTCAGAGACCAAGATACAGATTTATATTTATTTGATTTCAGCCTTTTTAAGAGGACAAATGTTGATGAAGCTTTAGTGCTTTATTATCTCAATTTTCTGGTAAAAGCAGATTCAAAAGAAAAGTGCACCAAGAAAAGTAGGTTTATCACAAATCTTTTCCAGCAGGTTGTAATCTTAAATGCAGGAGAGTCTGAGAATGTTCCAGGTCAGAGGTTCACATGGTTCAGGATCGATTTGTGCTCAAGAAAGAGTTTGCTTTGCCTTTCAGCAGACAGAGCTGTGGCTTTTTCGGAAGTGACTGCCACACTGCTAATTCAGATAGCGGTATATCGTTGTCTTTTAGATGGTTTCCTGGAATGATTCAGTTTTGTAAGGATTTGCAGTTATGTGAACAGTAAAAGCCAAAAGAATGGCCGTTTTGATGAAGAGGTTCTCTCTTGTACAAGAAGACATCTTGAGACATTCTACAAGAGCTTTGTGAAGAAGCTCTTTAGTGGTGTTCCATTGAGAGAAATATGAAGCGACTCATTGTTTTGAGACCCTCGGTTGTTCCACAGATAGTATTGACAGAAATGTCAGACATACATTGATGGTTCTAACAGATGCATCTTAAATCTGCTGGTGATTTGGACAGAGTTACTGAACTTTGGATGGGGTTGTCACTTTCTAAAGGTCACGTAGTAGAAATATTGACAGATACAGAAGTTGACAGGTCTTTGACTAATCTTTCAAAATTATTTGAAGTCAGGCTAAGGATTATAATTTATGCTGGACATCAACACAATAGTGTTTAATAAATAAGGACATGTGCCATTTTCTTCCTCTTTTAGAGGCAACAGCTCTCATTCATACCTTAGCTACCTCAAAGAAACAGTTTATTCAAGCATTTTTCCAAGTTTAGTGTGTAGCATTTGGGCTGACATCCTATTAAGGTCAAGAACAGTCATCCAAGATGATACTAGGAATAGCTGCATTCACGTGGATTCTTGTCATCAGAAGTGAACCCTCTGGTGAATATTTTTGTCATGAAGGCCTGTCTTTCACTGGCCTATATTTCCAAATTTTCAGCTCGGGCAGTAGGGGTCATTGCCATAACCTTAGATTGGAATGAAAACAATTTTATCAATGCTTTCCTGAGAATTGAACCTCATTATCTTGAACAACAAGTGGATGGCATAACTACTTGACCACCGTTGGGCTAAAATCTATCTTGCTGGAATGGCTATCTACAGATCTAGGGCCCCACCCACTCACTGTGGGCCAGTAGGAGGAGACAGGCAGCCTACATCCTGATCCTGAGGATGCCACAGATCAACTTGGGGGCATCTCAATAATATTTATATATCATAACATGAGATGTTCACATGTAAGTCAATGTAAACACTTTTATCATTGTATACCTAAGAATTGAACCTGTTACCAAGAATGGGCATGAAGTGGTAAAATTGTTTACATTGACGTGTGTGTGATATTACATGTTCTGGTATATATAAGATGGGAATGTTTGTAATCATATTTATTATTTTCCTATGTTAAAGGTTCTTGGAGAAGACGATTCTCATGATGATTTTAAGGTTCAGGGACTCTTAGTAACCTCAGAATAGGTACAGCAGCCATGGTGCAAAAGGCTGTTGTAGGTGCACCAGTTCCTTTGCAAGCTTCTTCAGTCTCCTCAGTAACCATCTCCTTGTAGGACTGATTCATCATCAGATTTCTTGTTTTTGAATCTTCATGTTTGGATTAGAAGAAAGTTTGGAGAATGCACAACAGTTGATCTCTGACATAATGTTTGTCCATCCTCACAAAGACAATACCATTCTGTTTGGAAATCTGTTCATTCTTTTTTAGAAGATTGAATGAAAAGTTGTAAATGATAGACTTGTTTAGAATTTTTCTCTAGTCTGCTTAAGTATAAATAGTAACACTGTTTTGGTTAATTCAAGTGCTTTACAGAGGCCTTCATCTGTGGGATCTGACAGTGTTTCTCTCCCTCTATGGAGTAGATTAGAGAAGAGATTTTGTAAGGAAACCTCTTTGTCAAAGAATTGTCAGTTATCCTGGATATTTTGCTTTTTAATTTTACAGAGAGTATGGCTTCTTACTGTCTTTTTATGAAAACCCTGTTCCTCATAGTTTTAGAATCAGGAGGAATCTTCTTAGATTTGAAGATCACCTTAAATGGGCAATGACTGATGCAAACCCAAAGACCTTGGCTTAAAATGGGATGGTTGAATTTAAAAGTAACTCTCTTAATATACGTAGTCCAAGAGAATTTTCTTGTAGGAGCATTATTCTTTATGCAACAGGAAACAATTTTAAAGGATAACTTTATCTCACAGAAAACTACTTAGAACTTTTTAATCATCCAAGCTTCCAGAAGCCTTTATTAGCATGGAACATTTCTAGTTAGATCAAATAGTTGTTACTCCCTTCACAGCCCAGGCTGCCTGTTAAAGCCCATAATGAAAGGAAGTTTCCTTTTTCAAAAAAACTGTCATTGGATGAGATTAACAAGACAGGTCTGTGGCATTCATGAGTCGCCTTAGTTCACTGATTTCTCCATTTCTATCTGGTGAACCTTCCTTGTTTAGTTTTGGGTGCACCACCTTTAGAAGAGGATAGTTCCAATCAGGGGTTATAAAAATCAAGGGCAAATTTTTTTTCTTAGTTTAGTCCATTAGATATTTGTGAAGTCCCTCCTGCCTTTGGATATGCTCTCTGATGGTCATAGAGGTCTTTGTAAAAAGGTAAGATGTGTGGGTTAAGAAGGATAAAAAACATTACCACATGCAGAGGCCAATGAGCATGCATTTACCCTCCTTCCCTCTTTCTTTTTTTAAAAAAACTATTCATTTATTCTTGGCAGTACAAGTTGTACCTCTCTAATCTGGTGCTCTATGGTCTGGCAACTCCCATGGTCTGGCACATTTTGAATCTGCTGCTATTAGTTATTAGTTTGGGGATCTGCCACCAGGAATGGTCTGGCAGCTCCCATGGTCTGGCACATTTTGAATCTGCTGCTATTAGTTATTAGTTTGGGGATCTGCCACCAGGAGGGCACTGTTAGCAGTTCTAAGGTGCCAAAATCTGATTACACTGCAGCCAAGCTAATTAACAGTCCTGTTAATGTCTTATATTCGGCTGTATTGTAGCCCATTAGGATATCATCCAAGAGACTGAGAGGTGCAGAAGATGGTGCTAGTGCTAATAAGCAGAAGCGTAAATCATTATCTTTGCTTGAAAAGGTGAAGTTACTGAAAAGATTAGATAAAAGAACTTCTGTAAAGAATTTGTGTGAGTACAATGAGATCAGATCATCAATTGTGTATGACTTAGGTGGTCAGTTTCTGTTTCCATCATTTTCTGTAGTCAGTAATGGCCAGGTCCCAAGGTTGCTGGATGAAAGAGGAACAACCTGTAACATGCTAGTGGCACAGACACCAGTAGTCAGCAGTGAAATGATTTTGACTGGCAGTCACATTTGTTTCACCTTCATGCTGTGACACCATACGCCTGGACTGGTTACTGTAAGGCCATTAAATCCTTGTGAATTGGTAGTAGTTGGTAGGCAGCCAATGACCAGCAAGGTATATTACCAGTACTACCCACCTGGTCTTGGGAGGGTTAGTGACATCTGTTTAATGAGCCAGAGCTTCAGTGGATGTCAAGTTGCACTCCTCTGACTTAGATAGCTGTCTTTTCTTTCTGCTTCACTAACACGTGGACTACTGGCATTCTCTCCACAATTGCACACTCTCCTTGTTGTACGTAACACTTGACAGCACTTAACTCACACAGCTCATTGTTCATAACTCTAGTTTTCCCTGTGGTGAGCACAATGTGCTAGCCCTGCCTTTTGGCAAAATGGAAGCAGCAGTTGATAGAAGTAGTAGGTAGGAACATTTAGGCTGGAGCATTAAGCAGTAGTAGTTGGTAGGAGCATTAGATAGAAGTAGTCAGTAGGAACATTAGGTAGGAACCTCAGTAAAGACTGCACTAGAGTACCCTCTGCCAGTAGCCTGTTAAGGATGAGGCACTAAAGGCTAAGAAGGGCCACTGGAGTTCACTTGTTATGGCAGCTATATTGCGGTGGCCACCCCTTTGAAGGAGTTCCAATTGGAACATGTTTCAGAGATATAGACAGATAGATAGAACTGGGATCTTGCGGCCTTCTCGATTTTCGGTGTTTGAAGGAGGGGTATCCTCACAGATACACTTCATTTCAGGGTATACATTGTTGTTTGATCTTTTGTCTGAGCACATGCTTTTTTACATGTTTGTAGGGCTCTGCTTGTGCCTTCAAAACATGTATTTAGCTCTCTTTAGATTTTTATGAATTTGCAAGTGGATGCTCATTTATTTCTCAGTGACATAGCTAGCACAGCCCTATAATTATGGATGTCTCACGGTGATTGATGGATTGTTTCTTCAAGGGGGATGTTTTGTTGAACCTAATGATGTTTGAAATGGCACCCTAGGTATGAAGAAATTGCCTTTTAGGTAATGCTGTATTAATTGCATTGAAAAACAAGCCCCACACTTATCGTAATTATTCTTTGGTTCCGATTTTAGGATATGAAAATTTTGGCTTTTATGATGTTTGAAAGTACTAAATTTGTTACATATTAGTGATTGGTCAGTTTTAATACAAATGTACAATGTAATTGTGATTTTGTACATACATAGATTATTTTATATTGCTAAATCATATATCCTCAAGATCCCTTCTTTGGGGATATTGTGCTTCAGGGTTACAGTACAATTAGTAACTGGGAAAGAATGAACTTCGGAGCGAAAAGTTCTTTGACGAGATGGTACCCCTTTTCATCCACTTATGGTGATACAACCTCGCTGAAGGTGACATTTCACTCACAGCGTAACTATAACAGATAGAATCTGGTAATGCTAATAAACAGAGTACTTACACCCATCCAAAGAAAGTACATGGAATATGCAAATATATTTACTTCATGAATTCTTACTGTATAAACTGTACTCAGGAATTTTTTGGGTTTTAAAATTCTCTAAAATATTGCACCCAAACTGTTCAGTGGTTATAATTCACATGCAGTGGGGTTTTACATTTTAAGTGCTGCCATCCTTTGTCTACCTCATTCCATTTGAAAAACCAAATTTAGACTTTATCTTAGTTGCAGTTAGTGATATATATATATTATATATATATATATATATATATATATATATATATATATATATATATATATATATATATATATATCCTCCCCTCTCATTTTTTTTTAATTTTCCAAAAGAAGGAACAGAGAAGGGGGCCAGGTGAGGTTATTCCCTCAAAGGCCCAATCCTCTGTTCTTAACGCTACCTCGCTAACGCGGGAAATGGCGAATAGTATGAAAAAAAATATATATATATATATATATATATATATATATATATATATATATATATATATATATATATATATATATATATTTTTTTTTTTTGCTCTGTTGCTGTCTCCCGCGTTTGCGAGGTAGCGCAAGGAAACAGACGAAAGAAATGGCCCAACCCACCCCCATACACATGTATATACATACGTCCACACACGCAAATATACATACCTACACAGCTTTCCATGGTTTACCCCAGACGCTTCACATGCCCTGATTCAATCCACTGACAGCACGTCAACCCCGGTATACCACATCGATCCAACCCACTCCATTCCCCGCCCTCCCCCCACCCCCCCGCATATATATATATATATATATATATATATATATATATATATATATATATATATATATATATATATATATATTTCTTTTCTTTTTTCAAACTATTTGCCATTTCCCGCGAGGTAGTGTTAAGAACAGAGGACTGGGCCTTTGAGGGACTACCCTCACCTGGCCCAATTCTCTGTTCCTTCTTTTGGAAAAAAAAAACAAAACAAGAGGGGAGGATTTCCAGCCCCCCGCTCCCTCCCCTTTTAGTCGCCTTCTACGACACACAGGGAATACGTGGGAAGTATTCTTGCTCCCCTATCCCCAGGGATAATATATATATATATATATATATATATATATATATATATATATATATATATATATATATATATATATATATATATCTATTTTTTTCTTTTTTTTTTCAAACTATTCGCCATTTCCCGCGTTAGCGAGGTAGCGTTAAGAACTGAGGACTGGGCCATTGAGGGAATATCCTCACCTGGCCCCCTTCTCTGTTCCTTCTTTTGGAAAATTAAAAAAAATTGAGAGGGGAGGATTTCCAGCCCCCCGCTCCCTCCCCTTTTAGTCGCCTTCTACGACACGCAGGGAATACGTGGGAAGTATTCTTTCTCCCCTATCCCCTATATATATATATATATATATATATATATATATATATATATATATATATATATATGTAAAACTGACTGTTATTAATGTCATATCTCATGTGTCTTGATTAGTGAATTTAGTAGATCCTGGGTAGCTGAAACTGTTTATCGGAAATTGTTTTACATCATGTTATCGACTTAAAAAGTTGTTCTTCATTACCTATGAGTTCATTCCAGGATTGAGATAAGAGAACATGAAAAAGAGAAAATATTTTTGAAAGTTTATGACTCAACCTTATGCCTCTTCCATATATTTTTGCTTGTACATCAGATTAATGCTTATGAATCCATCCCAGTCTTTCTTCAGAGCCACTTTTTAATCTATCATTTTTATGGTAAATATCAGATGCTTACAACCATTCTCTTCCATAGATTTTAAATTCTTTAGATTAGATAACCCAAGGACCCTTTTTATGGGATTTTTGCATCTTCAAGGCTAAGTTGCAGCCCATAACAGGAAAATGAGAAGTTCCTTGAAGACATTATACTCTTCATCCAGTGGTGTTACAACCTCGCTGAAGGCAACTTTCCACAAATGGTGTAACCTTATGCAGACAGCTGCCAGTAACACCAATTTTTAAATCATAATTGTTCCTGTCCTGTAAATTTTACCTCCTTGTTTCTTTAGTCTTTAGACTCTGCTTATATAAAAAAGTAAAGTTATTACATCCATCATTTCTTGTGGTAAGATACATTGTGACATGAAATGTGAAAACCTCTGCACAGCTCATCAGTTCCTTCCTCAATAAATTTCCAGTCACATGGTCCACTGTAGTCAACTCTACACTTTGATGTATTTTTTATCACATTAGATCCATTTTCGTATTCAGTCTCCCAGTCTAATTCTTTCATGGACTGGTGTATGAAAATATTCCTTGCACCTTACATTTAGTATCTATCCAGAATATTCCTCCCATATCCTGCTTACAACATATAGCTTTAATAACAGCCATTTTCAATTTTCTCTTTCTTCACTTCAATGTTTATGTTTATTTGAAGTGTTCTTTTAATTTTTTTATATCATGACATGCTCTACAGACTGCAAAATATCCATCATCTGTAAGAAATATTGTGAAGTTTAAGTTATTTTCAAAAAGTAAGAAAGCATAGACAACTGTAGAAATATTTCCTTTTGTTAGAATAAGGAAGTGTCAATGTTCAATGTCACTTTTATACACCTTATTGATTTTTCTTACAAAATGTGTCAAATTTTTTGTAAGATTTCCAGAATTATTTTAGATGTAATTTGTTTTGCAGCTGTAGTAGATTGATGTGTTCAGGAATATTCTTTGATATCTTCCACTTAACCAAAATTCATATGGCATGAAGTTGTATTATTAATATGATGTATTATAGAAATAGGACATCTTATAGTTAATGGTATGAGTCAGCTGTGTAAAAAGTTCAATAGGACAGAAATACAGTAGAATGCTGTATTTTCCAGTGGATGGGATTAACTATTTTCCTGTATCTTAAAAGATTGTAAGATGAAAGGTACTTAATTGCTTACTGACAAGAAATTAGAGAAGTTCCAATATGTACTTAATTATAACACCTGTGGAGATCAGATACATAGGTAACATTGTATTCATAGGAAATTTTAACATGCTTGTCTTTTGTTACAGGGATTTAATTTTTACTGTAACTTGGGAAGCATTTTAAAAACAGTATTTATTGAGAATTTGCCTCCACAAATTTTACCTCTTATGGCTGTCAGAGTATTTAGTCGGTTAGTAAGTATGAGGCATAATCAAGTAGAGATTATGTCAATGTGTGTTCAAATGGATTAGAACATGAAGCAGTTGAGTTTCAGTATGTTTCTCATCCAATTTTATTGCCAAGAAAATGTATTAAGTGAATGGAATCAAGAAGGCATTTTTAGATAATCTTGATTTATGAATGTGCAATGTGTTGATTTATTCCAGTTTTTCTGTCTTTGATAACAATCCATAGAGACAGGAAGATAAACCCAATAGATTGTGTTGTATTAACTATGAAGCAATGTAGATGTACTCTTCTTAAATGAGTAGCCACTGAGAACTTACTGATTATGAGCTAAGTTGATTTGAATCCTTCAGTTATGAGATATATACACATCCTTCAACATGGATACCAAAAACCAACATACAGATAGAATTGTCATGGGCAAAGCATGGTGTTCATGCATTATGTTCATTATTAGATCTTTATTTTTGGTAGGATAGTTTAAGTGTCATAGTAAGGCATGTATGCGAGTAGGAAGGGGGGAAGATGTGTAGTTCCCTTTGAAGACTGGTCTACATCATGGATGTGTTATGTCACCTTGGCTATTTACTCTGTTTGTAAACAGGCTGGTGAAGAAGGTGGATCTCCAGTATGCTAGAGTTTAGGGAGGTATGGAAGGTAAATCAGTTGCTCTTTGTGAATAACATGACTCTTATGGCATACTCTACAAAGAAACTGTTGAAGTGTGTGATAGAGTTATGTGGAAAACAAGAAAGCTGAGAGTTAATGCAAACAAGATTTAAGGTAATGAGGTGCAGAGGGATGACGGAGGATGGTTTAAGTTTGAGATTATGTGGGGAGATCTGAAGATTTTGGAGAGTTATAGGTACAGATACACCACCGAATTTCTGGCAACTGATGGTTCGGCACCTCCTTAGTCCGGACAAAATTATTTGAGGGAACTTGAAATTACTGCGGCCACCAGACGGCCATAGATGACATTGTGTGTAGGGTGTGCTTATTTACATTCTTTACACTGCACTTGTTGGTGGTGATATCACAATTCTGTGAGATTCTTAGCTTATTTTGCTTAAATTTAACCCTACCTATGGCTTCTAAGACATGTGAGAGTGTCAGTTGTGGTGTCAAATGTAAACACCAGTCCATATCAATCCAAGTAGAACTGTTGAAAAAAATGGAATGTGGTGTTTCGGTGCGCAAGCTGTGTAACATCTACAGTATTGGTTCATCAACTGTTTATGATATAAAGAAGCAGAGGGAGAAAATGATTAAATTCTATGCAGACAGTGATTCCATGAAGCAAATGATTAGAAAAACTATGAAATATGGTAAGAGTACTGAGCACGATCGAGTGATGATGGAATGGTTTTGACAAAATCGGAGTGATGAAGTGGACTTGTCAGGTAGTGTGATGATGGACCAGGCTAAGTTGTTCCATAGAGAGCTAAAATTACAGCACGAGTGTGACTATAGTGAAGGATCGATTTAAGGATTCAGGAAGCATCATGGAATTTCCATGAATAAAGTTTGTGGAGAAATGCGGCCTGCAAACCACGAAGGAGCTGCTGAATGTGTGAACGAATTTGCAAAACTCCTAGCTGACGAGCACCTCAGTCCTGAGCAGGTGTATAATGTATTTCATTTAGTTATTTAATTTACATTTGATATTTGTTTTATTTAAATTTCTAGCAGTCCATAGGATACTTTAGACACATGGGAGATATATGATTAGTGGGTTAGAGGTGTGTTGATGAATTATTATTAATGTGTCTACGGTTGGTCCAGCATAATGGTTAATCTGGCAAGGCTTTGGAACCAAGAGTGCCAGAAAATCGGTGGTTTACCTGTACTTGGAAGTGGACATGGCACTTAAAGTTTGAATTGAATTACAGGATGGTAGTTGGGGTTAAGTTCCTGGGCTTATTAATTGAGAACTAGTTAAATTCAGTATAGTACTGTTTAGTGGTGCAGGGATTGTATACCTTTATCTCTGTGTGAATCTCACTCAATTCCTATTTTTGATTTTCAAAACCCTACAAGTCAACTTTGCAGGAACATAAGCATGTTGGGCATAACCGTATCCTTTATTCTTCCTGATAAACCTCACATAATTAATGATACAAAATCTGCTTTGAAAAAGCTGGGATGTTGTATAGATGCCAAAATTATTTTTTGTTGTAAGTAGCTTTTTTTTATAAAGCACTGCTCATATATCAAGGGTGGGTCTTCTCTCTCTCTAAGCCAGAGTTACAACAAAAGCTTTCTGCATTTTTAACTCTTTTACTATCACCTTTCTTTAAGTGCATGTATACCTTTCCATCTGCTGTGATGTTCATGCCTTCCATGTGTTCTTTAGACACTATTTCAGCCACAGCTCAAATTATTTGCTTGAGTCCCAACAATTAAGGCCAAGATCCCCAGTACTCAAGTAGCTTTTGCCTCTCATGGTTCTTATAAGGAAACTTATGAGAAATTACTTTTTGTGATCCCCCTTTTTCATCAAATATTAAAGCTGCGAATGGATTGATTGATTGACTAGTGAGATATGATTAACTGCCATGTTAAAAGCAATGGTTAATAGTGGCACATATCCATTTTTTAGAACTCGAAACATCTTAAAGATTCTAAAATATTGATATCGATTATACCTTTATATTAAAGATATAAGAATGTTGAATTTAAAGTTTCCAAAACAATGAGATACCTTGGTATATTTATGGATAAAATCCATTTAGAATAAACTGCATCTTGTGTAGCATATTGGTTTTCTAGGAAATCAGTCAGATCAGGAACAATACAGAATTTTTCCAATATATTCTTAAGTTTAAAAGGAGACTTACCATGCAAGCACTGACTGTTATGGTAATCTATTATTTCGTCTCCTGCTATTAACCCCCCACACCACAAGTCAATCTTGTGTATTAGGTCCATAGTTTAGCATGAACCACATCTAATTTTCTGCTTTGTGAACACTTGTTACCCAGCTACCAAGACCTGCACTAATTCTTCACAGCCTGTTGTTTGTTACTTGACTCCATTTATTGTAGAGATTCCTCATATCTATGGCCTTATATCATTGTTGTTGGAGAGGTAAACAAGCAACAAAACAAGCAGCTGCAACTGCCTTTATCTGCTGATTAACTTGTTTGTTCATACAAATATGAATATAGGCCGAAACCCATCATAGAGATATTGTTTTATGTCATGCCGACATGTGCAAGCCAGTCTTTGATGTTCTTCATCACTTGGTTTGGTTAATTCAGTCTGGCAATAGCTTGCAAAGTCTTCTTGATTGCCAGTAGTATGGTACAAGGTTCAGTACTGAAGGAGGAAGTTACAGGAGGTAGGCTAGCTCGAGCGATGCTCTAACTGTTCACTGCTGCTAAATGTACGCCATTATCAGATTTGGAGCCATCATTGTATATTCTATTGAACTTTGATGCTTTGAAGTGTGCTCTTGGAATTTCTGCTTGATGTCCTCTTTGATGCTTCCCTGTTCTCCATTGCAATCAAATCCATGGTGTGTTGTGGGGTACTCCAACTGGCAAGATCCCAAAGAGATTCAAAATGTGATCCATTACAAATTCTGTCATTCTCCCACCAAGGACTGCCCACCCTGTTGCAGTAAATTAAGTTCACAGTTCTTGATGAAATTATTGAGATAGTTCTGCACTATACACAAATGGATTATACTGCATAAGAATGAAGTATCCCATTGCAGATCTACAGAGTTTCATTGCAGACAGGATCCATCTTCTTGAGAACTGTGGGCAATGCTGAATATGCCTCACATCCATAGTCTAGCCTGCTAGGAACTAGTGATGACTACATCCACAGTAATATTGTGTAGTGTGCTCCCCATGTCTTATGAGAAAGCATCAGCAGGATGCTAAATGCTTTCACTTTAACCCTAAAGTCCCAAATGAATTGTAAAGAGTTGTTTGTGATAGGAACAAAATAAGTCTTCAGAATTTCTCTTTCCAAAGAAAAAATTCAAATAAGATAAAAAAGATAAACAGAATAAATCTAACATACCTTGTATGGCAGTGGTACAGCAATGATGATATGCATAGATCTTCCTAAGGGGTGGCAGAGGAGGGCGAGTTCAGTAGAATTTCCGTTTTCCATTGTAGAATGAAAGAAATACTTGTAACAGAGTTATATACAAATACGTGAGTTAACATACGTTGTATGTCTTTGGTATAGCACTAATATATAGAATATGTGTAGGTCCTCTAAAACAATGGTCCTCAACCATTTTGCACAGTGGGCCACATTTAATGGTTGAATGTGTGATGAAGCGCCATATTTCAAAAGGGGAAATTTGAATTAATTGCTTACTTACCTGATTTCCTGTTTAATAAGTTAGATATTGGAAATGTACAAATCTTTATCTGTACCTCTTCCTTAAACAGCATGCAAATTATGAAAGATTGTTAATGTTAGTATGAAAAAAATCAAAATCTAAGTTTTTATTTTTGATGAACATGAAAGTAAAACAAACTAGTAACTCATCAGTATGGTGATCTCTCGATTTATACAGTAGTTACGTTCTTGAAAATGGTTGTGTAAACTGAATGATGTAAATGATGGAGATTAGAAGGTTTCATTATTACTAAGACAGTACCAAATTTTTTACCACTGTAAAATTCAATTTACACATACCCTGAAATTTAAGATACAGTTTACTCATACCAGGAAATATAAGGTACAATAATATTGAATTATGGATTCTATGGAGTGAAAAAGATTTTGAGTGATCGGGGCCTGAACATGCAGGAGGGTGAAAGGCGTGCAAGGAATAGAGTGAATTAGAATGATGTGGTATACTGGGGTCGACGTGCTGTCAATGGATTGACCCAGGGCATGTGAAGCATCTGGGATAAACCATGGAAAGTTCTGTCGGGCCTGGATGTGGAAAGGGAGCTGTGGTTTCGGTGCATTATACATGACCGCTAGAGACAGTGTGATCGAATGTGGCCTTTGTTGTCTTTTCCTAGCACTACCTCATGCACATGCAGGGTGAGGGGGTTGTTATTTCATGTGTGGTGGGGTAGCGATGGGAATGAATAAAGGCAGACAGTATGAATTATGTACTTGTGAATATATGTACATATCTGTGTGAGTATATATGTGTATACGTTGAGATGTATAGGTATGTATATGTGCGTGTGTGGACGTGTGTGTATATACATGTGTATGTGGATGGGTTGGGCCATTCTTTCGTCTGTTTCCTTACACTACCTCGCTAACACGGGAGACAGCGACAAAGTAGAATGAATAAATATTTATAAAAAGCATAATTTCATTTGCAACACTTACATTTACTGCTGTTTCTGAATTGTTTGCTGGTATGGATGGAGAGGGAGGAGGTGAGAGGAGGAGTTATTGGGGAAGGGGGTCATCATCTGGGTCTGATAATGTAGTTGTAGAAGGTGGTAGTGATGTTCAAGTGAGTTCAGCTATTGGTCCTCCTATGAGTGTCCTTTTTCTTCAAAAAGAAATCTATCTGTTTAGCTTTCTTTTTTTTCTCATAGTGTATTTCTTTTTAGCACCTGATGTCAATGAAGACATTATGGGAACACCTTTGAATGGCATTCTGTGTTTGGTTTAGCCTTGTCAAATAAAGCAAGAGCAAGGTCAATGTGGTGAAATGCTTTCACTAATGTCTTGCAAGTGAGAAAATACTTTTGCACTTGGTGTTCAATCCATGTGCTCAAGATTGGTTCCATTCTCTCCATATTTGAACTTCGGGAATTTGAGGTCTTAGATGCACTGCTTAATGTTTTACTCTTAACACTGTCCTCATTCTTTTCTGTACTACAACAAATAGTCCATAAAGTAGTTTCACCAAGTCCAATGGCACTCATAATATCAGCTGTTCATTCACCTCATAATGTTTGAGCAAATCCATTTTAACCTCACTGGTGAAGGCCTAATGCTGCTTAGCACCACTGGTACCAGGAGAACTTAAAAGACACTTTGGTAGAGTGATGCAAAGGGCAAAATGTGTGCAATATACAGAATGCTGCAGCTCTCCATAACTATAGAGACTGTATCCACACCATGTGTACATGGTGCTTTTTGCACAGAGCTGGCAGTGCCACAGCACTTTGCTGCCAGCCTAATGATGACTGCATTATTCCAACCTTAAGCTCACATTGATTAAAAAAAATATGTAAATGGACTGTGTGTGTCATTCTAGGAATGGCATAAGTCATTTAATGAAGACTCTACGAGGTAAGGATGAAATGAAGTTTTTCTGGAGAAATTTGAATGATTGTATAAACGTTTTGAGAAGGAGATAAACATGGTCTTATTGGATGATATTATTACAAAAGTGGGATGTGATGAAATTGGCGAGATAATTGGTAAATGGGAAGTGCTTTGAGTAAATGATAATGGAAGTTATCTTGTGGATATTTGTGCCGAAAGGGGTTTATTCTTTGCAAACACCTTTTTTCAGCAAAAGATGATCAACAGATATACGGAGATGAGGAATAATGGAAGAGAAGAGCAAAAGGCTTTGATTGACTGTGTGGCAGTAGATGAAAGATTGAGAAAGGCCATGCTAGTTGCTAGAGTTGTGAGAGGATTCTTTGGAGATTGACCATTTGGCAGTTCTTGCAGAGATGAGGATCAGGGAGAAGTGGAGGTATGGTATAAGGAAGAATGGAGAGGCAAAAGTATTGGCAAGGGAGAAGAATAAGATAAGATGCAGGGAGGAGTATGAAAGGAAGGTAACTGAAAGCTTTCATGGAAATGCAGTGAATGTAGGGATTCAGTCATGTATGAATGAGGTGTTTAGAGGAATACTATGAAAGGTTCTAAAATTAGTAGTTGGATACAAGGTCAGGAGATATAGGAATAAAAAGGGCAGTGCATGGTGGACAGAAGAGATTAGAAGGCTGTGGAGGAGAAGAAAAAGGGATATGGTAGATTACTGAATAGGAATGTACCAGTGGAAGTTCAGCAAGCTGTGAGGGAAGAATATAGAATATGTAAGTCGAATGTTAAGAAGCTGAAACAGAAAAGCAAAGAAAGAGTAATTGAAGATTTTGGAAGAAAGTTAAGTGAAAAGTTTTGGGATAATAGGAGACTTAACTGGAAGGAGGTGAAAAAGGAAAGAGGTAGATGTAAGCGTGGAAATGTTGATGCGAGAAGTAAGGAAGGGGGAGTTGCTGAATCAAAAGGAGTGAGTGAAAGGAAGATGGAAAGAGTATTTTGAAGAACTTATAAATGTGGGAGGAAGGGAGGCAGCAGTTGTTACATGCATGGGTATGGAGGAGGGAAGGAAGTGGATACAAGTGCTGAGGGTAGGAAAGGCACCTGGAGTGGATTTGACTACAGCTAAAATGCTGTAGTATGGAGGAGAAAGTGTGATAGAAAGGATGCATCTGATATGTAATTTAGCATGGAAACAGAAGATTGTGCCTTATGATTGGGTGGAAGCTATTATTGTTCCTTTATTCACAGGAAAACAATTGATTGAGTGATGGAAGTGACTGAATGTAGAATAAGTGTAGAGCAAAGGGGTTTAGGAAAGGTAGGGATGTGGGGATCAGATTTTCATTGTAAAGATGACCATGGAAAAGTATTTAGCGAAAGTTGATAAGTTGTCTGCAGCTTTTATGGATCTGGAGAAAGCGTATGACAGTTGAGTGGAATGCTTTGTGGAATGTGTTAAAGATGTCTGGTGTAGGGGGACAACTGTTGGATGGTGTGAAAGCCTTCTGTAGAGGAGCAAATGCATGTGTGAGAGTGGATGGAGAGTTGAGCAAAAGTTTTGGGGTACATATAGGTGTGAAGCAGGTGTGTGATATGTCACCATGGCTTTTTGATATTCATATGATGGAGTGATAAGAGAGATGAAAGCAAAACTAGAGAAAAGGGGAGCAGAGATGGATTGTGGCAGTGAGATATGGTGGACAGTGGCAAACCAGTTTGTAGATGATACCGTGTTGTTTGTTGAGAGTGAAGAGGAGTTGTAGAAGGTTGTATGTTTTATGATGTGTTTAATTGGAGGTGAGGAAAAGTAAAGTAATGGTGTTTGAAAGTAAACAGAGTGAAAGTATAGATTTGGTAAAACTATTTAGAGTAAAAGAAGAAAGTGTACTAAATTATGCTTTGGATATAGGAGATAAAGACTGGAAGAAGTAAGGGAGTATATGTATTTAGGAGCTGTTGTGGGTAAGTTTGGTGGTATGGAGGGAGGGATAAGGGAGCAAGTAGTACAGGGTAGAAGAGTCATTGGGTCCCTTAATAGAATAATGAAGGGTAGAGGTGTAAGTATGGAAGTGAAGAGATGATTAGGGGACAACATAGTCCTCCCAACCCTGACTTATGCAGCTGAAACATGGCTGTGGAAATGCATGTGGTGTGACTAGATGGAATGAAGACAGAAATGCAGGGGTGTATGAGAGATGTGGTATGGCAGATAATGCAAAGGGTGTGAATTGTGGAGTGGTAGAATGGATGAAATGTTATACTTTGAGGTGGTTTTGGCATGTTGAAAGAATGCAAGACTGGGAGCATGTATGACAGTATAATTAAAGGGGTTTGTAGCAAGAGGAAGACCACCAGTGACATTGGCAAATAGGTTGAAGGAATACTGGAGGAAGAGAAATGTTGGAAGAATGCATGGAATGGTGAATGCGAGGGAGGCATGTAAGGACAGGGATTAGTGGAGACTCTTTTGCCTTGACCATCTCTCAGTGGGAATTCCCAGAGGGAACATGCATCAGAGATACAGATAGGTAGATCAAGAGGTCCCTGTATAATATAATCAAATATGATTACACGAAATATCCAACTGATGAACTTGGATATAACAAACTTCAAACTAATGCTATGGTGAGGTGCCTGAGGATTGGCAGAATGCGTGCATAGTGCCATTGTACAAAGGCAAAGGGGATAAGAGTGAGTGCTCAAATTACAGAGGTATAAGTTTGTTGAGTATTCCTGGTAAATTATATGGGAGGGTATTAATTGAGAGGGTGAAGGCATGTACAGAGCATCAGATTGGGGAAGAGCAGTGTGGTTTCAGAAGTGGTAGAGGATGTGTGGATCAGGTGTTTGCTTTGAAGAATGTATGTGAGAAATACTTAGAAAAGCAAATGGATTTGTATGTAGCATTTATGGATCTGGAGAAGGCATATGATAGAGTTGATAGAGATGCTCTGTGGAAGGTATTAAGAATATATGGTGTGGGAGGAAAGTTGTTAAAAGCAGTGAAAAGTTTTTATCGAGGATGTAAGGCATGTGTACGTGTAGGAAGAGAGGAAAGTGATTGGTTCTCAGTGAATGTAGGTTTGCGACAGGGGTGTGTGATGTCTCCATGGTTGTTTAATTTGTTTATGGATGGGGTTGTTAGGGAGGTAAATGCAAGAGTTTTGGAAAGAGGGGCAAGTATGAAGTCTGTTGGGGATGAGAGAGCTTGGGAAGTGAGTCAGTTGTTGTTCGCTGATGACACAGCGCTGGTGGCTGATTCATGTGTGAAACTGCAGAAGCTGGTGACTGAGTTTGGTAAAGTGTGTGGAAGAAGAAAGTTAAGAGTAAATGTGAATAAGAGCAAGGTTATTAGGTACAGTAGGGTTGAGGGTCAAGTCAATTGGGAGGTGAGTTTGAATGGAGAAAAACTGGAGGAAGTGAAGTGTTTTAGATATCTGGGAGTGGATCTGGCAGCGGATGGAACCATGGAAGCGGAAGTGGATCATAGGGTGGGGGAGGGGGCGAAAATTCTGGGGGCCTTGAAGAATGTGTGGAAGTTGAGAACATTATCTCGGAAAGCAAAAATGGGTATGTTTGAAGGAATAGTGGTTCCAACAATGTTGTATGGTTGCGAGGCGTGGGCTATGGATAGAGTTGTGCGCAGGAGGATGGATGTGCTGGAAATGAGATGTTTGAGGACAATGTGTGGTGTGAGGTGGTTTGATCGAGTGAGTAACGTAAGGGTAAGAGAGATGTGTGGAAATAAAAAGAGCGTGGTTGAGAGAGCAGAAGAGGGTGTTTTGAAGTGGTTTGGGCACATGGAGAGGATGAGTGAGGAAAGATTGACCAAGAGGATATATGTGTCGGAGGTGGAGGGAACAAGGAGAAGAGGGAGACCAAATTGGAGGTGGAAAGATGGACTGAAAAAGATTTTGTGTGATCGGGGCCTGAACATGCAGGAGGGTGAAAGGAGGGCAAGGAATAGAGTGAATTGGAGCGATGTGGTATACCGGGGCTGACGTGCTGTCAGTGGATTGAATCAAGGCAGGTGAAGCGTCTGGGGTAAACCATGGAAAGCTGTGTAGGTATGTATATTTGCGTGTGTGGACGTGTGTATATACATGTGTATGGGGGGGTTGGGCCATTTCTTTCGTCTGTTTCCTTGCGCTACCTCGCAAACGCGGGAGACAGCGACAAAGTATAAAAAAAAAAAAAAAAAGAATCTTAATCAGCAAATTGTCACCCATTACAAAAATCAGCAATGAAGTGTATCTTAATGATTGATATGAAATCAAAAGTATGATTACATTTGAGAATACCCAGCTAAGATACATAAAAGTATACTACCATGAAAACTACCCACTAACCTTCAGAAATATTGTTTCTTCAAAAGTATTACATTAATGACTAAGCTTTAGAATTTAAGGAAAAAAATGCAGTCACTCTTGAAGATACTTAGCTGATCAAAAAACAATAATACCAACATGAAATTACCTCTTTAGTCAATGTGATATTTGGGTGGCATTTTGTTAGAAAGGGCAGTGATGTCAAGTTCAGTGCATATGACCTTTGATCTTAAAATGTTACGCAAATGTTCATCAGTATGTCTTGCCCTAATTTTTGCATTGACCCATTTTATTGCTTAAGAGGCTGTTTGCAAGTGTATATGCTGGCAAGGCTAGCAGGTGATGCTCCCCATATATATTCCTTTGTTCACATTGCTATTGTGTTCTGCTGCAACACTCCATAGCTATATATGTTAGGATGATTTGGTATTTCCTACAACTAGTTGTTCAATTTTTAGGTTTAGTTCTCAGTTCTTACACCCACAAAATTCCTTGTCTCACAGGGTAATCCAAGGAGATGAAAGGGTAGACTTAAGGAGGATTTGGGGCATGTGGATCCAAGTGGTTCAAGAATGTGAATGGCATGTATTTGATTGAGAGAATTGGAATGGTGTGGATTTTAGGTAGCATCATGCTGTTAATGGCTGAACGAGGGCTTATGAAGCAGTCAAGGTAAACTATTGGGTAATCTACAGTGCTTGGCTGTGGATAGTAGACTTTGCTTTTACTTCATTATACATGACAGAGACTAAGTGTACAAACAAGGTCCTTTGAATAGTACTAACATTACCCAGAAAGGGCAGAGGTTATAAGAATAATTATCATCAGTAATTCCAGTTTCATGAGCAGGCTCAATTATATATAGCTCGTGATATTCATATCCATCCTTAACCCATTATCAGTATCAAAGTGAAGGATGGAGTAATGCATTCACAAAAGTTCTTGCTTTAACACTTTGCACATTAAGGTGTTTTGTTAAGTGAAACTAATGTCTCCATTCACACCATTTCTGTACAAAAAATGCCTCATTTGTATCTGATTTCACAATTTCTGTGGGATCTTCATCTGAAATACTCTTAATCCTAATTAATTCTCTCTTAGCTTCTATCCATTTCACCCACAGTCTTCAACTTCTCCTTGACTGATGCATATTTCTTTACTGACTTATCATCTGCCATACATTCTACATGGTCATGCTGCCCTGTATTAACTAAGGTTTCACATTTACTCCATTTACTTTCATTCAGTGGAACAGTTACTGTGTATGTCCAGTAATCAGGTACATGACCACTTATCCATGCTTTCACACTTTTAAGATAGGCATGACTGAAGGAACTGCTCATCTGCTATCAGTATTAAAGAGGCTACTATCTCAGGGCTTTGATTGATTTAGATAATGTGTGATCAAACTAGAAGACAACTCATTTCATGATTGGTGAGCCATTGGTAACCAGTCTCATTATTTGTTTTAAGTCTTTCTTTAGTGGTGTTCTTAATACCTTGTACTCAGACAGGTGAAAGGTATCTTACTCAAATGCTTACTTGTTGGACATGAAGAGAAATAAGTATTATGCTTCAAAACCAATTTTTTCTCTTTCTGTGTGAGTATATATTTGAGCACACAGCTATTCTTGATATGCTGCATTTCAGTATTGTGGTTACATATACACTATGTACATCAAGATAAAAAAGATATTCAAACATTAATGTATACCTGCAGTATTATGCTGACCCAGTGCCATAGTGGCTAACAATATATCTTATCTTGTATTTGATATTGATAGTTCCAGTATTTATATATTCTTGATGCTAAGAATTTTTTAGATATATTATCTATGACCTATGCAGTTAAGATTATGGGCAAATGCCCCACTGCAGTATAACATTTCTTGTAATTTGAATGCATAAGGTGCGAAACATTCTGTATGACCATGAATTCTACTGTAGTAAATGCCTTAATCAGGATGATTATTGTATTTTTCAGGTGATGTCATTTGCTTAGCCAGTGATATGGTTTTGTAAACTAGTCAGTTTGAAGGGCATGTATCACTTTTTATGTTGATTATTTGTGTAGAAAAGTATTAGGAACTTACTATCAAAGCATGTTTTGTTTCTGTTTTTTCAAGAGAAATCCTGAGTTTCCTTTTTTAATCATGAGAGATTATTCATTGATAAGCAAATGAATGGATATATATCTTGCAAAAATGTCCAGTAACAAAGAAAAATGTTAATCAAATATAGTGTTCAACAGTATTTGCCTTCCAGCTATGTAGCAGTTGTTTAGATATAAGAGTGAGAAAATATAACCAAAGTGAATCTGTGTTTTAAGTATGGATGCAGTACTTTCCCCTTAATACTTGGTAGTTCTATAGAGTTATATTCCTTTGATAACTAGGTATGTGGGACGTCAGATTACTTTCTGCATATACTGTGTATGTGTGCTGTGTTTATACAAATTCATGTACTGTGCATACTAATTTAGGAATGAGTGATTTTACATAAAAGCAGTCTTTGTATGAAAAATTTGGTTATGGATAGAAAATGGATATGAAAAATTACATGAATGAAAAATTTTAGGTCTTGAATACTGAGATCAATGGTATTTTAATGCAAAAGCATTTGTATGTGCACATTTCACAGAGTGATGGAAGGACAGTGAACCCTATATTTCAGTAGAGATTGGAGTGGGACTGATGCTGTTATTGGCAAGGAGAAGGGAGCAAACTGATTAGCATCCTAAACTTTGAAAAACATGGCAGTTGATGAGATACAAATCAGAGCAAAGTGAACAAACAAAGTGGATGTGAATGATAGTTGAAAAATTGTGAAAGTAAAAGGCAAATGAGCAAAGAGGATGTTTACCAAGATATCTTGATATCTGTTTTTGTTGTGATTGATAACTTACAAATAGCAATTGAGAACATTACAGAACATTTGTTGATTGCGTGTGTATTTTTTTTTTTTTTTACTTTGCTGGTTACAATCATGGACAAAGTCCACCTTAAGACTGGGTCTTAATTGAAATATAGAGAGGTGTATGAAAGGGAGAAAGAAGAGACAACGGAGAGTACTTATGAATTCTAGAGGAATTTAAACCCTGTCTTTTAATTTGTGCCAGGTTATAGTTATTGGGAAAGATATGAGAGGGTAGAGAGTTCCAAAGCTTTAAAGTGTAGGGAAAGAAATAAGTAATGTAACAGCCCACCCTATAGTTGCCAACGGCCACACACTAATCATGTGATGCAGCAGCTTGCGGAGTGTTGATTGTTTTAGTTAGTGGTAGGGGCACTCAGGCAGCCAACTCTTGGAAACAAAAACCAAAGTAATACATCTAGAAGAGGAAAAGAGAACCAACATTGCAGCAAAGGGCAAGCTAGTCAAGTTTTGAAGTTAGTCTGGAGAGTTTATAGGTAGACAACTTTTGACTCTTGTCAGGTAAGGGTGCAGAGATAGAACTACTCCAGATGTGAGAGCAGTACTCCATACAAGGATGGATCAATCCTTTGTATAAACAGAGCAACTGTTCAAAAAAAAAAAAAAAAAGAAGAAATTTCGACATCTGGACTCCCAGTTTCATAGAGGAAGACTTGGCGATTTCTGTAATATGGGGTTTCCAAGAAAAAGTTTATGTTACAGTGATACCAAGTATATTCATCGAGTCAAGAGGGGCAATTATAGAGCTGTCAAACGAGAGAGAAAAGTGTGTGTGTCCTTGTTCTTGCATGTGTATGCATTTTATATTTTTTTTATGTTTATGTTTATACAAATGTATGCATTGTGTGTCTGTTCACATGCTTCTCCATCAGTCTGCCCTTTATTTTATTTGTCTTTTGATTTTGGTCTATGTATATGTTATAATATGGACTCTTGATGCTGAAGAATATTGATATGTACTTAGAGAGAAGAGTAAATTATTTAACATGGAATAAGTTCGTTTTAAAAGCTTAAGCTACTGTTCCCAAGACCATTAAAGATGGGAAATGATGAAAGATTTATTGAAAATAGATTTAAGGTAAATAGAGATAGGTAAAAGGCAGTAATGATGATAAAGTGTTGTACTAAAAAAGGTTAAAAGATTTGATAGAAGGTATGAGAATGCCCTTTGATATTAGAGAAGGCATTTCATGGAATATAAAAAGAGGGTCACTTATGTAAATAGTCATTAGCATTGTTTAACTTATTCACACTAGAATATATGAGATACATCAGGGAAATTACAAAAATTTATCTCTAGATATTTAAATGTTGAGTGAGTACTGTACATAGGCCTTGCTAAATTCAGTAGCTCACAGTTGTTAGGTGTAAAACATAAAGTATGCCAAATTTTGTCCCAGTATATATAATCAAGGTATCTCTGTGTTTACTTAGCATATGGTCAAATATTGAATAAATTTTAAGTATATATGCTCTCTATATTTGACAAGGAAATGAAAAGCCCTACCCATCCAAAGGAAGGGTGGATTATCAGAGTGGCTTCACATTCCTCAATATCCAGCTACTAATGTTTCACAAGCTGTGAGCTGAGAAGATGTGACCCCTCCCAATTTAAGCCCTTTTGCTTAAGCTTCTTAGATATTGATGTCATCCATATATTGCCTGTTCCTAGTTAGCAGAACAGGCCTCCCTAATTTTCACATGTCAGCAGTGAAGCAGCCAACTGTTGCAGCAGTTGGATATTGGAAGTGCTAGTCTACATCTTATTTTTATGGGTTTATGGAAAGTGATACACTATTTTTTTTCACTTCCTGGAAAAAATCAGAACAGTGAGAGGCATTCAACAGTGAACTTGTAAGTGTCAAGAACTTCATGTGGTTTTCAAGTTATGTGGGATTCTTAAGCTTTACAAGCTGCAGGGCTTTTTCAATTTTCAAAATGAATGTGTCTCAAGCTTTTTAAGCTTCAACGTAGTGTTTTCATGAACAGTCTGTTTTCATACGGGTGCTCAGGATGATGAAGCCGATGGAGTTGGAAATGTGTGAAGTTTATGCTGTAGCTGAGGCCCTTTTTGAAACATAGATTGTTCCCTGTGATTCGTATGTGAATTAGATTTTTGCCATCAATTGCCCTTAACCTCATTTCATATATGTAGGGTAGATCAGGTGCATGTAGGCATACACCTTTAATGTGAATGAATTTTACAGAACAGGGACCTTCAACCCTGAGCAAAATGATGGTGGTATCCAGTTCTTAGGGTAATCTGGCTATACTGCATCCATTCCTCCAAAATTTACTGCCCTGTTGTGAGGCCAAAAGGAAAATACAATGATCAGCTGAGAAACTTCTCAGCTTCACCCTTGTGGATGGTTCTCAATGCAGATAGATAATATGCAAGAATGGACTCGGCTTTGATTTTGCAGCCGTCCAGCATGCTAGTGAATATAGCTGTAGTATACAGTATCTCATTACCCTGTACAAATGAAATATAAAAGCTTGAAATTGTGGTGTGTATGGGATATGAGTTGGTTATTTTGTGTAAGAAAGAGAAACTAGATACTTGTTTTGAGGAAAGGGAACTTAATGTGTGGTTTATCTGAATAAAGCCATGCTTCTGATGTATATTTTGATTTTATGCTAATAGTTGTCTAAAGCAAAACGTTTTCAACCAGGTGCCCACTACATGTCCTCCTACCGCACAAGAGACACCATTTTGCAGCTTTCATACAGTGTACAACTTCAAGCTGTCCCCATTCATTGTGCTGGACCACAAGTTGTACCCAAACATTTAACACACTCATACATTTTTTCACAGCTGGCAGATAATGGTCTCTACCTACAGTGCCAAACACACTATTGCATCAGATGCTCCAGTTGCATTGAATGGTACCACCTCTATTGCACATTACAGTCATCCATAAAAGACCACTCAGAGCATTGGATATGAAACACCCAATTAGACAGTAACTCCAAAAATCCCCTCATAAATCTCACCCCTAGCACATACCGAACAAGCAACAGCACAAAATGCACAGCCTTGCCCTTTACTAACAAATCCTGCTACTCCACAGAACCCCAGCAACAAACTAAACACCCAGAAACTTAACCCCGATGTCATCAGAAATGAACTCACAAATACTCAACCAACTCTGAGAACACAACATTCACATATCCTAATCCAAGAAACCAGTGTCCACATTCATATCCACCCTCTCACATTTCTACAACTACATAACCATAAGTAAAGACAAACAAGGACAAACAGGAGAAATCATAACACTTGTCTACCAGAACATAATATTCTCCCACACCACTGACACTACAAAGCAGCTCACAGACATTGACAACTCCCCAGAAATACCATCCATAAGAAAACAACTTCACAGTACTAACTACAACGTAATCAACACCTTTATAAGCCCCTCCAGATATATTCCCCAACTGCAAGGCCTTACCATTTATCTGTGTGGAGATTTCATTGCCCACCATCCCACTTGGCTCAGCACCCACACCAAAGATTTTAAGGTGAACTGCTCGTAAACCAACAGCAAGTTTTCAGTATCTTCAGTCTGCTAACACACCACCTCCAACAGCCAATCTCACAAGATATCATCTGCTCACCAGCCCTCATACATGGGCCACTTGAGGCATGCTATGTGTACTGTCCTCTGACCACTAGCTCATCCTGTTAACATTCCTCCTAGCCCACACAGTCCACACAACAATGAAAAAAAGACTACAGGAAAGCAAAATGATTAACCCAAAATTTCTGTATAGATGGTATCCCATCCCAAGATATTTCTGCCTCATATTTTACCAACATCTCCAACCAAGCTAGCTACCACAAGTACATAGAAAAATAACCCAAACTTCTCTCCATAAGTTACACACCTCATAAAACAAAGAACCCAGCACTGATAGAGTCACTCATCATCAATAGAAAGTAGAGAACACTCATAAAACAAAGAACCCAGCACTGATAGAGTCACTCATCATCAATAGAAAGTAGAGAACAAATCTAAAGATAGAAGAAAACCATCACCAACTAAGTCACTTAAGGGCAAACTACAAATTGGCATTCCTTCCTCAATGCAAGACAAACAGCAACCAATTCAGGCATACATTAAAGAAGATCTGCACTTACTGCACTAATCAGCCGAAGCTCCTGAAGCACTCCTGTACCATTCTAATGACATCTCTTCTTCCAAAGAACACATAAACAAACTCACAAGACACTACTCATTATCAGCCACAAACCAACCTTACTCCTAAACAGAAAAGTCATAAAAAACGTACATGAAATCCATCCAGAAACAACTGCCCATCCACCCCTCATAACACAAGTAATGCATTTCAAACCCAAGGCCTTACCAGCATACTCAACATGTATCTGAGTGGAGATTTCAATGCCCATCAACCCATTTGGCTCAGCACTCACACCAAAGATTTGAAGGTGAACTGCTCATAACCAACAGCAAGTTTTCAGTATCTTCAATCTGCTAACACACCACCTCCAACAGCCAATCTCACAAGATATCATCATCTGCTCACTAGCCCTCATATATGGGCCACAACAGGCCCTGACAACAGCTTCTACATAAAACAGGGGGCCTTGTTGGAATCCAAGCTCTTCCAGACATCTCCAACTACTCCTGGCTACACAACAAAGTCCCTAACATCTGGAAACTTGCTAACATAATACCAGGTCCTAAAGTCCTCCTTACCACCCAGCTCCCCTTTTTAGCTGCCATATATCACTTTTGTCTTCAGTATCCAAGAACTGTGAAAAAAATTTCAACAATGGAGCAATTTATATCTAACTTACACAACATCTCATCAGACCCAACCACTCCACCACCACTCTACAAAGTGATCTTAAAGAACACACTAAATGGCTTCAAGCAACCATGACTCTTTTTGCAAAATGCGAGTGAATAGACATCAGCAGAGCATTGGACACTATCCCTGAATCATTTTTACACATAAGCTACTAGTCACCATTTCCAAAACAAGGATGAAATGGTTGGCCAAATTCATTGCCAGCCACTGTGGCAGAGGCACTCACAAGGGCATTACCTCTAAAACCTTGAAATTCTACGTAGGGGCAACACAGGGCTGTTCTTTTATCCATCTCCCATGAATTTCTTTCTACATGACCTTCCACTTCTTTCAGAAAACAACATGAAAGACCTTTCATATCCAGATGACCTCACAAATAGCAACAACAAACATGCAGCTCTACATTACACAGTTGGAACATTGGCTCACCCAGAAGAGAATGTCGTTATCTCCACAGAAGTCTTCGATCACTCTGTTAACCCAAGCAGAGCAAATGTCAGTGTGAAGTGTATATGGCTGAAAATAGCAAAGAAAAACCTTTAGAGTTTTAAGACTTATGCATCAAAGCAAATGTCAGTGTGAAGTGTATATTGCTGAAGATAGCAAAGGGAAAACCTTAAGAGTTTTAGTTACGTTAGATGTAAACAAAGTGAATGGTTAGATGTAACAAGTGTGCTGTGAGGGATTGGGACCAGTTGTCTTTCTCATATACATTAATGATATTGATAATGGGCTGCATTGTAAGATTTCTAAATTTGCAAACAATAATAAGTTGGGAAGTAAATCTTCATCAAAAACTGAACATCTGCAGCCTTAAACTAACTTAGAAAAAAGTAATGGACTGGGCTAGTATGTGGCAAATGAATTTTGATATTGATAAGTGCAAAGTTTTACATCCTTTCTTTCTTTCAAACTATTCACCATTTCCCGCATTAGCGAGGTAGTGTTAAGAACAGAGGACTGGGCCTTTGAGGGTATATCCTCACCTGGCCCCCTTCTCTGTTCCTTCTTTTGGAAAAATGAAAAAAAAAAAAAGTTTTTCATATTGGTAATAAAAATTAAGAGGCAAATTATAATGTGAATTCTGTCAAGCTGCAAAAGGTAAATAAGGAAAAGGCTTTAGGATTGTGATAATTTCTTGTGACCTACACCCAAGTAAACAGTGCATAGAAACAGTAAAATGGCTGAACAAAATTCTTGAATTCATAGGCAGGAGCTTTAAATTTAACTCTCAAGAAATTACTCTTTTTACAACTCGTTGGTTCATCCCCATCTGGAGTATTACATCCAATCATGATCAACCTACTTGAGGAAAGACAGACAGAATGGAGAGAATATAGGGGTGAGCTACCAAGATGATTCCTGGCCTAAGAAGCAAATCCTACGAGAGCTGAATAAAAGAATTGAATTTATTTTTCTTTGAAAAGTGAAGGTTAAGAAGTGTTCTAATACAAGTATTCAAATTAAAGGTTTCAATGGTTTTGATCTCACAAGCTACTTTAAAACATATTAATCTGATATAACTCTTAGTAGTGGGCAAACAATATACCTCAAAGAGACGAGTACTTTTTTCCTCAACAGAATCGTTAACATATGGAACAATTTACCCATTAGAGCAACTGAAAGCCATACCATAAATATGTTTAAGCACAGACGTGCTAAATATTTTATTTCAAATCCATAACTAAATTTACTTGCACCTCCTTAGCTATGCAATAAGTACATAGGTCTTTCTCTTTGAAAAATCTCTCTCTTTACTCTTACCACATTAATAAATGACTAATTCCTTCCACTATCACAAACAGCCTCATGGGGACCCAATGGTCTGTTGCTGTTTGATTTCAGTTGTAACTATGCCTCACATGCTTAGTCTTCTATCCTCTCAAAATCAAAGATGACAAAGAGGAAAACTACACAAAAGGGAACACTCGGAACAATCATTGGTTGTTTAGCAACCACAAATACTCAATATTTGCACAATAAAACAAAGATCCTTTTCACACGATCCCATCTCAATGTGCTTGGCACTCGATTCCTTGCAACAGCATTAGACCCTTTACGCCCAGTGAACTTCACAACTAATCACCAACCCCCAAGCAGAAATTAAAAGCCTACCTCTGCCTCACACTTCAGCAAAAACTAGTCTCAGATCCTTCCTACCCCTTGGAAACATAATAACAAAACACAAACACACTGAAAAAAATATGACATGCATTAAACAACCACCTTCTCAACCCAATCTTAACACCACCCCACCAAACGTACATACATATATCAGGAAATGCACTCCTCAGGGAAACACAATCACATTTTCCTGTCTATTTCCTGGATATCACCCATCCTATCATTAATATAGCACAGATTCAACACATGCAAAGCTTGTTCATAACGAATTTATACAGTATATCCTGATTCTGACGTGTTGTAAGTCCTATGCCTGTTGAAAGGGCCGACTACCTTCCTACCTGCTACAAGGCAGGGTACTATATCTTTTTGGTAAGGTTTAACGCAAGGAACTAAACAGCTAGTTGACGGAGGATTGGTTAAGCATTGTTTGGTAGACTGACTCTCCAGTAGTTGGGTGGTGTTGTTCCCTTACTGTTTTAGCCTAGAAGCATAGTTCTTTAGTTCATATGTTTGCCAGGTATAGAAAGAAGTCTTTCATAATGAAATTTTAAGTTTTCCTCAGCACTGTATATATGATTAAGTAGTGATGTTCACATAGATTTTGTTCATACTTGTGGTTGCACAGATTGGCTTTTACAAAGCTCTGTATGAAGGAATTTTACCCTTGAATAAAAGAGGCATGGCATGTGTTATGGATCTTTTCATAGTAGAGAGACTGAAGTGTAAACCTTGCAGTTCTTTTCATTTTCTAGTTTTGTTTTGACCACATTATCAAAGATATATGTACTTTTCTTATTGTGTTATTAGAATGTATGTAAGAAAGCAAAAAAATTTAATTGTCTGAAGTTTTGTACTTTTATCTTCAAAGTAATTACTGAATACAGATATTTAATTGTATTGGTGAAGACTAAACTCCCAACATTTAATTCAGGATGGTTATATCATTGTGAAATACATTGTCACATTATGTGACAGAGATATTATGATAATCAAAACACTATACATTGCGATTACTTTCCCAACCCCCCCCCCCATACACATGTATATACATACGTCCACACACGCAAATATACAAACCTACACAGCTTTCCATGGTTTACCCCAGACGCTTCACATGCCTTGATTCACTCCACTGACAGCACGTCAACCCCGGTATACCACATCGCTCCAATTCACTCTATTCCTTGCCCTCCTTTCACCCTCCTGCATGTTCAGGCCCCGATCACACAAAATCTTTTTCACTCCATCTTTCCACCTCCAATTTGGTCTCCCTCTTCTCCTCGCTCCCTCCACCTCCGACACATATATCCTCTTGGTCAATCTTTCCTCACTCATTCTCTCCATGTGCCCAAACCACTTCAAAACACCCTCTTCTGCTCTCTCAACCACGCTCTTTTTATTTCCACACATCTCTCTTACCCTTACGTTACTCACTCGATCAAACCACCTCATACCACACATTGTCCTCAAACATCTCATTTCCAGCACATCCATCCTCCTGCGCACAACTCTATCCAACTTATGGATTGTTATAATATTTTGTTAGATTTTTATGTTACTCTTGAGAGGATGATTGCAATGATTTTTGGGTAATAATCATAAAGGTTATCATACACATTTTGTTGCATTCCTATCATGGACCTGGGTGAGTGATCTAGCCTCTGTCTGATTTTACCTATCTATAGATGTTAGAGCTTGGAGAATCTTCTGTTTATAGGGCACAATGATTTACTGTCTATCCTATTTAGTGTATGTAGAAAGGATGGATAAGGTATTGTAGTATTTGCAGCACTTCTTGGTTGCTTGCTTTGTATATGTGTTCACTTTACAGTTGGTCAGTCAGTCAGTCTTTCAAAAATCATATGAATATAGATTGAACTAAATGTAACTTACAGATTCATTTACAGGTCAGGAATTTTGATAAGTAGAAAGGTAAACTGGACAGAGGTTACAAATGACATGTCTGTTTATATTCATGTGTGTGGGTACTCTTTGCTTTAACATACTAGAATGATTCAAATTTTATGCTAAATTATTATTGATCACTGTCTACCTCTCTTTGGCCAAGGCTGATAAAGCATTGATTTATAGGTAAAGATCATATTTATTAAGTGAAAAAAAAGATAGTCTGCTTAAAGACTGAACACCATAGCATTTACCACCAGTTTAGAATAAGAGTCTGTTTGCACCATTGTAACTTATTTACTCTACATATTTAGCCAGAAGCGAGAATTATTCTAACTCTACTTATTTAGCCAGAAGTGATAAAGCCAGTAGTGTGAAAGAAGCACCAGGTATTTCAGTATTATTTCTAAATGTGCTAATACTTAATGAAAGATATTTTTAATAATAGTTAGTACTGTTTGAACTTCATAAGTGAAGAGATTTATGATATCTATAGTACTAGACAACTTTATTATGGAGCTTTTGCATTTGAGTACAGATCTAGTACATTTTTTTTTCCATGAAAAAGATATTAGTCTGCACTGTTAAATATATGATCATATCTTGTCTAACAGCAAATTATACACTGTGATCACAAGACCTATTATTGATCTGTTTGCAAATGCAAATTTAGGTATCTAACCAATGATATTATAAATCCTGAGCATAGAATAAAAGCCTCAGTAGAAATTTGTGTTTCTTTTTACATGGAAGTCAATGGACTTTTGAAAATATTGAGTTATGTGCCAGTTACTGACAATGAATCTAGCCAGTCTTTTATTACTCTGTAGACAGTATTTACTGAATGATTAGAAAAAACAGAGGACAATCTGGAGCAGCTGAAGGAGACCATCTGTGAAATTTTATCAACAAGCTTAATGATATCAGACACCTGCTACAATTGGGCAGCCTTGTTGACAGCATCACTGGACAATAAATACTAATCTACCTATATGGACAAAGGAAACTGATCTTTGCTGCTGCATTATTGTTACTGTGAAGTGCACTCACAGATCTAGAATTATCCACATCAAGACCTTTCTTTATCAAAAGTTACAAAACGTCTATTAAGTGGAGATAATTTTTCTCCAGGTGAAATGTAAAACAAAGCAAATAATACAATGAATTTCTCAAAACAAACTTTAAATTCATATATTCCTTAGCACTTATATTGTACAGTGTTCATCCGTCTCTGTGAAAAACTAAGGATTGTTTTTGAAATGATAGATTTACTTGCAAGATTAATAGAAAATACAGAGGTAGTTATATTATTAACTTTGTGTTTGCCTGGTCCAGTGCTAATTGAGCACATGGAGGAATATGAATGAAGACATGGAGATAAGATTTCTCTCTTTCTGCTGAGCTTGTTTGAACACTATATCTCTATTTTGTACACAGGCACGGTATCAGTGATAAATAACTTCAATATATTTTGAATTACACTTTTCACACTAACATTCATTGAGGGGAAATTGGCTAGCAAGTAAGAGAAGGATATTGGGGGATATGTTTATTTCTTTATGCTTAGCACTACTGTTATATCATCCACACTTTTATTTAATACATGATCTTATTTCATACACAAACACAGCATTGATGGTTTACAGCATAAATATGTATGGAAATGTTAAACCCTTCACACTACAAATACTGTGAGAACATCAAGTGGCTGGCATGTGTTTATTGGAATTAGGAGGCGAGTTTTCTTTGGAAGTATTCCTGTCATTAGTAAAGTCATCTGTTACTTCAGGATAACAAAATTAGGTGCAGTTATGCAATTTTTTTTTCCAAAAGTGTAAGTTCTGTGAGGATGCCTCTTTTGCAGACCATCTTCCTTCCAACACACTCCTGCTAGAATCACTCTTCATATTCTTTTCTTCACACTCTTCATGTTCCTCACTTCTTGACATATTCATAGGTGTGCCTCCTAATAACTTGGGTCACTGAAAAATTTATGTACCTTCCATGAGATCACCTTGTACTCACAATGATGCATCATCCCAAAATTATGTCATACATGAAACATGGACCTCCATTCATAACAGAGTTGCTAACTTTTTACTTGCTAAACAAAGTCTTGTCAAGCAAAACCAAATTCTCCACTCACACCACTTCCATACACAAAAAGCTTCCATTTACATTTAACCCCTAAATCATCCTTTATTATCCTCAGCTGAGATATCCCTGTCTCCATCTACGAATTTCAGCAGTCTACCACTCCTCCTTTTATATTCATCTGCACTGCCATTTATCTTCTTAACCACACTCGCATCTACCACATGTTTTGCTGTACTATCATAAAACTTTCTTCCATGCACATTTCTAGTAGCTTTTTCAAACACATACCATTTTCACACCATTCCATCTATCCTCCTAATTCCAACTAAAACTACACAAGTTCTTCAACAATATTACTTGTATTTTTGACCAATGTGAAACTGAACTTACATCTGAATTTCACATCCATACATTAGCGCAAGAAATGTAGATTTCTTGCACTCTGTGCATTAGTATTCTTGATACAATTAAAAAGAATAATAGAGAATAAGAATGAGTAAAACCATAATCACTGCGTGCAGTAACAGTCATTATTAAGACTGAGTTAGTGTATCAATATATACACACAAAAACATTGTAATAAAAACTTTTCACAACTTCACACAGGAAAATGAAAGTAACACAGTGTTCTCCCTGAACACATCATAGACATCATATTTACCAGAGAGATCCATGGTCAAGTTTATTGGTTGTTTAAGCTGTTGCTTCACTGACTTTGGGTCAGAATTTTCTTTTTCATATCTTTAGCAGAGACGAGCTGCATAAAAGCTCAGAATGCTTTTTCAGTGTTACATCATCAACATGAGTCTTTGCATACCATCCAGGAACAATTCTGGCCACTTTTAGGTAACAGTCCATCATGCAATTTCACTTCTGGAATATCAGATTTACATTTTGGCAAACGAGGCATCAAATGACCCTCATGTGTTTGTTACCAGGGCAGTTTCTGACTAAGTCTTTGGCAATGTGCATATCCTTTTGGATTCTTTCCTGTCTAAAGTTTTACGTGCTTTGCTACATACCTTGTACACTCAAAGGATATTAGGCAATGGAAACACTCATATGGCTTCTCACTGGCATGAGTCATGTAGTGCAATGAATCACTCCACCATAAGAATGTCTTTCAACACTGTGGACAATAAAAAGGCTTCTCTTCAGTATGATGGTAGTGTATGCTGGTAAACAATTCTGAAAGGTCCTTTGTAATATGTACATTAATGTGACTTCTCTTAAATGAGTGCCGATGTTTTACTAGATGACTTATGGGGAAAATATCTTTTGGCACTTTGAACAATCATGTAGCTTTTCTCCTGTGTGAGTAGCAATGTGCTGCATTGAGTGACCTCTCTACAAGAAGTTCTTATGGCATGGATAGATTCATATGGTTTTTCTCCTTGTGGATAGCCATGTGGTCCACTACGATATTTCGCAGGGAGAAGGACGTCTGACAATGTTAACATTTGTGTAGTTCCTGTCCTGCATGAGCAATCATGTGCTATATCAAATGAATCTTAATGGAAAATGTCATTAGCACTGTAAACACTTATATGTCATCTCCTGTAAAACTATTCGCGTGCTTCATTAAAGCAATCTCATTAGGAATGCCCTACTGGCATAATGAACACTGATGAGGATTCTTTCCTGTATCAACAGCCGTGTATTACACTGGACCACTTACTCTTGAGATCATTTGGCACTGTGAATTTTTTTTTAGCTTCTCTCTTGTATGAATGGTCATTTGCTCTACTAGAATATTAGTCTCCATATGAACAATCAACAATGTGAATGTACATGTGGTTTCTTTCCTGTACAAGTATTCATGTACTTTACTAACTGAATGTTTTGGGCATTATGAGCATTTATATGGCTTCTCTCCAGTATGGCTAGAAATATGCTTTATGAAAGTGCTCTTATACGTCCAGCAGTCAACAGGCTGATGATGACACTAGTCCCCAGCATCATGGGGTGCTAAGAATCTTCGGGTTACTGCCCGACTCTGCTGCTAATGAGAGGAAGGGTTCTGGCAGTAGTAGTACCGGCCCCTCTCATGACCTTTCCCTTTCTGAATACTGGAGTCGACATGCCGTCAATGGACGGAACCGCGGCAAGTGAAACGTCTGAGGTAAACCATGGAAAAGTCTGTAGGGCCTGGATGTGGACAGGAAACTGTGGTTTTGGTGCATTACACACGACAGCTAGAGACTCAGTGTGAACCGATGTGGTCTTTCTTCGTCTGTTTCCTGGCTCTACCTTGCTGAGGCAGGGGGTAGCAATGCTGTTTCCTTTGTATATGTGGGTGTGTGTGTGGGGGGGGGGGGTGACGCAGAGAATGGATGAAGGCGAGCTAGTATGAATATGTACATTTGTATTTATGTATAAGTTTGTATATGTATGTGTGTGTATGTATATATGTTTGAATACGAGTGGATGGGTCTGTTTACCTCGCTAATGCTGGAAACGGTGATAATGTACAATATAAAATATGATGTAAGGGGAGAGAGAGAGAGGAAGGGGATAGAAACCTTCCACTCCTTGTTTTTTCAATTTCTTGCAGGGGATCGGAGAAAGAGGCCAAGTGTATGTATCCTCCTTGAATGCTCAGGCAGGGGGATCTAAACGTCCAAGTATGTATCCAAGGCGAGTGGAAAGGAATCTGGATATTCTAGTCCCTTGTAAAATTTAGCTTGAGGGGAAGGGGAAAGAATAGCATGGAAATGCCCACAGCCTTAATGTGAGGGCAAGAGCATAGGATGGGATGGCACTCATGCTGAAGAAGGAGTTCTGGAAATGAGAAAAATTGCGTAAGGCAGCGAGCTGCAGACTGATGACAATGGGAAAGGGAATTTCAATAAAGAGGCGAGTGATTGTTAGTGCTCAGGCACCTGGTAGCTAGTGGAGAGAGAGAGAGAGAGAGAGAGAGAGAGAGAGAGAGAGAGAGAGAGAGAGAGAGAGAGAGAGAGAGAGAGAGAGAGAGAGTAATTTTAGAGGAGCTGAGCAAGTACGTGAGTAATCTTGTTGCCAGGATATTATGAATAGGGGATTTAAGAGCAAGACTGGATGGATGTGGTAGTTTGGGGGAGTAACCTGGAGGGATTAAAATATGCAGTGTGAATGAAAACGTAGAATAGCTTGTGGAGTTGTATATTGAAAGGGGACTGGTGACTGGGAACACCTGGATTAAAAAAAAAAGGCATACATAAATATATGTTATAGTGATGGGTGATTTGAATGCAAAGGTGAGTAATGTGGCAGTTGAGGGAATAATTGGTATACATCGGGTGTTCAGTGTTGTAAATGGAAATGGTGAAGAGCTTGTAGATTTATGTGCTGAAAAAGGACTGGTGATTGGGAATACCTGGTTTAAAAAGTGAGATATACACAAGTATACGTATGTAAGTAGGAGAGATGGCCAGAGAGCGTTATTGGAGTACATGTTAATTGATAGGCGCGCGAAAGAGAGACTTTTGGATGTTAATGTGCTGAGAGGTGCAACTGGAGGGATGTCTGATCATTATCTTGTGGAGGCGAAGGTGAAGATTTCTAGGGGTTTTCAGAAAAGAAGAGAGAATGTTGGGGTGAAGAGAGTGGTGAGAGTAAGTGAGCTTGGGAAGGAGACTTGTGTGAGGAAGTACCAGGAGAGACTGAGTACAGAATGGAAAAAGGTGACAACAAAGGAGGTAAGGGGAATGGGGGAGGAATGGAATGTATTTAGGGAAGCAGTGATGGCTTGCGCAAAAGATGCTTCTGGCATGAGAAGCGTGGGAGGTGGGTTGATTAGAAAGGGTAGTGAGTGGTGGGATGAAGAAGTAAGATTATTAGTGAAAGAGAAGAGAGAGGCATTTGGATGATTTTTGCAGGGAAAAATGCAAATGAGTGGGAGATGTATAAAAGAAAGAGGCAGGAGGTCAAGAGAAAGGTGCAAGAGGTGAAAAAGAGAGCAAATGAGAGTTGGGGTGGGAGAGTATCATTAAATTTTAGGGAGAATAAAAAGATGTTTTGGAAGGAGGTAAATAAAGTGCATAAGACAAGGGAGCAAATGGGAACTTCAGTGAAGGGGGCTAATGGGGAGGTGATAACAAGTAGTGGTGATGTGAGAAGGAGATGGAGTGAGTATTTTGAAGGTTTGTTGAATGTGTTTGATGATGGAGTGGCAGATATAGGGTGTTTTGGTCGAGGTGGTGTGTAAAGTGAGAGAGGTAGGGAAAATGATTTGGTAAACAGAGGAGAGGTAGTAAAAGCTTTGCGGAAGATGAAAGCCGGCAAGGCAGAGGGTTTGGATGATATTGCAGTGGAATTTATCAAAAAAGGGGGTGACTGTATTGCTGACTGGTTGGTAAGGTTATTTAATGTATGTATGACTCATGGTGAGGTGCCTGAGGATTGGCGGAATGCTTGAATAGTGCCATTGTACAAAGGCAAAGGGGATAAGAATGAGTGCTCAAATTACAGAGGTATAAGTTTGTTGAGTATTCCTGGGAAATTATATGGGAGGGTATTGATTGAGAGGGTGAAGGCATGTACAGAGCATCAGATTGGGGAAGAGCAGTGTGGTTTCAGAGGTGGTAGAGGATGTGTGGATCAGGTGTTTGCTTTGAAGAATGTATGTGAGAAATACTTAGAAAAGCAAATGGATTTGTATGTAGCATTTATGGATCTGGAGAAGGCATATGATAGAGTTGATAGAGATGCTCTGTGAAAGGTATTAAGAATATATGGTGTGGAAGGCATGTTGTTAGAAGCAGTGAAAGTTTTTATCGAGGATGTAAGGCATGTGTACATGTAGGAAGAGAGGAAAGTGATTGGTTCTCAGTGAATGTAAGTTTGCGGCAGGGGTGTGTGATGTCTCCATGGTTGTTTAATTTGTTTGTGGATGGGGTTGTTAGGTAGGTGAATGCAAGAGTTTTGGAAAGAGGGGCAAGTATGCAGTCTGTTGTGGATGAGAGAGCTTGGGAAGTGAGTCAGTTGTTGTTCGCTGATGACACAGCGCTGGTGGCTGATTCATGTGAGAAACTGCAGAAGCTGGTGACTGAGTTTGGTAAAGTGTGTGAAAGAAGAAAGTTAAGAGTAAATGTGAATAAGAGCAAGGTTATTAGGTACAGTAGGGTTGAGGGTCAAGTCAATTGGGACGTAAGTTTGAATGGAGAAAAACTGGAGGAAGTAAAGTGTTTTAGATATCTGGGAGTGGATCTGGCAGCGGATGGAACCATGGAAGCGGAAGTGAATCATAGGGTAGGGGAGGGGGCGAAAATTCTGGGAGCCTTGAAGAATGTGTGGAAGTTGAGAACATTATCTCGGAAAACAAAAATGGGTATGTTTGAAGGAATAGTGGTTCCAACAATGTTGTATGGTTGCGAGGCGTGGCCTATGGATAGAGTTGTGCGCAGGAGGGTGAATGTGCTGGAAATGAGATGTTTGAGGACAATATGTGGTGTGAGGTGGTTTGATCGAGTAAGTAATGTAAGGGTTAGAGAGATGTGTGGAAATAAAGAGTGTGTGGTTGAGAGAGCAGAAGAGGATGTTTTGAAATGGTTTGGTCACATGGAGAGAATAAGTGAGGAAAGATTGACCAAGAGGATATATGTGTCAGAGGTGGAGGGAACGTGAAGTGGGAGACCAAATTGGAGGTGGAATGATGGGGTGAAAAAGATTTTGTGTGATCGGGGCCTGAACATGCAGGAGGGTGAAAGGCGTGCAAGGAATAGAGTGAATTGGAAAGGTGTGGTATACCGGGGTCGACGTGCTGTCAATGGATTGAACCAGGGCATGTGAAGCATCTGGGGTAAACGATGGAAAGTTCTGTGGGGTCTGGATGTGGAAAGGGAGCTGTGGTTTCGGTGCATTATTACATGACAGTTAGAGACTGAGTGTGAACGAATGGGGCCTTTGTTGTCTTTTCCTAGCGCTACCTCGCACACATGAGGGGGGAGGGGGTTATTATTCCACGTGTGGCGGGGTGGCGATGGGAATAAATAAAGGCACACAGTATGAATTATGTACATGTGTATATATGTATATGTCTGTGGGTGTATAAATATATGTGTACATTGAGATGTATAGGTATGTATATTTGCGTGTGTGGACGTGTATGTATATACATGTGTATGTGGGTGGGTTGGGCCATACTTTCGTCCTTTTCCGTGCGCTTCTTCGCTAACGCGGGAGACAGCGACAAAGCAAAATAATAAATATAATAAAAAAAATGAATATATGTGTTTGAACGAGTTGATGATATGCAAGCATTATTGAATTGTGTACTAATTAATAAGCTTGTTAAAGAGATATTTTAGGATGTAAATGCGCTGACACAGGCGAGGGTGAAAATTCGTAGAGTCTTTAGAAAAAGAGAAAAAAGATATGGACAAGAAGAGTGGTGAAAGTGAACTCGTAAAGAGGCTTGTTTAAAGAGATGCCATGACAGGTTGGGTGAAGAAAGGCAAAATATAGAGTAAAGGAAACTAGCGTAGTCGGAGGTATTTAAGTAAGCAGTGCTTACACATGCAGGAGAAGCATGAGGCATGTGGAGAGTGGGCAATGAAGAGTGGGTAGCGAGTGAAAAAGAAAGGAGAGCCATATGGATGTTATTTGCAGAGGACTACAAGTGATTAGTAGATGTACAGGAGGAAGCGTCTGTTACTCAAGAATATAATACATGGGCTGAAGGAGAGGGCAGATGACAGTTGAGGTACGAAAAATATTTCTGGAAAGAGTGAAGAGAACTAGAGGACAAATGGCAGCATCAGTCAGGAGAGAAGAATGGAAAGAGGAATACATGGGAATATCATATATACAAAGTTATTCATGGAGGTCTTATGAATATTCAGACAAATGAACTGTGAAAATAAAGGTTTTTAGCATCAATGACAGATAGTTCAACCACCATGATTAGCTGATGATATGATATCTTTTTCGACATATCTTCTGCAATCAGCGGCGACGGAGTTGGGGCAGGAGGGGTAAAACACCCGCCGGTAACCCAGATTAAGGTGGGGCACCGCACCAAGTGACACTACTAGTGCTGTTCAAGTGTTGGGTCAGAGTTGGAGTGTGTGTGATCTGTGGCTTGAACACGAGCAACCCACGTTTAGATGTAGAGAGGATAAAACAGCAGCAGCTGCCTGGACCCGAGAGGGAACTGTGACAGAGAGCTGAGTGCAGGCTGCGTCACGTGATGTGGTCACTAACCATCCTCATACCCAGCTGGTAATACTTCCCTCGTCAGTAGTGGATGCATCTCACCCAACCACCAGCTCCTCTTCTGCCTCGTTTCTGTATTGAAGGACTCAATACTGTGCTGAAACTTAGCAGGGAAATAGGAAAATGTTTCTCGTCTATTTGGATTAATCATTTCTTTTCTCTCTCTCTCTCTCTCTCTCTCTCTCTCTCTCTCTCTCTCTCTCTCTCTCTCTCTCTCTCTCTCTCTCTCCCTCTCTCTTCCAGGCAACAGTGTACCCCAGTAACCTTTTTAAAACGGGAGTAAACAAAAGAAGTTTCTTCTGTAATGACTCGTTTACTTTCAGTGATGAAAAGGGGAAGTAATTTCTTGAAATGATATCGTTAACCTTACTGCACTTTGTGTGTGTGTGTGTGTGTGTGTGTGTGTGTGTGTGTGTGTGTGTGTGTGTTTGATTTCGAGGCCGCAATTAGAACAAGAGATGATGCTTGACAGGTTCCCACAAGGGGTCATATTCTCAAGAGGCACACGGCACATAAGGGGACATTGTACCTGTTCCCACGAAGTAGAAGGGACACCAGGGGACATTGTACCTGTTCCCACGAAGTAGAAGGGACACCAGGGGACATTGTACCTGTTCCCACGAAGTAGAAGGGACACCAGGGGACATTGTACCTGTTCCCACGAAGTAGAAGGGACACCAGGGGACATTGTACAGGTTCCCACGAAGTAGAAGGGACACCAGGGGACATTGTACCTGTTCCCACGAAGTAGAAGGGACACCAGGGATACTGTACAGGTTCCCACGAGGCAAATGCACATCAGGGAACCTTGAATAGGTTCCCCTGAGGCACTGGCACATCAGGGAACCTTGAACAGGTTCTGTGGCACATTAGGGAACCTTGAACAGGTTCTGTGGCGCATTCATATCAGGGAAGCTTGAACAGGTTCCTCTGATGCACAGACACATCAGGGAACATTGAACACGTTCCCATGAGACACAAGCACATCAGCAAACCTTTTACACAGGTTCTTATGAGGCATACGCACATCAGGGAACCTCGAACAGGTTCTCCTGAGGCAGAGGGCTAATCAAGGACCCTTGAAGTAGTTCCCACGAGGCAGGGGGTACATCAAGCGACCTTACACAGGTTCATACGGGGCCATAGGGCACAACAGGTTCCCACGGAGAGTATTTTGAAGCTTCGTAACACTTCGTCTTGTTCTGTTGTAGTTCGGTACGTCTTTATGAAGCCCTGTAGTTATCCAAGTCATCAATCCACCGTCTCTCTTATCTCTGTGATATGGTTCGTGCTACTAATCATCCGCTGTAACCTTTCCAGCCAGGTTAATCTTGGTAGTGACTGCTCGATCCTGTGATATAATAATGTCATCGTGTCGTGAGCTCCAGGATGTGGACGCGCTCGAGGCGAAGGTAGGTGGGCTGGAGAGAGAGAGAGAGAGAGAGAGAGAGAGAGAGAGAGAGAGAGAGAGAGAGAGAGAGAGAGAGAGAGAGAGAGAGAGAGAGAGAGAATGGCCCATTACCCTGGTCCTCGTCAGACACTGGTCTTCACTAATACAAAATAACTGATATGGATTCAAACATAATCAAGACGATGAACGACCGACCCATAGACATTTTGTGACAACTACATCGAACGTATATGATAAGATCTCTCCCGCATGACAAAGCATATATGGAACGTTATGTATGAACGTAGATGAAAAGGCACCTTGAATTTCCCTATCTGGTGTGGGGTGGTGACGTAAGTAATATGCTCCCGCGTATGTTCCCAGACTGACGATGTTTCCCCACGGCGTCAAGCACCACACTCCTGCCAGTCCCTCACCGCCAGCCACCGTGAGCACTCACACTACCTCTCGACATGGCGACCGACCTGTACCGCGCTCTTTTGATAGCTGCCACTGCGAGCTACTATGGCTGGGTGGGAGGTGTTGCCTCCTCCGCCCTCACCAGCAGCAGCAAGGTGGTGGCCGGGCCTTGTCCTGACCCACAGGACATCTTCCCCTGTGTGTGTTCACTTGACCCCGAATCCTATATGGATCTCGACTGCTCGAGCGTGCGGAGCGAGGAAGAGCTAGCCAACGTGTTCACAGCGAGTTCCCAGTCAGACACTTCCGCTCGCTGAACATTAACGGCAACCGCTACCTCAAGGTGTTGAGAGATGGCGCCCTGGGGAACACCACCACCTTCGATAACTTCAACATAAACAACTGCGTCCTGGAAACAGTAGAGGAGGACTCACTATCCGGGAGCCACACCACGGCCACAGTCTTAAACTTCTCAGGGAACCGCATCAGGAACTTTCCGTTTCATGTTATTCCGTCCTTCGTTAACCTCTCCATGCTGCTTCTGACTAGTAATCAGCTACAAGGGTTCCCAGAGCTGGTCTCGTCCACCCTGGAGGAGATCACGTTAGGCTTCAACCCTCTAGGTCACCTCCCAGCCACAGCTTTCAGCAACACCCCCTCACTCTTGAGCATCAATCTGCCTTATACGGAAATACAGGAGTTGATACCAGGTGAGTCCGTGGTAAACTCCTTTTCAAGTTCCATCACCACACCTGGAATCACTGCCTACCACCACACCTGCAAGATACACCCCCATCACCACACCTGGAATCACTGCCTACCACCACACCTGCAAGATACACCCCCATCACCACACCTGGAATCACTGCCTACCACCACACCTGCAAGATACACCCCCATCACCACACCTGGAATCACTGCCTACCACCACACCTGCAAGATACACCCCCATCACCACACCTGGAATCACTGCCTACCACCACACCTGCAAGATACACCCCCATCACCACACCTGCAAGATACACCCCCATCACCACACCTGTAAGATACACTCTATCACCACACCTGCAAAATACACTCCATCACCACACCTGCAAGATGCACTCCATTACCACACCTGTTATCACTGCAATCACCACACCTGCAAGAAACACTCCATTACCACACCTGTTATCACTCCCAATCACCACACCTGTTATCACTGCCTATTACCACATCTGTTATCACTGCCTATCAACACACCTGCAAGATGCACTCTATGCCTCACCTGTTATCACTGTCTATCAACACACCAGTAAGATACACGTCATCACCACACCTGCCACGACTACCACCACACCTGCACACCCCCTCGGTCTTCATAACTCACTAACTGGGACCCATGTGTTGTGCTACAGGTACGTTCGCTGGCCTGCGACGCCTCACGGTGGTGTCTCTCACTGGGAACCACCTGACGCACCTCCCGGAGGCCGCCTTGCAGCTGGGTTCGTCCACAGGATGGCTCTTCCTTCAGAGGAACAACATGAGGAGCGTGGACGTCGGCGCCTTCCAAGGTAAAAAAAAAGAGAGATCCTTCCCCCATACCCAGGTCCGACTCATCTTACCTGCTCCTATACAACTGTATACGTACGGGAAATTAAGGAATCTTCGTATAGAAACGGAGACGCTTTAATGTAACGGGAATACAGTCGTTAACGGTGGCTTCTTCCACACACACACACACACACACACACACACACACAGTGTAAAGGTCATCATTGCGACAGGTCTCGATGAGGCGGTCATCTAACAGATAGTTTGGTTGTTTGTCCTCCCCTTTAGGGCTGGTCAGTAAATGGGTACCTGGCTTAAGCTGAGAAGTGTCTATCATATTATATATATATGTATATATATATGTGTGTGTGTGTTTGTGTGTGTGTGTGTGTGTGTGTGTGTGTGTGTATTTATCTATCTACTTGTCATACTTGGTCGCTGTCTCATGCGTTAGCGAGGTAGCGCAAGGAAACAGACGAAAGAATGGCCCAACCCACCCACATACACATGTATGTACATACACGTCCACACACGCACATATACATACCTATTCATTTCAACGTATACAAATATATACATATATAGACATATACATATATACCCATGTACATAATTCATACTGTCTGCCTTTATTTATTCCCGTCGCCACCCCGCCATACATGAAATGACAACCCCCTACCCCCGCATACCCGCGAGGTAGCGCTAAGAAAAGATAACAAAGGCCACATTCGTTCACACTCAGTCTCTAGCTGTCATGTATAATGCACCGAGACCATAGCTCCCTTTCCACATCCAGGCCCCACAAAACTTTTCATGGTTTACCCCGGACGCTTCACATGCCCTGGTTCAATCCAATGACAGCACGTCGACCCCGGTATACCACATAGTTCCAATTCGCTCTATTCCTTGCACGCCTTTCACCCTGCTGCATGTTCAGGCCCCGATCGCTTAAAATCTCTTTCACTCCATCTTTCCACCTCTAATTTGGTCACCCACTTCTCGTTCTCCTCCACCTCTGACACATATATCCTCTTTATCAATCTTTCCTCACTCATTCTCTCCATGCGACCAAACCATTTCAAAACACCTTCCTCTGCTCTCTCAACCACACTCTTTTTATTACCACACACCTCTCTTACCCTTTCATTACTTATTCGATCAAACCACCTCACACCACATATTGTCCTCAAACATCTCATTTCCAACACATCCACCCTCCTCCGTACAACTCTATCTATAGCCCACGCCTCGCAACCATAAACATTGTTGGAACCACTATTTCTTCAAACATACCCATTTTTGCTTTCCGAGATAATGTTCTCGCCTTCCACACATTTTTCAACGCTCTTAGAACTTTCGCCTCCTACACCATCCTGTGACTCACTTTCGCTACCATGGTTCCATCCGCTGCCAAATCCACTCCCAGATATCTAAAACACTTCACTTCCTCCAGTTTTTCTCCATTCAAACTTACCTCCCAGTTGACTTGTCCCTCAACCCTACTGTACTTAATAACCTTGCTCTTATTCACATTTACGCTCAGCTTTCTTCTTTCACACACTTTACCAAACTCAGTCACCAGCTTCTGCAGTTTCTCACCCGAATCAGCCACAAGCGCTGTATCATCAGCGAACAACAAATGATTCACTTCCGAAGCCTTCTCATCCACAGCAGACTGCATACTTGCCCCTCTCTCTAAAACTCTTGCATTCACCTCCCTAACAACCCTTTCCATAAACAAATTTAACAACCATGGAGACATCATGCATCCCTGCCAAAACCAACATTCACTGGGAACCAATCACTTTCCTCTCTTCCTACTCGTACACATGCCTTACATCCTTCGATAAAAAACTTTTCACTGCTTCTAGCAACTTGACTCCCACACCATATACTCTTAATACCTTCCACAGAGCATCTCTATCAACTATCATATGCCTTCTCCAGATCCATAAATGCTACATACAAATCAATCTGTTTTTCTAAGTATTTCTCACATAAATTCCTCAAAGCAAATACCTGATCTACACATCCTTTACCACTTCTGCTCTTCCCCAGTCTGATGCTCTTTACGTACATGCCTTCACCTTCTTAATCAATACCCTCCCATATAATTTCGCAGGAATACTCAAGAAATTTATACCTCTGTAATTTGAACACTCACCTTTATACCCTTTGCCTCTGTACAAAGGCACTATGCATGTATTCCGCCAATCCTCAGGCTCTTCACCATGAACCATACATACATCGAATATCCTCACCAACCAGTCAACAACACAGTCAACCCCTTTTTTGATAAATTCCACAGCAATACCATCCAAACCCGCCGCCTTGCCGACTTTCATCTTCCGCAAAGCTTTCACTATCTCTTCTCTGTTTACCAAATCATTTTCCCTGACCCTCACACTTCGCATACCACCTCGACCAAAACACCCTATATCAGACACTCTATCATCAAACACGTTCAACAAACCTTCAAAATACTCACATCTCCCTCTCACTTCACCACTACTTGTTATTACCTCCACATTTGCCCCCTTCACCAATGTTCCCATTTGTTCTCTTGTCTTGCGCACTTTATTTACCTCCTTCCAAAACATCTTTTTATTCTCCCTAAAATGTAATGATACTCTTTCACTCCAACTCTCATTTGCCCTCTTTTTCACCTCTTGCACCTTTCTCTTGACCTCTTCCCCCCCCCCCCTTTTTTTTTTATACATCTCTTAGTCATTTGCACAATTTCCCTGCAAAAATTGTCCAAATGCCTCTCTTTTCTCTTTCACTGACAATCTTACTTCATCCCACCACTCACTACCCTTTCTAATCCGCCCACCCCACCTTTCTCATGCCACAAGCATCTTTTGCGCAAGCCATCACTGCTTCCCTAAAATACATCCCATTCCTCCCCCACTCCCCTTACATCCTTTGTTCTCACCTTTTTCCATTCTGCGCTTAATCTCTCCTGGTACTTCCTCATACAAATCTTTCCAAGCTCACATACTCTCACCACTCTCTTCACCCCAACATTCTCTCTTCTTTTATGAAAACCTCTACAAATCTTAACCTTCGCCTCCACAAGATAATGATCAGACATTCCTCCAGTTGCCCCTCTCAGCACATTAACATCCAAAAGTCTCTCTTTCACTGGCCTATCAATTAACACGTAATCCAATAACGCTTTCTGACCATCTATCCTACTTACATAGGTATACTTATGTATATCTCTCTTTTTAAACCAGGTATTCCCAATCACCAGTCCTTTTTCAGCACACAAATCTATAAGCTCTTCACCATTTCCATTTACAAGACTGAACATCCCATGAACACCAATTATACCCTCAACTGCCACATAATCACCTTAGCATTCAAGTCACCCATCACTATAACCCGGTCTCGTGCATCAAAACTACTAACACACTCACTCAGCTGCTCCCAAAACACTTGCCTCTCATGATCTTTCTTCTCATGCCCAGGTGCATATGCACCAATAATCACCCCCCCCCCTCTCTCTCTCTCTCTCTCTCTCTCTCTCTCTCTATATATATATATATATATATATATATATATATATATATATATATATATATATATATATATATATATATATATATATATATATATATAGGGGTGTGTTATGTCTCCATGGTTGTTTAACTTGTTTATGGATGGGGTTGTTAGGGAGGTGAATGCAAAAGTTTTGGAAAGAGGGGCAAGTATGAAGTCTGTTGTGGATGAGAGAGCTTGGGAAGTGAGTCAGTTGTTGTTCGCTGATGATACAGCGCTGGTGGCTGATTCATGTGAGAAACTGCAGAAGCTGGTGACTGAGTTTGGTAAAGTGTGTGAAAGAAGAAAGTTAAGAGTAAATGTGAATAAGAGCAAGGTTATTAGGTACATTAGGGTTGAGGGTCAAGTCAATTGGGACGTAAGTTTGAATGGAGAAAAACTGGAGGAAGTAAAGTGTTTTAGATATCTGGGAGTGGATCTGGCAGCGGATGGAACCATGGAAGCGGAAGTGAATCATAGGGTGGGGGAGGGGGCGAAAATCCTGGGAGCCTTGAAGAATGTGTGGAAGTCGAGAACATTATCTCGGAAAGCAAAAATGGGTATGTTTGAAGGAATAGTGGTTCCAACAATGTTGTATGGTTGCGAGGTGTGGGCTATGGATAGAGTTGTGCGCAGGAGGGTGGATGTGCTGGAAATGAGATGTTTGAGGACAATGTGTGGTGTGAGGTGGTTTGATCGAGTAATGTAAGGGTAAGAGAGATGTGTGGAAATAAAAAGAGCGTGGTTGAGAGAGCAGAAGAGGGTGTTTTGAAATGGTTTGGGCACATGGAGAGAATGAGTGAGGAAAGATTGACCGAGAGGATATATGTGTCGGAGGTGGAGGGAACGAGAAGTGGGAGACCAAATTGGAGGTGGAAAGATGGAGTGAAAAAGATTTTGTGTGATCGGGGCCTGAACATGCAGGAGGGTGAACGGAGGGCAAGGAATAGAGTGAATTGGATCGATGTGGTATATCGGGGTTGACCTGCTGTCAGTGGATTGAATCAGGGCATGTGAAGCGTCCGGGGTAAACCATGGAAAGTTGTGTGGGGCCTGGATGTGGAAAGGGAGCTGTGGTTTCGGGCATTATTGCATGACATCTAGAGACTGAGTGTGAACGAATGGGGCCTTTGTTGTCTTTTCCTAGTGCTACCTCGCACACATGAGGGGGGAGGAGGATGGTATTCCATGAGTGGCGAGGTGGCAATGGGAATGAATAAAGGCAGACAGTGTGAATTGTGTGCATGGGTATATATGTATGTGTCTGTGTGTGTATATATATGTGTACATTGAGATGTATAGGTATGTATATTTGCGTGTGTGGACGTGTATGTATATACATTGTGTATGGGGGTGGGTTGGGCCATTTCTTTCGTCTGTTTCCTTGTGCTACCTCGCAAACGCGGGAGACAGCGACACAGCAAAATGAATAGATAAATAATATATATATATATATATATATATATATATATATATATATATATATATATATATATATATATATATATACGCACACAGGTGTTTGTTTTATATAACTACACAAGCAAGGGGTTTAACCACGGGTGGAGGAAGAGTCATCTTTGGCAAGGTTGTATCATCGTCATCCGACGAGAGAAAATACAAATTTCATCGGGGAAATTCTCACTCCCATGACGTCCATCACTTCCTTCCTTCCGACCGTAGCACACAGCCTTGGAACGGTGCAAACTATCCCTCCCACAACACACGATCTATGCCATAATCCTATCTCTAAAAATGGACCTAATAGAATATCAAACTCTCTAATTTGCTGTCTTGCTTAACAGCAGCGTAAACCAATCCTACCATAGTACTGTTGTAAGAATCATGTATGTATAAGTCCACAGGTGTGTGTTACAGGTTGCAGAACAGACAGGTGTTACAAGAGACTGAACAGACAAGCGTTACAGGAGACTGAACAGACAAGCGTTACAGGAGACTGAACAGACAAGCGTTACAGGAGACTGAACAGACAACGCTACAGGAGACTGAACAGACGAGTGTTACAGGAAACTGAAGAGAGAAACGTTACAGGGGGCTGAGCGGAAAATACATAGTTACAAAACTCAAAGAAGGTAACGTATCTACAAATGATAGTATACGTAACCCCACCTGAACATGGCTCCTGGGTGCCTTCTACAACGCATGACACAATAACTACATTCAGGGGGAAAACGCACCCCAGTACCAGGGGTTTGGGGGAGAGGAGAACCAGGGATAAGAAAGAACAGGAGAACAAGAGATGGTATACAGATGTTAGGATGGTTGGAGACCAAAGCACGTCCTTAAGGAGAGGGGAAGGTAGGTACCTATTCATCTCAAGGGACTGAGATCTCAAATATGTTTCTAACTATTGTAAGTCAGGTATCAATGTTAATCAAAGTATCATTATATAGATAATGTGTGTGTGTGTGTGTGTGTGTGTGTGTGCTCCATTATCGAATTGTGCTTAATGGGGAGGGAATTGTAAACTCGTGGAGTCCCATATCTGCAACTTCTTTACTTTTATACAACTTATAAAATTTCTGCATGTTGTCTAGTTACAATGTCCATCTATTTTACCTATCCACCACTCATACTGTTTAAGTACTTCATTTCTTTCTTAACTTTTTTGCTTGATTTCATGGTAAATCCTTCGGTTGCGCTATTCCTACATTTTTCGAGGAAATGTTCACTGTCCACGTCATCCATCCGTCTAACATCTTAATGGATGTGATCAAGTCATCCCTCACTACACTCTCTTCAAAAGTGGGCAAATCTAAGGCCCTTCGCCTTTCCCTCCTTTAACTTTCTTAATTCCGGTATCAATTCTGATGACTTCCTATGAGCTCTTTCTACTTCTTCGGGTGCGGGCATCAAGCTTGAGTAGCGTATTCTAGTTTTGGCTTTATGTCAGGTTTGAACAGCTCGCTGTACATTTTCTTATCCATGAACTTTGAATGTATTTCTAATATTTCCAAACATACAGTTGATCTAGACTGTTCCTCTAATGTGGGACTCTGTCGAACGATTGGAGGGCGATGTTGACACACAAATCTCTCGCAGACACCTGCAGCCTAGTCTCTGCAAGATGATAAATCATGATCACGGCCGTCTTTCACTGTAAACCATCCTCATTACTTTACAATGACTCGGGTTGAGCTTCTGTGTCTGTCAAGGGTCCTTTGTAAACCGGTTTTAATATCTTTGCTTTTCACTTCTCTCATGACCTTTCCATCACCTGCAAACAGATTCTGGTGAGATCCATACCTTCTGGCAAGATATTTACATAGATCAAGAAAAGCAATGGTCCCAGAAGAGACTTATCTCGCAGTTGGTTGGTGACCTTAACCCATTTTGAGAAGGCTGCTCTGACATGTGTCCTTTTGTTCCCTTCCACTAAGATGATCTCTATCCACTGAAGGAGTCAACCCCTCCCCTCTTTAATCTTGCTAGTTGATCCACCTTCTTAATCAGCATTCTCATGTGGCACAGTGTCGAATGCATTCTAGTAGTCCAGATACAAGTAGTTCACTCAACTTCCTTTTAGCCTAAGACAGAGCTCACTCGCTCGTGGAAATCAAAGAGGTCGTTTTCTATAAAACCGTGTGTCTGACAGGCAATTTCTTCTCTGTAGTAAATCATCCATTTACTTTCCGATGATCGTTTGCAGAACCTTTTAAGACAACGCTGGTGAGGGAGAATGATCTGTGGTTCAGAGACTCTTCCCTCTTTTCTTTCTTATAGATGGGCATAACATCTACTTTTTCCATTCCATTGGTAATATTTAAAAAAGGCTTTATCTAGTGTATCTACACACATCTTCAGCACGTTTGGCCAGAGTTCATCATGACCATGAGCCTTGTGTAGGTCAAAAGAAAAAAAAAAAAAAAAAAAAAAAAAAAAAAAAAAAAAAAAAAAAAAAAAAAAAAAAAAAAAAAAAAAAAAAAAAAAAAAAAAAAAAAAAAAAAAAAAAAAAAAAAAAAAAAAAAAAAAAAAAAAAAAAAAAAAAAAAAAAAAAAAAAAAAAAAAAAAAAAAAAAAAAAAAAAAAAAAAAAAAAAAAAAAAAAAAAAAAAAAAAAAAAAAAAAAAAAAAAAAAAAAAAAAAAAAAAAAAAAAAAAAAAAAAAAAAAAAAAAAAAAAAAAAAAAAAAAAAAAAAAAAAAAAAAAAAAAAAAAAAAAAAAAAAAAAAAAAAAAAAAAAAAAAAAAAAAAAAAAAAAAAAAAAAAAAAAAAAAAAAAAAAAAAAAAAAAAAAAAAAAAAAAAAAAAAAAAAAAAAAAAAAAAAAAAAAAAAAAAAAAAAAAAAAAAAAAAAAAAAAAAAAAAAAAAAAAAAAAAAAAAAAAAAAAAAAAAAAAAAAAAAAAAAAAAAAAAAAAAAAAAAAAAAAAAAAAAAAAAAAAAAAAAAAAAAAAAAAAAAAAAAAAAAAAAAAAAAAAAAAAAAAAAAAAAAAAAAAAAAAAAAAAAAAAAAAAAAAAAAAAAAAAAAAAAAAAAAAAAAAAAAAAAAAAAAAAAAAAAAAAAAAAAAAAAAAAAAAAAAAAAAAAAAAAAAAAAAAAAAAAAAAAAAAAAAAAAAAAAAAAAAAAAAAAAAAAAAAAAAAAAAAAAAAAAAAAAAAAAAAAAAAAAAAAAAAAAAAAAAAAAAAAAAAAAAAAAAAAAAAAAAAAAAAAAAAAAAAAAAAAAAAAAAAAAAAAAAAAAAAAAAAAAAAAAAAAAAAAAAAAAAAAAAAAAAAAAAAAAAAAAAAAAAAAAAAAAAAAAAAAAAAAAAAAAAAAAAAAAAAAAAAAAAAAAAAAAAAAAAAAAAAAAAAAAAAAAAAAAAAAAAAAAAAAAAAAAAAAAAAAAAAAAAAAAAAAAAAAAAAAAAAAAAAAAAAAAAAAAAAAAAAAAAAAAAAAAAAAAAAAAAAAAAAAAAAAAAAAAAAAAAAAAAAAAAAAAAAAAAAAAAAAAAAAAAAAAAAAAAAAAAAAAAAAAAAAAAAAAAAAAAAAAAAAAAAAAAAAAAAAAAAAAAAAAAAAAAAAAAAAAAAAAAAAAAAAAAAAAAAAAAAAAAAAAAAAAAAAAAAAAAAAAAAAAAAAAAAAAAAAAAAAAAAAAAAAAAAAAAAAAAAAAAAAAAAAAAAAAAAAAAAAAAAAAAAAAAAAAAAAAAAAAAAAAAAAAAAAAAAAAAAAAAAAAAAAAAAAAAAAAAAAAAAAAAAAAAAAAAAAAAAAAAAAAAAAAAAAAAAAAAAAAAAAAAAAAAAAAAAAAAAAAAAAAAAAAAAAAAAAAAAAAAAAAAAAAAAAAAAAAAAAAAAAAAAAAAAAAAAAACATAGGCAAAGCCTATCCCCACACCAGCACAACCTAGCACACACAGCAACCAACTCCCGACACAACAGAAATCGCATTTATCAGAGACAAAACAGACACGCGAAATCCCCTCATCCAGTGAGCCCATCCCGCCACCCACCTCCTGCCCTCCTCGTGTTCACCACAGCTACAACAACTGATTACCCGGCCACTGCCACACCTGTCATGATGTACAGTACCTGTCATGATGTACAGTACGTCATGATACACACTGCCAGTCATAATACACAATGCCAGTTATGATACACAATGCCAGTCATGATACACACTGCCAGTCATGATACACAATGCCAGTCATGATACACAATGCCAGTCATGATACACAATGCTAGCTATGATACACAATGCCAGTCATGATACACAATGCCAGTCATAATACACAATGCCAGTTATGATACACAATGCCAGTCATGACACACTGCCTGCCATGCTAAAGTGAACCAATATAATGTATAGGATATACAGAGTGCATGTGTATAGAAAATGAATAATTACCCGTGGTAATCACTCCAAGGGCTATTAAGTTACAAATGTCATGAAAAACTGGCAAGTGAAGTGATCCAGGCCAAACAACGCCCTCATTAGACTGCCGATATAACTGTACAGTCGTTCACGTCCTTCCTCATCTTAACCAGTCAGTTTCAACCAGCATAGTAATTCTGGAGGACCTAGTCTTCTCCAAGTGACCCAGTCTCTATGACGAGGTCTTCCCCAGGTAACCCTGTCCTCTCAGTCTTACCCCTTTCCCTGGTGACCTGTTGCTGTGGTATGCCAGTCTTACTTTCCTTCCCTTGGTGACCAATGCTGTAGTAAGCAGTCTTGCTCCTTCCCGTGGGTACCCTGTCTTGCCACTTACCCCTGTGACCAGTTACTGCAGTAAGCCACTCTACTCCCTTCCGTTGGTGACCAGTAACCCAATCTTGACCCTTTATCAGATAACCCACTCACCTGTGGCTGTGACATCGCTTGGCTCGTATTGAACTCCACCTTACTGAGCCATCTGGACTCTAATACGACCTGTAGTGACGGCCGTTTCGTGGTGGACCTCGACCCAACCATCTACCAGCAATGCCCCTAAGGTCCTCCTGCGAGCCACAATGTATCCAGTTTCTCAAGGTCCTTCAGAGCAGCATCTGGTTCTTCAGGGAGCGCCCTTGTCCGTCCAAGGAGCCAGGGAAGACCCACCAGACCCAATCATCTTCCAGCAGTGACCTCAGGTTTTGCTTTGAGGCACCAGGTTCATCCACGGTTCACATGGTCTTTTAGAGAGGCACCTGATCCTCCAGGGAGCTCCCTGGTACGTAAGGGGTCCAGGAGCTATCAGACCCACTCACCGCCGAGTCCTCTTGACAGAGCAATGGGTTCTCTCGCTGGGTTCTCTCGCCAGACCAACACATCTTGCCAATCCTATGCATCCTCCTCAAAGGTCATAGCCATATTGTTTACACAGTTATGTAGAACTTGAATGATAAATGAAACTGATAAAGTTACTGGTCCTCCCAAAACTTGATAATCTGTTTCATTTGCTATACACCAACCACCAAGAAGTGCAGCTGATCTCCCGCGCTCTACAGTGTGCACTAGATTTCACTCAAACTGACAATAGAATACCGAATATTTGTATCTGATTCTCCGCTGCAGCTTTCAGTTTGTATCTTACCGTCACTGTACACATAACAACTTAGGGTCGAGCCGTAAAGAGATGTTAACAAGTGTTAGGGTGCGATTAGGTGATGAGATACATGATTAGAGCTATTAACACACACACACACACACACACACACACACACACACACACATTTTCAAGATGCGGGTCGTCTGCAGCTCCCCAGGCCTATATATGTACTAGTAATTGGAAGGAATCGGGAGAGGGGATGTGTGAAGGGGTCCGTGACTGATACATCATTAGAATATCAACTCTGACTGTACTAGTTCTTAGGACTATAATCACAAATGGTAGAGGAACATATGAATAATTTTCATTTAAATAAGGAAGCACAAATACTGTCAATCGTATATCTAAAGTGAAATATCCATTAGGATTATTCTCATAAGGATGTATGGTACTACTTTCAACTACTCTAATTGGTAAATTACTTCATACGATAAGAATTCTGTTGAAGAAAACTTGTCTCGCCTGATTCGAGGTAAAGAAAATATTTGCCTACGAGATCGTAGCCATTACTACAAGAGAAATTAGCCGAATCTATTCTAAGGAACTAGTTAGATCAACACTATCTAATCCTCTGGTGATTTTGAATGCCTGTATTCGATCATCCCTCATTCTTCTTTTTTTCTAAGATGAATATATTCAAGTCGTTTAGTTTGGTCTCATAGGATTGGTAATTCGCCTCTGTACTTTCCATTCTACCTTTTTTCTTTTTTCTTTTTTTTGAAGTAAGGCAAGTTGTTAGAAACAGTGAAAAGTTTTTATCGAGGATGTAAGGCATGTGTACGTGTAGGAAGAGAGGAAAGTGATTGGTTCTCAGTGAATGTAGGTTTGCGGCAGGGGTGTGTGATGTCTCCATGGTTGTTTAATTTGTTTATGGATGGGGTTGTTAGGGAGGTGAATGCAAGAGTTTTGGAAAGAGGGGCAAGTATGAAGTCTGTTGGGGATGAGAGAGCTTGGGAAGTGAGTCAGTTGTTGTTCGCTGATGATACAGCGCTGGTGGCTGATTCATGTGAGAAACTGCAGAAGCTGGTGACTGAGTTTGGTAAAGTGTGTGAAAGAAGAAAGTTAAGAGTAAATGTGAATAAGAGCAAGGTTATTAGGTACAGTAGGGTTGAGGGTCAAGTCAATTGGGAGGTGAGTTTGAATGGAGAAAAACCGGAGGAAGTGAAGTGTTTTAGATATCTGGGAGTGGATCTGGCAGCGGATGGAACCATGGAAGCGGAAGTGGATCATAGGGTGGGGGAGGGGGCGAAAATTCTGGGAGCCTTGAAGAATGTGTGGAAGTCGAGAACATTATCTCGGAAAGCAAAAATGGGTATGTTTGAAGGAATAGTGGTTCCAACAATGTTATATGGTTGCGAGGCGTGGGCTATGGATAGAGTGGTGCGCAGGAGGATGGATGTGCTGGAAATGAGATGTTTGAGGACAATGTGTGGTGTGAGGTGGTTTGATCGAGTAAGTAACGTAAGGGTAAGAGAGATGTGTGGAAATAAAAAGAGCGTGGTTGAGAGAGCAGAAGAGGGTGTTTTGAAATGGTTTGGGCACATGGAGAGAATGAGTGAGGAAAGATTGACCAAGAGGATATATGTGTCGGAGGTGGAGGGAACGAGGAGAAGAGGGAGACCAAACTGGAGGTGGAAAGATGGAGTGAAAAAGATTTTGTGTGATCGGGGCCTGAACATGCAGGAGGGTGAAAGGAGGGCAAGGAATAGAGTGAATTGGAGCGATGTGGTATACCGGGGTTGACGTGCTGTCAGTGGATTGAATCAGGGCATGTGAAGCGTCTGGGGTAAACCATGGAAAGCTGTGTAGGTATGTATATTTGCGTGTGTGGACGTATGTATATACATGTGTATGGGGGTGGGTTGGGCCATTTCTTTCGTCTGTTTCCTTGCGCTACCTCGCAAACGCGGGAGACAGCGACAAAGCAAAAAAAAAAAAAAAAAAAGGTGACCAAAAGTGAACACAATAATCAGACCGAGGAATCTATGAATCCAAGAATTGCATTCGCCCTTTTCACTGTTTCTGTGCACTGTTTACTTGGCTTTCGATCAATAGAGATTATCACGCCCAAATTCTTTCTCAATTACCTTTTGGAATTCAAGAAAATTCATTCTGTAAAAACTTTGCACCTTACGATACTAGATTCACTTGCCACCTGCGAGCTCGGTTTGTCTATGTTCGTTTGATGTTGTAGACGTTCATTTTCTGTTGTAGATTCGTTACCCTACTGCAAGTGTGAATATCTTACAATGCAACCCATTATGAATGTCATTGATATAGATGAGAAAGAGAGACAGTCTTTACGAATTATTCTTGTGGCACACCACTTGTTACGTCTAATCATTCTGTGGCTTGACCATTAACTACTTTGTTTAAGGCCAGTCGGTCAAGTTCATATTAACCAATGGAACTTTAGCGAATGCTCTTCGAAAATCTAAATAGATGACATGAACTGTTTTACTTTCGTCATTCCTAGTGATTTTATGATTAAAGTTAAAGAATTCTTTTAGACGAATGATTTCGTGGAAACCATGTCAAAAATCTTTTATTAAGCAGCGGTCCACTAAATGGTTTACGATCTTATTTGCAATTCGTTCAGCTAAATGGACCATAATTTTGGACAGCGATTTATTACTTTTTTTTTCATAATAAGCTTTACATTGGCCAAATTCCATTTCTCTGGAGCAGTTTCCGTAGCAAGTGACTTATTGAAAAAGAGCTGTCAAGGGTTTAACTATCTCACTTTTTCGCCTCTCACCGTTTTTGTATAATACGTATCTGCTGGACCTGCTGTTCTATCTACTTTTATTCCATTCAGTGCTGATACTATATCTTTGATAATGATGTAAATATACTGCAATGGAACTGGATTCAGAACACCAATAGCTTAACTGTAAATACTAAAAAAGAAATTGCCATGTCTCTATTGTCTTGAAAAAGTCATATTGTCCGTTATTAATGGACCAATTGACTGGGCAACGACTCTCTGACTTCTTCCATATCCATAAAACTATTTAGGAATCATTATCTTTCAGCAATGTATACTTCATACTGACGTTGACGTACAAATCTCGTAGTTTCTTTACATACATCTACATAATTTGCTCCTCTGCTTCGAACGTTTTACTGAAGTCCACCCTAGTTAACTAGGTCCATAACGTTTTCATTAATATCATCATTCCAAGTTTGCCTGCCAAGAGCAATGCGAAAATCTTGATAATTTGCAAGTCTTAAATCTGGATTTTTTTTCGCATCTCATATGTTGATTAGTATTACAGGCATTTTTGAAAGTTTATAAGAAAAATGAAAAAGCAAAAATTCGACGGTGATCACTGGTACTAAGCTTGTCTTCACCTTCAACATTCTTAAAGAGACCATCATTTGGAGCTAGAACTAAATCTAATATGTTCTCATCACAAGTAGATTTCTCGACTACTTGTATAAGGGCACTACCAAGCAAATTTAGGTAAAGCCCGCGCCTCAAGAAGGGATTCTTCCCATTAGCAAAGATGTATCAAAATCACCCAATACGATCGAATCTTGTTCATTGTTAATTCCTTCTATCTTCCGTCTACTTCTAGTGTCTGTACCGGAGCTAATCAATTAATCTTATTGCTATTTTCGTACGAAACAAAATTCCGAAATACCAGATTTATAAATTCCTTCTAATACAGTTGTCTCTTTTAACTTTCTAAAAGGGGAAACAGAAGAAGGAGTCACGCGGGGAGTGCTCGTCCTCCTCGAAGGCTTAGATTGGGGTGTCTAAATGTGTGTGAATGTAACCAAGATGAGAAAAAAGGAGAGATAGGTAGTATGTTTGAGGAAAGGAACCTGGATGTTTTGGCTCTGAGTGAAACGAAGCTCAAGGGTAAAGGGGAAGAGTGGTTTGGGAATGTCTTGGGAGTAAAGTCTGGTGTTAGTGAGAGGACAAGAGCAAGGGAAGGAGTAGCACTACTCCTGAAACAGGAGTGGTGGAAGTATGTGATAGAGTGTAAGAAAGTAAACTCTAGATTGATATGGGTAAAACTGAAAGTGTATGGAGAGAGATGGGTGAATATTGGTGCATATGCACTTGGGCATGAGAAGAAAGATCATGAGAGGCAAGTGTTTTGGGAGCAGCTGAGTGAGTGTGTTAGTTGTTTTGATGCACGAGACCGGATTATGGTGATGCATGATTTGAATGCAACGGTGAGTAATGCAGTAGTTGAGGGAATAATTGGTGTACATGGGGTGTTCAGTGTTGTAAATGGAAATGGTGAAGAGCTTGTAGATTTATGTGCTGAAAAAGGACTGGTGATTGGGAATACCTGGTTTAAAAAGCGAGATATACATAAGTATACGTATGTATATAGGAGAGATGGTCAGAGAGTGTTATTGGATTACGTGTTAATTGATAGGCGCGCGAAAGAGAGACTTTTGGATGCTAATGTGCTGAGAGGTGCAACTGGAGGGATGTCTGATCATTATCTTGTGGAGGCTAAAGTGAAGATTTGTAGAGGTTTTCAGAAAAGAAGAGAGAATGTTGGGGTGAAGAGAGTGGTGAGAGTGAGTGAGCTTGGGAAGGAGACTTGTGTGAGGAAGTACCAGGAGAGACTGGGTACAGAATGGAAAAAGGTGAGAGCAAAGGTGGTAAGGGGAGTGGGGGAGGAATGGGATGTATTTAGGGAAGCAGTGATGGCTTGCGCAAAAGATGCTTCTGGCATGAGAAGCGTGGCAGGTGGGCAGATTAGAAAGGGTTGCGATTGGTGGGATGAAGAAGTATGATTATAAGTGAAAGAGAAGAGAGAGGCATTTGGACGATTTTTGCAGGAAAATAATGCAAATGAGTGGGAGATGTATTAAAGAAAGAGGCAGGAGGTCAAGAGAAAGGTGCAAGAGGTGAAAAAGAGAGCAAATGAGAGTTGGGGTGAGAGAGTATCATTAAATCTCAGGCAGAATATAAAGATTTTTGGATGAAGGTAAATAAAGTGCGTAAGACGGGAACAAATGAGAACATCAATGAAGGGGGCTAATGGCGCGGTGATAACAAGTAGTGGTGAAGTGAGAAGGAGATGGAGTGAGTATTTTGAATGTTTGTTGAATGTGTTTCATGATAGAGTGGCAGATATAGGGTGTTTTGGTCGAGATGGCGTGCAAGGTGAGAGGGTTAGGGAGAATGATTTGGTAAACAGAGAAGAGGTAGCGAAAGCTTTGCGAAAGATGAAAGCCGGCAAGGCAGCGGGTTTGGATGGTATTGAAGTGGAATTTAATAAAAAAGGGGTTGACTGTATTGTTGACTGGTTGGCTAGGTTATTTAATGTAGTATGGATCATGGTAAAGTGCCTGAAGATTGGGGGAATGCTTGCATAGCGCCATTGTACAAAGGCAAAGGGGATAAGAGTGAGTGCTCAAATTACAGAGGTATAAGTTTGTTGTGTATTCCTGGGAAATTTGATGAGAGGGTATTGATTGAGAGGGTGAAGGCATGTACAGAGCATCAGATTGGGGAAGAGCAGTGTGGTTTCAGAAGTGGTAGAGGATGTATGGATCAGGTGTTTGCTTTGAAAAATGTATGTGGGAAATACTAAGAAAAGCAACTGCATCTGTATGTAGCATTTATGGATCTGGAGAAAGCATATGGTAGAGTTGATAGAGATGCTTTGTGGAAGGTATTAAGAATATATGGTGTGGGAGGCAAGTTGTTAGAAGCAGTGAAAAGTTTTTATCGAGGATGTAAGGAATGTGCACGAGTAGGAAAGAAGTGATTGGTTCTCAGTGAATGTAGGTTTGCGGCAGGGGTGCGTGATGTCCCCATGGTTGCTTAATCTGTTTATGGATGGGGTTGTTAGGGAGGTGAATGCATGAATTGTGGAAAGAGGGGCAAGTATGCAGTCTGTTGTGGATGAGAGAACTTGGGAAGTGAGTAAGTTGTTGTTTGCTGATGAAATATCGCTGGTGGCTGATTCGGGTGAGAAACTACAGAAGCTGGTGACTGAGTTTGGTAAAGTGTGTGAAAGAAGAAAGGTTATTAGGTATAGTAGGGTTGAGGGACAAGTCAATTGGGGGGTAAGTTTGAATAGAGAAAAACTGGAGGAAGTGAAGTGTTTTAGATATCTGGGAGTGGATTTGGCAGCGGATGGAACCTTGGAAGTGGAAGTGAATCATAGGGTGGGGTAGAGGCGAAAGTTCTGGGGGCATTGAAAAATGTGTGGAAGTCGAGAACGTTATCTTGGAAAGCAAAAATGGGTATGTTTGAAGGAATAGTGGTTCCAACAATGTTATATGGTTGCGAGGCGTGGGCTATAGCTAGAGTTGTGCGCAGGAGGGTGGATGTGCTGGAAATGAGATGTTTGAGGACAATATGTGGTGTGAGGTGGTTTGATCGAGTAAGTAATAATAGGGTAAGAGAGATGTGTGGTAATAAAAAGAGTGTGGTTGAGAGAGCAGAAGAGGGTGTACTGAAATAGTTTGGTCACGTGCAGAGAATGAGTGAGGAAAGATTGACAAAGAGGATATATGTGTCAGAGGTGGAGGGAACGAGAAGAAGTGGGAGACCAAATTGGAGGTGGAAAGACGGAGTGAAAAAGATTGTGAGTGGTCGGGGCCTGAACATGCAGGAGGGTGAAAGGCGTGCAAGGAATAGAGTGAACTGGAACGATGTGGTATATCGGGGTCGACGTGCTGTCAATGGATTGAACCAGGGCATGTGAAGCGTCTGGAGTAAACCATGGAAAGTTCTATGGGGCCTGGATGTGGAAAGGGAGCTGTGGTTTCGGTGCATTATACATGACACCTAGAGACTGAGGGTGAACGAATGTGGCCTTTGTTGTCTTTTCCTAGCGCTACCTCGCGCACATGCGGGGGAAGGGTGTTGTCATTTCATGTGTGGCGCGGTGGCGATGGGAATGAATAAGGGCAGACAATATGAATTATGTACATGTTCACATATGTACATATCTGTGTGTGTATATATATGTATACGTTGAGATGTTTAGGTTTGTATATGTTCGTGTGTGGACGTGTATGTATATACATGTGTATGTGGGTGGGTTGGGCCATTTTTTCGTCTTTTTCCTTGCGCTATCTCGCTCACGCGGGAGACAGCGACAAAGTATACTATAACTATAATAAATACAGTTGTCTCCGATTCCGAAAATTTGTTACGTATACTGTGTAAATCATTTTTTTTCCCAGCACACGAGTAAGACTTTTTCCGATGGTACATGTTTGTGCTGAAATGGCTGTGAGAAGCCCATCAAGGTAAACTTGGTCCAAAACATTGATCTGACCTGTCTTAACTGCTTCATACCTGCCTTGCTTCCCAGCCTTTACCTGGGAAATGATGTCAAGCTGCGCCACTGTGCCATTTCCCCGACCTGCCTCGTTCCCAAACTGCGTCGTCAGCTGACACATCCCACTGTTCCCCGGGGTTGTGTTCTACAGTGTTTCCTCCCTTCTTCGTTCCTTTTCAGGGTCAGGTCTCTCACTTCTGGTTTACCCATCCTCCCATGTTTCCTCTTATCTTGAACCCCTTCCTTTAATTCTCCTATGTTCCGAGAACCTAACTAGTTTACGTCTATCGAAAAAATAGAGCCTAATGTTCTGTCGAACTCCCCCTAGGCAGGTTTTCCCTATTCCATTCAAATGGAATCTATCCTTAGCAAAGAGGATTCGATCTAGATCAACTGGTACCATGAATCTATATAAAAGACGTTTTCCTCATCCTTATAATCTCAGTTTTATTATCTATCCCCATCTGAGGGTACAGAGATTTCAGTCATATCTGGGCAATAACATCCCACTGGTTTCTTTGAACTTACGGATCAGATTCTTATACTTGCCTAAGATTTCCTTTGATCTTCCATTGACTCTTTCATTTGTTCCCGACTGGTCAACAAACATCATATCCTCAGGAGTGTTTAAGACAATGTCAATTTTCCCGAAAATATTTTTCAATTTTGCACCAGAAGAGCAAAAATTTCTTTCTCATCTCCCTCTATACAAAACTCCTGGTCCTGATCCAGTAAACTACACCTATTCTAAGTTGGAACCTCCCTTTTCCTGAACTTCTACTAGTCGACAAGTCTTCCAAGTGGACTGGAAGGTAAATTTGTGTTTTAACCGTCTCCACGACCACCAACGTATTTCCAAAATCTTCCTCGTTGGTCATCATTGGTTCACACTCCTGTATATTAACTGTTTTTACAGTGACAAAGTCCGCAAGACTTTTCACAAAACCATGCTACCATTAACTTTCACCAATACCTCACTGTTCCTCCTAATTTCTAAATACGTACAATCTCCAAAACAAAGAAAGAAGATACTTACCTTTTTCTTAAATGAGAAAGTCTTGGGCACAACGGTGAACTTATGGAAACACGACCACTCGCAACAGAGGTCAGGGGATGTAGCTGAAAAGTGGGTGGCACATAAATCAAAAAGGTTAATAAAGCAAGAAGCTGACACACGTAAATCACATATTTTTGGACTGGAAAATAACACAAGGAATAAATACGAAAAGAAGATTACTAGAGGTTACAGAATTGCCAGACGCAATTTCTGAGAAAAAAGAAAGAAAAAAATGGGTGGTTACAGTCATGGCACAAGACCAATTATGGTTACATATGATTTGGAATCATCTACATAGCCAGGATGTACTCACTCAGGCTGAGAGGTTTGAAAAAGGGTAAATTCTTCGAGGTATTCATCGAGTTTGAGAGACCGTGGGGAAAAAAGGAGAAAAACAAATTAAAGAGTTGGAAGGCAGAAAACTGGAGAAACGAAATAAGGCAAGACAACAGAGCAGCCCCGCCAGTACAGCAAGAACGTCAGTAATATTAACCGCTGGTAATGTCCGACTGAGAGGAATGTGACACAAATACTGATGGATTCTTAGCAGTGGCAAAGAACTGGACTTTGGGGATCGTATTGAAGGAAAACGCACCAGATACTGTTGGATTTATGGAAATAAGCCTTATTAATGAGATATCACTTGTCATGTTCATGGTGGTATACACATAGCAAGAAGGGAAAAAAAGAAGACATATAAGGAAGATGATAAGCCTTCCTGATAAGCGAGACTCAACTTTCTGGAAATAGAGGATGGCGATGCATGTAAACAATATGTAATGAGAAGCGTAACTGTAGGGAAGAAGTGTGTAATGGTGTTAATATAATCCTCCAAAGAATTACAACGATCCAGAGTAAATATAAAATGGTAACAATAGAGGATCAATCCTGTTCGTACACGAAAACTTAAAGAAACAGTTCACAGAGATCGTAAAGTACTGATGGGAATTTCAGTTATAGAGAGACAGACTGGAGGATTTTGGATTTTATGATGACCGAGTCATAGAGACACACCAGGATGTCATGAAATACACGAAGATATGAAGCATTGATCACTACTAGGCTTTGTCTTCACACAGAATAGCCTAGGTACTTAAAACATCATACATGACCATGCTGTGCTCAAGTCTATGTGGCAAATGAATGTTTCAAAAGACTGAAGATAAAACGAGATTCAAAAAGATATAATCATGGAAACAACAAAGAACAAAGAAGACTTGTTTCAGTGGTAACAGAAAATGGGAAATCAATTTCAGTAGCCAGGAACTATAGCATTGTAGTGATGGGTTTTGTGAACTTTACAGCGAAGAAGTACAATCAAACACAGAGGGAATATAAAGAAATAGGGAGAATTGGTTCAAGAAAAGTAGCCAAAAAGCAAACGATGCACTGTGATGAAGATGTAGTCGAAACTCCAGACATTATTTGTATATATTTGTATGTACATTATCTGTATATATTTGTATATACATTATCAGTATATATTTGTATATATTTGTATATACATTATCTGTATATATTTGTATATATATATGATCACAATGCCCTCCAATAGCAAAGATTCGAACCTGGACCTTTTGCGCGGTAGACGGGAACGCTATAGGAAAATGACTATTCAGTTACTTGAATAGTCCCCTTCTTATCAAGGTCGAGCATAGCCAGGCGGCTAGCGTTCCCAGCTACTACAGAAAAGGTCCGGGTTCGAATCCTAATGAAAAGTGCATGTTCATAGACACTATACTCGTGTGTTTGTACACACACACTCATATATATGATATTTTTTTCTTTCATTATACTTTGTCGCTGTCTCCCACACTAGCGAGGTAACGCAAGGAAACAGACGGAAGGATGGTCCAACCCACCCACATACACATGTATATACAATATACATACACGTCCACACACGCACATATACATACCTATACATTTCAACGTATATATATGTATACATACACAGACATATACATATATACACATGTACATTATTCATACTTGCTGCCTTAATTCATTCCGGTTGCCACCCCGCCACACATGATATGACAACCCCCTCCCCCCGCATGTGCGGTAGGTAGCCCTAGGAAAAGACAACAAAGGCCACATTCGTTCACACTCAGTCTCTAGCTGTCATGTGTAATGCACTGAAACCACAGCTCCCTTTGAACACCCAGGCTCCACAAAACTCTCCATGGTTTACCTCAGACGCTTCACATGCCCTGGTTCAATCCTCTTCTGCTCTCTCAACCACATTCTTTTTATTACCACACATCTCTCTTACCCTTTCATTACTTACTCGATCAAACCACCTAACACCACATATTCTCCTCAAATATCTCATTTCCAGCACATCTACACTCCTCCGCACAACTCTATCTATAACACACGCCTCTCAACCATATAACATTGTTGGAAGCACTATTCCTTCAAACATACCCATTTTTGCTTTCCGAGATAATGTTCTCGCCTTCCACACATTTTTCAACGCTCCCAGAACTTTCGCCTGCTCCCCTACCCTGTGACTCACTTCTGCTTCCATTGTTTCATCCGCTGCTAAATCCACTCCCAGATATCTAAAACACTTCTCTTCTTCCAGTTTTTTTCCATTCAAACTTACCTCCCAGTTGATTTGTCCCTCAACCCTACTGTACCTAATAACCTTGCTCTTATTCACATTTACTCTCAGCTCTCTTCTTCCACACATTTTACCAAACTCAAACACCAGCTTCTGCAGTTTCTCATCCGAATCAGCCAACAGCGCTGTATCATCAGCGAACAACAACTGACTCACTTTCCAAGCCCTCTCATCCACAACAGACCGCATACTTGCCCCTTTCTCCAAAACTTTTGCATTCAGCTCCCTAACAACCCCATCCATAAACAAATTAAACAACCATGGAGACATCACGCACCCCTGCCGCAAACCGACATTCACCGAGAACCAATCACTTTCCTTTCTTCCTACTCGAACACATGCCTTTCATCCTCGATAATAGCTTTTCACTGCTTCTAGCAACTTACCTCTCACACCATATATTCTTGATACCTTCCACAGAACATCTCTATCAACTCTATGATATGCCTTCTCCAGATCCATAGATGCTACGTACAAATCCATTTGCTTTTCTAAGTATTTCTCACATACATTCTTCAAAGCAAGGACCTGATCCACACATCCTCTACCACTTCTGAAACCACACTGCCCTTCCCCAATCTGATGCTCTGTACATGCCTTGACCTTCTCAATCAATACCCTCCCATAAAATTTCCTAGGAATAATCAACAGACTTATATCTCTGTAATATGAGCACTCACATTTATCCCCTTTGCCTTTGTACAGTGTCACTATGCAAGCATTCCGCCAGTCCTCAGGCACCTCACCATGAGTCATACATACATCAAATATCATCACCAACCAGACAACAACACAGTCGCCCCCGTTTTTAATGAATTCCACTGCAATACCATCCAAACCTGCTGCCTTGCCGGCTTTTATCTTTCGCAAAGCTTTTACTACCTCTTCTCTGTTTACCAAATCATTAACCCTAACCCTCTCACTTCGCACACCACCTCGACCAAAACACCCTATATCTGCCACTCTATCATCTAACTCATTTGACAAACCTACAAAATACTCACTTCACTCCTTCTCACATCACCACTACTTGTTATTAGCTCCCCGTTAGCCCCCTTCACCGATATTCCTATTTGTTCTCTTGTCTTACGCACTTTATTTATCTCCTTCCAACACATCTTGTTATTCTCCCTAAGATTTAATGATACTCTCTCACCCCAACTCTCATTTGCCCTCTTTTTGACCTCTTGCACCTTTCTTTTGACCTTCCTCTTTCTTTTATACATCTCCCAGTCATTTGCATTATTTCCCTGCAAAAATCGTCCAAATGCCACTCTCTTCTCTTTCACTAATAATCTTACTTCTTTATCGCACCACTCACTACCCTTTAAAATCTGCCTACCTTCCATGCTTCTCTGGCAACAAGCATCTTTTGCGCAAGCCATCACTGCTTCCCTAAATACATTCCATTCCTCCCCCACTCCCCTTACATCCTTTGCTCTCGCCTTTTTCAATTCTGCACTCAGTCTCTCCTAGTACTTCTTCACACTAGTCTCCTTCCCAAGCTCACTTACTCTCACCACTCTCTTCACCCCAACATTCTCTCTTCTTTTCTGAAAACCTCTACAGATCTTCACCTTCGCCTCCCCAAGATAATGATCAGACATCCCTCCAGTTGCACCTCTCAGCACATTAACATCTAAAAGTCTCTCTTTCATGCCCCTATCAATTAACATGTAATCCAATAACGCTCTCTGGCCATCTTTCGTACTTACATACGTATGCTTATGTACATCTCTTTTTATAAACCAGGTATTCCCAATCACCAGTCCCTTTTCAGCACACAAATCTGCAAGCTCTTCATTTCCATCTACAACACTGAACACCCCATGTACATCAATTATTCCCTCAACTACTACATTATTCACCCTTGCATTCAAATCACCCATCACTATAACCCGGTCTCGTGCATCAAAACCGAACACACTCACTCAGCTGCTCCCAAAACACTTGCCTCTCATGATCTTTCTTCTCATGCCTAGATGCATATGCACCAATAATCACCCAACTCTCTCCATACACTTACAGTTTTACACGTATCAATCTTGAGTTTACTTTCTTACACTCTATCACATACTCCCACCACTCCTGTTTCAGGAGCAGTGTTACTCCTTCCCTTGCTCTTGTTCTCTCACCAACCCCTAACTTTACTCCCAAAACATTCCCAAGCCACTCTTCCCCTTTACCCTTGAGCTTTGTTTCACTCAAAGCTAAAACATCCAGGTTCCTCTTCAGTAAGTAAACACTATAGACGATGAAACGAAGCATTAATCTGGTAACACTAGGATATATTCAAAGAATCAGTCCATGTTACGTATACTTTGGACAATTATACAAAATGATTTATTTGAGGCACAAACTACACATGTACAGTGGCGCAAAGCACCACCCTCCAAAAGTGAGCCACATCACGAGTCAGATTGCCAGAGATTCTTGATCAACGAAGCAGTCGAGGGAAGTGCTTTGACGGCCCAACAGATGTCGCACAGCCCAGTGTGCATGAGAGGGACGGGGTTGGAGTGGGTGCAAGGAGAGGAAGGTTGTTTGTCCCTGTCTTAACCTATTTACCTTTACGAACGTTCCTCGACCTCCAAATCCCTCATGCTGAATTTACTGAGGATTCAAATAAGACTCTACGATTAGTTACAGATGAAGACTATTCCTACACTGAAAACACCGTCGTACGTCATGAACAACAAAAGGTTCAAGTATTCGGATCATATTCCGAAAGAACTAGCCTCGTCCCCAACAAATATGGCAGAGACTTGAAGACAACGATGGTATAAACTTAGGCAAATCCGAGATCTGGACAACACCCGCGAAGCCTCAAAGCACTCAATAAGGCTCCGGTCATTCATCTATGTACACACAGAACAGTGTCTAGCTTAACTTAGAAAAAAAAGAAGATACAACAGAAATACATACACATCCCCAGTCTGCTGGGGGTATATAAACAAGGTACATAAAAAAAAGGACACGCTTCTCAAATATCCTCCCCACATGTTATCAGAAATGTATACGCTTCAGTCTTCTCAATTTCAAGCTATCCCTTCCCCTGTCCCTCCTCTTTCTTCTTCCTCTCCTCTAACCATCCTTGTAAATAAAGGTGTGCGGATGGTGAATGACGTTACGAAATCCCCCATACACTGATGACGTTAGATAAATGATGGCGATGATTTGCAGTCTTACGGATACTGAGAGTTCTATAACGATGATCGTAAATGCACGAAATAGAACACCTACCGCCGTTAACGGCTAGAAGAATGCAACATAAGAGGAGCCAGCGTGGCAGTTGCCCAATGCCAATTTCTTAATCATGGACGTATTTTGCTTATATATTGTGTTTCATTTAGGGTCCGGTCCTTTGATTATAAAGATAGTATGGCATAAGTTGGTGTTACATAATACTTTATGGATTGTGAGGTTATTACCACAGTAACGGTAGCACTGGAAGGGCATTCTGTCAACTGGAACTAGTAATGAACTATCGCCTCCCTCCCTCGCCCCACTCTACACCACACCCCTTCATTCCGAGGATATATACACCCGACATGTTTGACAGTCTCATATCAGTGTTTCTCTGGCGTTCACTGGGATGTTCTGTTGTTGCATATGTTGACAGTCAGCCCATAATCCACATAGGTGTCTCGGATAATAGAACGAGAGGCAACAGCAAGACTTACAAGCAAGGAGGTTAGGCGTTGGGGTCGTAAGCTATCTGTATGACAGCCTGGTAAACACTGTTTCACAGTACTGTCCCACCACCCACACACACCAGATAGGAAGATGGTGCTAGTAAGTGGTACTGTGTTTATAATCCTCTAACTGATGATTAGATTCCTTCCTCGTTTAGCAATCACCGCTAGTACATTGGCTCGCCTTGTAATTACAGTGTATATGTTATAGAATGGAAAAAGGTGAGAACAATGGAAGTAAGGGGAGTGGGGGAGGAATGGGATGTATTTAGGGAATCAGTGATGGATTGCGCAAAAGATGCTTGTGGCATGAGAAGAGTGGGAGGTGGGTTGATTAGAAAGGGTAGTGAGTGGTGGGATGAAGAAGTAAGATTATTAGTGAAAGAGAAGAGAGAGGCATTTGGACGATTTTTGCAGGGAAAAAATGCAATTGAGTGGGAGATGTATAAAAGAAAGAGACAGGAGGTCAAGAGAAAGGTGCAAGAGGTGAAAAAGAGGGCAAATGAGAGTTGGGGTGAGAGAGTATCATTAAATTTTAGGGAGAATAAAAAGATGTTCTGGAAGGAGGTAAATAAAGTGCGTAAGACAAGGGAGCAAATGGGAACTTCAGTGAAGGGCGCAAATGGGGAGGTGATAACAAGTAGTGGTGATGTGAGAAGGAGATGGAGTGAGTATTTTGGTTTGTTGAATGTGTTTGATGATAGAGTGGCAGATATAGGGTTTTTTGGTCGAGGTGGTGTGCAAAGTGAGAGGGTTGGGAAAATGATTTGGTAAACAGAGAAGAGGTAGTAAAAGCTTTGCGGATGATGAAAGCCGGCAAGGCAGCAGGTTTGGATGGTATTGCACTGGAATTTATTAAAAAAGGGGTTGACTGTATTGTTGACTGGTTGTTAAGGTTATTTAATGTATGTATGACTCATGGTGAGGTGCCTGAGGATTGGCGGAATGCGTGCATAGTGCCATTGCACAAAGGCAAAGGGGATAAGAGTGAGTGCTCAAATTACAGAGGTATAAGTTTGTTGAGTATTCCTGGTAAATTATATGGGAGGGTATTGATTGAGAGGGTGAAGGCATGTACAGAGCATCAGATTGGGGAAGAGCAGTGTGGTTTCAGAAGTGGTAGAGGATGTGTGGATCAGGTGTTTGCTTTGAAGAATGTATGTGAGAAATACTTAGAAAAGCAAATGGATTCGTATGTAGCATTTATGGATCTGGAGAAGGCATATGATAGAGTTGATAGAGATGCTCTGTGGAAGGTATTAAGAATATATGGTGTGGGAGGCAAGTTGTTAGAAGCAGTGAAAAGTTTTTATCGAGAATGTAAGGCATGTGTACGTGTAGGAAGAGAGGAAAGTGATTGGTTCTCAGTGAATGTAGGATTGCGGCAGGGGTGTGTGATCATCTCCATGGTTGTTTAATTTGTATATGGATGGGGTTGTTAGGGAGGTGAATGCAAGAGTTTTGGAAAGAGGGGCAAGTATGAAGTCTGTTGGGGATGAGAGAGCTTGGGAAGTGAGACAGTTGTTGTTCGCTGATGATACAGCGCTGGTGGCTGATTCATGTGAGAAACTGCAGAAGCTGGTGACTGAGTTTGGTAAAGTGTGTGAAAGAAGAAAGTTAAGAGTAAATGTGAATAACAGCAAGGTTATTAGGTACAGTAGGGTTGAGGGTCAAGTCAATTGGGAGGTAAGTTTGAATGGAGAAAAACTGGAGGAAGTAAAGTGTTTTAGATATCTGGGAGTGGATCTGGCAGCGGATGGAACCATGGAAGCGGAAGTGAATCATAGGGTGGGGGAGGGGGCGAAAATTCTGGGAGCCTTAAAGAATGTGTGGAAGTCGAGAACATCATCTCGGAAAGTAAAAATGGGTATGTTTGAAGGAATAGTGGTTCCAACAATGTTGTATGGTTGCGAGGCGTGGGCTATGGATAGAGTTGTGCGCAGGAGGATGGATGTGCTGGAAATGAGATGTTTGAGGACAATGTGTGGTGTGAGGTGGTTTGATCGAGTGAGTAACGTAAGGGTTAGAGAGATGTGTGGAAATAAAAAGAGCGTGGTTGAGAGAGCAGAAGAGGGTGTTTTGAAATGGTTTGGGCACATGGAGAGAATGAGTGAGGAAAGATTGACCAAGAGGATATATATGTCGGAGGTGGAGGGAACGAGGAGAAGAGGGAGACCAAATTGGAGGTGGAAAGATGGAGTGAAAAAGATTTTGTGTGATCGGGGCCTGAACATGCAGGAGGGTGAAAGGAGGGCAAGGAATAGAGTGAATTGGATCGATGTGGTATACCGAAGTTGACGTGCTGTTTGTGGATTGAATCAGGGCATGTGAAGCGTCTGGGGTAAACCATGGAAAGCTGTGTAGGTATGTATATTTGCGTGTGTGGACGTATGTATATACATGTGTATGGGGGTGGGTTGGGCCATTTCTTTCGTCTGTTTCCTTGCGCTACCTCGCAAACGCGGAAGACAGCGACAAAGCAAAAAAAAAAGAAAAAAAAAAGAAAAATGTTATATAGGATACAGGTTCGTATATAGTAACAAATGAAGGTCATAGATGAAAATAACTAATACAAATAGCAATACCCGTAAATGAATTTCCCATGGCTGAGCATACCAGTCATTCTGTTACAGTAACTCAAACCTACTACGGGAGACCTTCAACTGGCAATGGGATAAATATCGGAATATATAGAATTTCATGTAGAAAATACTCAATGAGTTCAACCACAGCTGTCACATCGAAGTTTTATTACGTATTACTTATAGTTTGATAAGCGAGGGATTTACCTACAACCCCTGCAAATAAAACTACGTATCACTTCTTCAAATTTCCAGCCATCAACAGTTCTGATATCTTAATTATAAGTAGAATATCATAATCATATTTGCACTATCTTCCCCCTGTGTGGTGTGGGGTGAGACAGGATGGATCAATGTTCACTACGCGGTCAAAAACATAACGTCTCCTGCCACCTGCCTTGGCTGGTACGTCCGCTGTCGCCTCTCCTCCTCCTACCAGAGTCAACCACGTAGTTCGTGGGCTGATTATCGCGTAGTGATCTGCGGATCACCTGTTACAGTTGTCAGAAAACCCTTGCAATTCTAGAATCACTCGGGTAACAATCTCACAGTGAAGTAATGATCATGTAGCACCAACTTAAACCATACTAATTCAAAAACTATCTTAGAGATAGTGTGTGTGTGTTGGGACCATTCTTCGTCTGTTTCCTTGCGCTACCGCGCTGACGCGGGAAACCGCGGTTAAGTATACGAAAAACAAAAACAAACCTCCATGACCCTTCACCATGAGAGCAACCTGTAGCCGACCTACCGTCGCTCCGCAAAGCGTCACCTTACTGATGACGCCTGGAGTGGGCGGCAGGTGACAGTGTGTGTGTCCTCACCTGATCTAATAATCCTAAGAAAAATGTGTTTGGTGGCATGACGTACGGCCGCACTGTGGTAATACCCCGTGACCTCCATACTCCATGTTTGGCAGTGGCAGGTCAAGAGATGCCGCTTGTGAGTATAGAGGATTTGATTATTGCCATGAAAAGTGTCGCTCTTACGAACTCAACCCCGATCCAACAGCTCGGACAGAGGTCAGAGCTTGCGACCTTCGGTTTCAACGTCTCTAATTCCCTTTGAGAACAGCTACCTCTCCCAGACCTGACCTCGCCGCCTCTTAGACACCCGCATATCACCGCAGTTAAGGCAGTTAACTCGCGACAGACAACAAGCGTTCCACTCTAGGACCTAAAGCCTTGGCCATGTTGACATGAGCTGCCCTTTGGGCGCCCTCAACATTAGTAGAAGTTCCAACGCGACTCCTGACGTTTCGTCTTCCTGGCAGGTTTCATTGCGGTACCTCATCTCTGACGCCCATCTAAGACAGGACTCGCGTGGGACATCGCCTCCGCCCGTCACGAGCACCAGCTGTAACACGGGGCCTACGGCCACGCCCGTGGCACTTGTGCAACCCAGGGCACCCATCGGCAACCGCCGCACACTCCAGGAACCGCGATACGTGTGCCACATCCACCACCTACAGGAGCTCCGGGTTGACTCGGCAGCCATGCACTTCTCCTATCTGCTCCTGCTTCATCTGGCATCATCACCCGCATCACAGGACCTCTGCCAATCCTGCCTTGTTTTACTCGACCTCCAGCAGCTCGTTGCCCTTGCGCAATATCACCTTAAATCCCTTGATCAATAAAGCATTATGTATAGTGTTTCGGTGCACCTCTCTCAGTTATACCGCTCCAATAACCTAGCGAGAACACCAACTAACAATCTAACAATGGGTAACTATCGCGCTGGATCATCTTCACTTACGTCCATCTAGCCATGAAACGCGGTATATGTTCTTTGTTGTGCATTTACGATTATTGTAACATTTATATATTTTGCTTTGTCGCTGTCTCCCGCGTTTGCGAGGTAGCGCAAGGAAACAGACGAAAGAAATGGCCCAACCCACCCCCATACACATGTATATACATACACGTCCACACATGCAAATATACATACCCATACATCTCAATGTACACATATATATATACACACAGACACATACATATATACACATGCACACAATTCACACTGTCTGCCTTTATTCATTCCCATCGCCACCTCACCACACATGGAATAACATCCCCCTCCCCTCTCATGTGTGCGAGGTAGCGCTAGGAAAAGACAACAAAGGCCCCATTCGTTCACACTCAGTCTCTAGCTGTCATGCAATAATGCCCGAAACCACAGCTCCCTTTCCACATCCAGGCCCCACACAACTTTCCATGGTTTACCCCAGACGCTTCACATGCCCTGGTTCAATCCATTGACAGCACGTCGACCCCGGTATACAACATCGATCCAATTCACTCTATTCCTTGCCCGCCTTTCACCCTCCTGAATGTACAGGACCCGATCACTCAAAATCTTTTTCACTCCATATTTCCACCTCCAATTTGGTCTCCCACTTCTCCTCGTTCCCTCCACCTCCGACACATATATCCTCTTGGTCAATCTTTCCTTACTCATTTTCTCCTTGTGCCCAAAGCATTTCAAAACACCCTCTTCTGCTCTCTCAACCACGCTCTTTTTATTTCCACACATCTCTCTTACCCTTACATTACTTACTCGATCAAACCACCTCACACCACATATTGTCCTCAAACATCTCATTTCCAGCACATCCACCCTCCTGCGCACAACTCTATCCATAGCCCATGCCTCGCAACCATACAACATTGTTGGAACAACTATTCCTTCAAACATAGCCATTTTGGCTTTCGGAGATAATGTTCTCGACTTCCACACATTCTTCAAGGCTCCCAGGATTTTCGCCCCTTTCCCCACCCTATGATTCACTTCCGCTTCCATGGTTCCATCCGCTGCCAGATCCACTCCCAGATATCTAAAACACTTTACTTCCTCCAGTTTTTCTCCATTCAAACTTACCTCCCAATTGACTTGACCCTCAACCCTACTGTACCTAATAACCTTGCTCTTATTCACATTTACTCTTAACTTTCTTCTTTCACACACTTTACCAAACTCAGTCACCAGCTTCTGCAGTTTCTTACATGAATCAGCCACCAGCGCTGTATCATCAGCGAACAACAACTGACTCACTTCCCAAGCTCTCTCATCCACAACAGACTTCATACTTGCCCCTCTTTCCAAAACTCTTGCATTCACCTCCCTACCAACCCCATCCATAAACAAATTAAACAACCATGGAGACATCACACACCCCTGCCGCAAACCTACATTCACTGAGAACCAATCACTTTCCTCTCTTCCTACACGTACACATGCCTTACATCCTCGATAAAAACTTTTCACTGCTTCTAACAACTTGCCTCCCACACCATATATTCTTAATACCTTCCACAGAGCATCTCTATCAACTCTATCATATGCCTTCTCCAGATCCATAAATGCTACATACAAATCCATTTGCTTTTCTAAGTATTTCTCACGTACATTCCTCAAAGCAAACACCTGATCCACACATCCTCTCTGAAACCGCCCCAATCTGATGCTCTGTACATGTCTTCACCCTCTCAATCAATACCCTCCCATATAATTTCCTAGGAATAATCAACAGAATTATATCTCTTTAATTTGAGCACTCACATTTATCCCCTTTGCCTTTGTACAATGTCACTATGCATGCATTCCGCAAATCCTCAGGCACCTCACCATGAGTCATACATACATCAAATATCATCACCAACCAGTCAACAACACAGTCACCCCCTTATTCAATGAATTCCACCACAATACCATCCAAACCCGCTGCCTTGCCGGCTTTCATCTTCTGCAAAGCTTTTACTACCTCTTCTCTGTTTGCCAAATCATTCTCCCTAACCCTCTCACTTCGCACGCCACCTTGACCAAAACACCCTATATCTGCCACTCTATCATCTAACACATTCGACAAACTTTCAAAATACTCACTTTATCTCCTTCTCACATCACCACTACCTGTTATTACCTCCCCATTAGCCCCCTTCACCCCATATTCCCATTTGTTCTCTTGTCTCACGCACTTTATTTACCTCCGTCCAAAACATCTTTTTACTCTCCCTAAGATCTAATGATACTCTCTCACCCCAACTCTCATTTGCCCTCTTTTTGACCTCTTGCACCTTTCTTAAGACCTCCTTCCTCTTTCTTTTATACATCTCCCACTCATTTGCACCATTTCCCTGCAAAAATCGTCCAAATGCCTCTCTTTTCTCTTTCACTAATTATCTTACTTCTTTATCCCACCACTCACTACCCTTTATAATCTGCCCACCTCCCATGCTTCTCCTGCAACATGCATCTTTTGCGCAAGCCATCACTGCTTCCCTAAATACATCCCATTCCTCCCCTACTCCCCTTACGTCCTTTGCTCTCGCCTTTTTCCATTCTGCACTCAGTCTCTCCTGGTACTTCCTCACACAAGTCTCCTTCCCAAGCTCACTTACTCTCACCACTCTCTTCACCCCAACATTCTCTCTTCTTTTCTGAAAACCTCTACAGATCTTCACCTACGCCTCCACAAGATAATGATCAGACATCCCTCCAGTTGCACCTCTCAGCACATTAACATCTAAAAGTCTCTTTCACGCGCCTATCAATTAACATGTAATCCAATAATGCTCTCTGGCCATCTCTCCTACTTACATACATATACTTATGTATATCTCTCTTTATAAACCAGGTATTCCCAATCACCAGTCCTTTTTCAGCACACAAATCTGCAAGCTCTTCATTTCCATCTGCAACACTGAACACCCCATGCATACCAATTATTCCCTCAACTGCCACATTATTCACCTTTGCATTCAAATCACCCATCACTATAACCCGGTTTCGTGCATCAAAACTACTAACACACTCATTCAGCTGCTCCCAAAACACTTGCCTCTCACGATCTTTCTTCTCATGCCCAGGTGCATATGCACCAATAATCACCCAACTCTCTCCATCCACTTTCAGTTTTACCCATATCAATCGAGTTTACTTTCTTACACTCTATCACATACTCCCACAACTCCTGTTTCAGGAGTAGTGCTACTCCTTCCTATGCTCTTGTCCTCTCGCCAACCCCTGACTTTACTCCCAAAACATTCCCAAACCACTCTCCCCCTGTACCCTTGAGCTTTGTTTCACTCAGAACCAAAACATCCAGGGTTCCTCTTCAGTAAGTAAACACTATAAACAATGAAACGAAGCATTAATCTGGTAACATTAGGATATTTTCAAAGATTGTCATATTACGTATACTTTGGACAATTATACAAAATAATTTACTGGAGGCACAAACTACACATGTACAGTGGCTCAAAGCACCACCCTCCAAAACTGAGCCACAGCACGAGTCAGGATTGCCAGGGAATCTTGATCAACGAAGCAGTCGAGGGAAGTGCTTTGACGGCCCAACAGATGTCGCACAGCCCAGTGTGCATGAGAGGGACGGGGCTGGAGTGGGTGCAAGGAAAGGGCGGTTGTGTGTCCCTGTCTTAACCTATTTACCTTTATGAACGTTCCTCGACCTCCAAATCCCTCATGCTGAATTTACAGAGGGTTCAAATAAGACTCTACGATTAGTTACAGATGAAGAATATCCCTACACTGAAAACACCGACGTACGTCATGAACATTAAATGGGTCAAGTATTCGGATCATATTCCGAGAGAATTAGCCTCGTCCCCAACAAATATAGCAGAGACTTGAAGACAACGATCGTATAAACTTAGGCAAATCCGAGATCTTGACAACACCCTCGAAGCCTCAAAGCACTCAATAAGGTTCCGGTCATCCATCTATGTACACAAAGAACAGTGTCTAGCATAACTTAGAAAAAAAAAAGATACAACAGAAATACACACACATCCTCAGTCTGCTGGGGGTATATAAACAAAGTACATAAAAAAAAAGACACACTTCTCGAATATCCTCACCACATGTTATCAGAAATGTATACGCTTCAGTCTTCTCCATTTCAAGCTATCCCTTCCCCTGTCCCTCCTCTTCCTTCTTCCTCTCCTCTAACCATCTTCGTAAATAAAGGTGTGCGGATGGTGAATGACGTCACGACATCCTCCCCATACACTGATAACGTTAGGTAAATGATGGCGATGATTTACAGTCTTACGGATACCGAGAGTTCTATAACGATGATCATAAATGCACGAAATAGAACCCCTACCGCCATAAGAGGAGCCAGCGTGGCAGTTGCCCAATGCCAATTTCTTGATCATGGACGTATTTTAATTATATATATTGCGTTTCATTTAGGATTCGGTCCTTTAATTATAAAGATAGTATGGCATAAGTTAGTGTTACATAATACTTTATGGATTGTGAGGTTATTACCACAGTAACGGTAGTACTGGAAGGGCGTTCTGTCAACTAGAACTTGAAACTTGTAATGAACAAGCGCCTCCCTCCCTCGCCCCACTCTACACCACACCCCTTCATTCCGAGGATGTATACACCCGACATGTTTGACAGTCTCATATCAGTGTTTCTCTGGCGTTCACTGGGATGTTCTGTTGTTGCATATGTTGACAGTCAGCCCATAATCCACGAGAGGCAACAGCGAGACTTACAAGCAAGGTTAGGCGTTGAGTACGTAAGCTGTCTGTATGACAGCCTGGTAAACACTGTTTCACAGTACTGTCCCACCACCCACACATCACAGATAGAAAGATGGTGCTAGTAAGTGGTATTGTGTTTATAATCCTCTAACTGATGATTAGATTCCTTCCTCGTTTAGCAATCACCACCGGTACATTGGCTTACCTTGTAATTACAGTGTATATGTTATAGAATGGAAAAAGGTGAGAACAATGGAAGTAAGGGGAGTGGGGGAGGAATGGGATGTATTTAGGGAATCAGTGATGGATTGCGCAAAAGATGCTTGTGGCATGAGAAGAGTGGGAGGTGGGTTGATTAGAAAGGGTAGTGAGTGGTGGGATGAAGAAGTAAGATTATTAGTGAAAGAGAAGAGAGAGGCATTTGGACGATTTTTGCAGGGAAAAAATGCAATTGAGTGGGAGATGTATAAAAGAAAGAGACAGGAGGTCAAGAGAAAGGTGCAAGAGGTGAAAAGAGGGCAAATGAGAGTTGGGGTGAGAGAGTATCATTAAATTTTAGGGAGAATAAAAAGATGTTCTGGAAGGAGGTAAATAAAGTGCGTAAGACAAGGGAGCAAATGGGAACTTCAGTGAAGGGCGCAAATGGGGAGGTGATAACAAGTAGTGGTGATGTGAGAAGGAGATGGAGTGAGTATTTTGGTTTGTTGAATGTGTTTGATGATAGAGTGGCAGATATAGGGTTTTTTGGTCGAGGTGGTGTGCAAAGTGAGAGGGTTGGGAAAATGATTTGGTAAACAGAGAAGAGGTAGTAAAAGCTTTGCGGATGATGAAAGCCGGCAAGGCAGCAGGTTTGGATGGTATTGCACTGGAATTTATTAAAAAAGGGGTTGACTGTATTGTTGACTGGTTGTTAAGGTTATTTAATGTATGTATGACTCATGGTGAGGTGCCTGAGGATTGGCGGAATGCGTGCATAGTGCCATTGCACAAAGGCAAAGGGGATAAGAGTGAGTGCTCAAATTACAGAGGTATAAGTTTGTTGAGTATTCCTGGTAAATTATATGGGAGGGTATTGATTGAGAGGGTGAAGGCATGTACAGAGCATCAGATTGGGGAAGAGCAGTGTGGTTTCAGAAGTGGTAGAGGATGTGTGGATCAGGTGTTTGCTTTGAAGAATGTATGTGAGAAATACTTAGAAAAGCAAATGGATTCGTATGTAGCATTTATGGATCTGGAGAAGGCATATGATAGAGTTGATAGAGATGCTCTGTGGAAGGTATTAAGAATATATGGTGTGGGAGGCAAGTTGTTAGAAGCAGTGAAAAGTTTTTATCGAGAATGTAAGGCATGTGTACGTGTAGGAAGAGAGGAAAGTGATTGGTTCTCAGTGAATGTAGGATTGCGGCAGGGGTGTGTGATCATCTCCATGGTTGTTTAATTTGTATATGGATGGGGTTGTTAGGGAGGTGAATGCAAGAGTTTTGGAAAGAGGGGCAAGTATGAAGTCTGTTGGGGATGAGAGAGCTTGGGAAGTGAGACAGTTGTTGTTCGCTGATGATACAGCGCTGGTGGCTGATTCATGTGAGAAACTGCAGAAGCTGGTGACTGAGTTTGGTAAAGTGTGTGAAAGAAGAAAGTTAAGAGTAAATGTGAATAACAGCAAGGTTATTAGGTACAGTAGGGTTGAGGGTCAAGTCAATTGGGAGGTAAGTTTGAATGGAGAAAAACTGGAGGAAGTAAAGTGTTTTAGATATCTGGGAGTGGATCTGGCAGCGGATGGAACCATGGAAGCGGAAGTGAATCATAGGGTGGGGGAGGGGGCGAAAATTCTGGGAGCCTTAAAGAATGTGTGGAAGTCGAGAACATCATCTCGGAAAGTAAAAATGGGTATGTTTGAAGGAATAGTGGTTCCAACAATGTTGTATGGTTGCGAGGCGTGGGCTATGGATAGAGTTGTGCGCAGGAGGATGGATGTGCTGGAAATGAGATGTTTGAGGACAATGTGTGGTGTGAGGTGGTTTGATCGAGTGAGTAACGTAAGGGTTAGAGAGATGTGTGGAAATAAAAAGAGCGTGGTTGAGAGAGCAGAAGAGGGTGTTTTGAAATGGTTTGGGCACATGGAGAGAATGAGTGAGGAAAGATTGACCAAGAGGATATATATGTCGGAGGTGGAGGGAACGAGGAGAAGAGGGAGACCAAATTGGAGGTGGAAAGATGGAGTGAAAAAGATTTTGTGTGATCGGGGCCTGAACATGCAGGAGGGTGAAAGGAGGGCAAGGAATAGAGTGAATTGGATCGATGTGGTATACCGAAGTTGACGTGCTGTTTGTGGATTGAATCAGGGCATGTGAAGCGTCTGGGGTAAACCATGGAAAGCTGTGTAGGTATGTATATTTGCGTGTGTGGACGTATGTATATACATGTGTATGGGGGTGGGTTGGGCCATTTCTTTCGTCTGTTTCCTTGCGCTACCTCGCAAACGCGGAAGACAGCGACAAAGCAAAAAAAAAAGAAAAAAAAAAGAAAAATGTTATATAGGATACAGGTTCGTATATAGTAACAAATGAAGGTCATAGATGAAAATAACTAATACAAATAGCAATACCCGTAAATGAATTTCCCATGGCTGAGCATACCAGTCATTCTGTTACAGTAACTCAAACCTTCTACTACGGGAGACCTTCAACTGGCAATGGGATAAATATCGGAATATATAGAATTTCATGTAGAAAATACTCAATGAGTTCAACCACAGCTGTCACATCGAAGTTTTATTACGTATTACTTATAGTTTGATAAGCGAGGGATTTACCTACAACCCTGCAAATAAAACTACGTATCACTTCTTCAAATTTCCAGCCATCAACAGTTCTGATATCTTGATTATAAGTAGAATATCATAATCATATTTGCACTATCTTCACCCTGTGTGGTGTGGGGTGAGACAGGATGGATCAATGTTCACTACGCGGTCAAAAACATAACGTCTCCTGCCACCTGCCTTGGCTGGTACGTCCGCTGTCGCCTCTCCTTCTCCTCCTACCAGAGTTAACCACGTAGTTCGTGGGCTGATTATCGCGTAGTGATCCGTGGATCACCTGTTACAGTTGTCAGAAAACCCTTGCAATTCTAGAATCACTCGGGTAACAATCTCACAGTGAAGTAATGATCATGTAGCACCAACTTAAACCATACTAATTCAAAAACTATCTTAGAGATAGTGTGTGTGTGTTGGGACCATTCTTCGTCTGTTTCCTTGCGCTACCGCGCTGACGCGGGAAACCGCGGTTAAGTATACGAAAAACAAAAACAAACCTCCATGACCCTTCACCATGAGAGCAACCTGTAGCGACCTACCGTCGCTCCGCAAAGCGTCACTTTACCGATGACGCCTTGAGTGGGCGGCAGGTGACAGCGTGTGTCCTCACCTGATCTAATAATCCTAGGAAAAATGTGCTTGGTGGCATGACCTACGGCCGCACTGTGGTATTACCGCGTGACCTCCATACTCCATGTTTGGCAGTGGCAGGTCAAGAGATGCCGCTTGTGAGTATAGAGGATTTGATCATTTCCATGAAAAGTGTCGCTCTTACGAACTCAACCCCAGTCCAACAGCTCGGACAGAGGTCAGAGCTTGCGACCTTCGGTTTCAACGTCTCTAATTCCCTTTGAGAACAGCTACCTCTCCCAGACCTGACCTCGCCGCCTCTTAGACACCCGGATATCACCGCAGGAGGTCAGTTAAGGCAGTTAACCCGCGACAGACAACAAGCGTTCCACTCTAGGACCTAAAGCCTTGGCCATGTTGACATGAGCTGCCCTTTGGGCACCCTCAACATCAGTAGAAGTTCCAACGCGACTCCCGACGTTTCGTCTTCCTGGCAGGTTTCATTGCGGTACCTCATCTCTGGCACCCATCTAAGACAGGACTCACCTGGAACATCGCCTCCGCCCGTCACGAGCAGCAGCTGTAACACGGAGCCTACGGCCACGCCCGCGGCACTTGTGCAACACAAGGCACCCATCGGCAACCGTCGCACACTCCAGGAGCCGCGCTACGTGTGCCACATCCACCACCTACAGCCATGCACTTCTACCTGCTCCTGCTTCATCTGGCATCATCACCAGCATCACAGGACCCCTGCCAATCCTGCCTCGTTTTACTCGACCTACCTTACTTTACCTCTTCCCCGATATAATCCCACACCTCCAGCAGCTCCTTGCCCTTGCGCAATATCACCTTATGTCCCTTGATCAATAAAGCATTGTGTTTAAAGTGCTTCCGTGCCCCTCTCTCAGTTATACCGCTCCAACAACCTAACGAGAACACCAACTAACAGTCTAACACTGGGTAACTATCGCGCTGGATCATCTTCACTTACGCCCCTCTAGCCATTAAACGCGGTATATGTTCTTTGTTGTGCATTTACGATTCGCAAGGAAACAGACGAAAGAAATGGCCCAACCCACCCCCATACACATGTATATACATACACGTCCACACATGCAAATATACATACCCATACATCTCAATGTACACATATATATATACACACAGACACATACATATATACACATGCACACAATTCACACTGTCTGCCTTTATTCATTCCCATCGCCACCTCACCACACATGGAATAACATCCCCCTCCCCTCTCATGTGTGCGAGGTAGCGCTAGGAAAAGACAACAAAGGCCCCATTCGTTCACACTCAGTCTCTAGCTGTCATGCAATAATGCCCGAAACCACAGCTCCCTTTCCACATCCAGGCCCCACACAACTTTCCATGGTTTACCCCAGACGCTTCACATGCCCTGGTTCAATCCATTGACAGCACGTCGACCCCGGTATACAACATCGATCCAATTCACTCTATTCCTTGCCCGCCTTTCACCCTCCTGAATGTACAGGACCCGATCACTCAAAATCTTTTTCACTCCATATTTCCACCTCCAATTTGGTCTCCCACTTCTCCTCGTTCCCTCCACCTCCGACACATATATCCTCTTGGTCAATCTTTCCTTACTCATTTTCTCCTTGTGCCCAAAGCATTTCAAAACACCCTCTTCTGCTCTCTCAACCACGCTCTTTTTATTTCCACACATCTCTCTTACCCTTACATTACTTACTCGATCAAACCACCTCACACCACATATTGTCCTCAAACATCTCATTTCCAGCACATCCACCCTCCTGCGCACAACTCTATCCATAGCCCATGCCTCGCAACCATACAACATTGTTGGAACAACTATTCCTTCAAACATAGCCATTTTGGCTTTCGGAGATAATGTTCTCGACTTCCACACATTCTTCAAGGCTCCCAGGATTTTCGCCCCTTTCCCCACCCTATGATTCACTTCCGCTTCCATGGTTCCATCCGCTGCCAGATCCACTCCCAGATATCTAAAACACTTTACTTCCTCCAGTTTTTCTCCATTCAAACTTACCTCCCAATTGACTTGACCCTCAACCCTACTGTACCTAATAACCTTGCTCTTATTCACATTTACTCTTAACTTTCTTCTTTCACACACTTTACCAAACTCAGTCACCAGCTTCTGCAGTTTCTTACATGAATCAGCCACCAGCGCTGTATCATCAGCGAACAACAACTGACTCACTTCCCAAGCTCTCTCATCCACAACAGACTTCATACTTGCCCCTCTTTCCAAAACTCTTGCATTCACCTCCCTACCAACCCCATCCATAAACAAATTAAACAACCATGGAGACATCACACACCCCTGCCGCAAACCTACATTCACTGAGAACCAATCACTTTCCTCTCTTCCTACACGTACACATGCCTTACATCCTCGATAAAAACTTTTCACTGCTTCTAACAACTTGCCTCCCACACCATATATTCTTAATACCTTCCACAGAGCATCTCTATCAACTCTATCATATGCCTTCTCCAGATCCATAAATGCTACATACAAATCCATTTGCTTTTCTAAGTATTTCTCACATACATTCTTCAAAGCAAACACCTGATCCACACATCCTCTACCACTTCTGAAACCACACTGCTCTTCCCCAATCTGATGCTCTGTACATGCCTTCACCCTCTCAATCAATACCCTCCCATATAATTTCCCAGGAATATTCAACAAACTTATACCTCTGTAATTTGAGCACTCACTCTTATCCCCTTCGCCTTTGTACAATGGCACTATGCACGCATTCCGCCAATCCTCAGGCATCTCACCATGAATCATACATACATTAAAAAACCTTACCAACCAGTCAACAATACAGTCACCCCCTTTTTTTAATAAATTCCACTGCAATACCATCCAAACCTGCTGCCTTGCCGGCTTTCATCTTCCGCAAAGCTTTTACTACCTCTTCTCAGTTTACCAAATCATTTTCCTTAACCCTCTCACTTTTGTTACATATGTCTCGATATATCTGATATTGTGAACCATCGCCATTACATTCCTAGCGTTATCAGTGTGTGGGGATTTCTTGGATGTTATCAGTGTTTAGGGATTTCCTAGCATCATTCACCACTTTCTGACGTCAATTTACCTCCACCGCACAACCTTCTTTGTAACCCCCGACACCTGCGTCCCTCTCATACACATTAGACGGCGCAACATCTCTTGGACCAACGAGGAACTGAACTCAACAGCTTCGTTGGTCGAATCTCAGGTGATTCGGACACACATTGTGGCCTTTTGGAGGAAGGGATGTTATGAGACAGTGTAATACATGTGAAACTAGATTCTCGGTTAGGTAAAGGCCGTTCCCAATATAGAACCAGGTTCGTAAGAACAAACCCACAGCAATGACATTAACAGCACATGCAGTAACCTGGGTTTCAACTGTGTATCTACATTAACCACAGCCAGACCCACCTCGAGTGGTAAGGAATGTAACAAATATCAAGATACCCTGCGTCTTTGCAATGGTCCATCACCCTGGATCGTGTCCTTAACTTGCACACTAGACTATCTGTATGCACAGTGGCAGTCACACGCTGACTCTCAGTGACGTCCGCTTACTGGCAAGTAATTGCTGTTTGTTGGGTTTTACGGCCATCGACCTATGAGGAAGGTCATTAAGCCTGCAACCCTATTTAATGTATGACTGATGTCATCATTCCTAAATATCTATTGAAAAAAAAAGTATATATGTAATTTTGATATAATAATAATAAAGATAAATAATGATAGATATAAGTAATGGAAATAAAAGTTTTGTGGGTATTGGGCCAACGTGGCGGCAAATACCACCCAATCGGTACAGTCTCCACGGTTGCATTTTACCCAAGACTGCGAGAAGATAGGACAGGTTAGGGACAAGCTTCCACCATGACATGAACACAGAATAGATAGTTAGTCGGAGGTCCGCCGACTCAACGCCATGGCGTAGCCGACCTGGAGGATGACCACCTCCCTCCGAGGCCGACCGCCTGATGAATGGACATGTCCACCCACCATGCGACTAGCCCAAGTAGGAGGAGCCGCACACCAAGCCGACTCCGCCACAGTGGAGAATCCACGAACCACCTTACATCATCTTGATTAATTCTGTTTCCCTGAGGAAGACAATCAATTTGTCAATAGTACTCGGGTTATTCCCGAGTATATTAATGATGTTAAAGGAAATGTTTTGGTTGATGTGGTAATTTAAAAATTTCCTTCTATATTGTTCATATCTCCTGCATTTTAGCACTAGATGTTCTATTGTTGCTGTCTGTTTGCACTGTTGGCATACGGCTGGAAAGCTTTTGGTTGTGTATGGCTGCAGGTGGGTGGTGTACGTACAGTTCATTCTGAGGCGGGCCAGTACGACCTCTTCTTTTTTGTTCTTGCGTTACGAGGTTGGCCAGTCCGCCACTTCTTGCTTGCATTTCTTGTTGATGGCCAGGTTGGTCCACTGACTCTGCCACAGAAGATGGATTGATCTCTTCCCCAAGGAAAGGCAGGACTCCAGCTCCCGAGGGATCAGAACGACCTCCTCGAGTTCCGAGGTCGACGTAGCCAAGCTGTCTGCCTGCTCATTGTTGCCGTATATATTGCAATGACCAGGAACCCAGATCAAGATGATGTCTTTCTCACATGAATTTATCTTATCAATAATTTTGCCCTGTTATTCACAGGACTCTGTATATTCAGAGCCTATTGCTTTAAGACCGGAAAGAGAATTGGAAAAAATTATGGCTTTACTGTGATTTGAATTAATTATATAGTCTATGGCTCGATCAATGGCAAACAATTCAGCGCAAAATACAGATGTATGGTTCGGCAAGCGGTATCTGAGTGCACACTCCATCGACCATACACTTGCACCCACACATTCATCCGTCTTGGAGCCATCAGTGTAGAAGTGAACATACGATAAGTGATCAATGATGACCTGACGAAAACGCTGGTGTACCTCGCCCTCCGATGTGTGTGCTATTTTGGTTGGTAGCCAGCTCGTCTTTATGTTAATTTTTGAACCCTCCCAGTGGGATAAGGAATTCTTAACCAGCGAGTCCACTTCATTCACTTTAGTACCGGAGTTCTCACTGAGGAAGTGTATTCTGACGGCTAGGGGCCTGACGCCTCTGTTGACGAGCTGTGAACATTCCAGAATGAGGCAACAGGCGGTTGTATTGTTTCTTCTGGCCATCAGAATACCACTTTGCCACGACAGGATCTCACGTCTTAGTCGGAGAGGAGGTACATGGGCCTCAACTTCCAATCGTGGAACTATGGTACAGGTTAGGTCTCCAAGGCACATTCGCAAACATTTATTCTGTATCATATCCAACCTCCTCGGGGTATACTCGCTCGCCGAAGCATACACCTGAGAGCCATAGTCTAATTTAGATCTAATTAGGGACTTATAAATCATTAATAAAGATCTTCTGTCGGCTCCCCAGACGGAACCCGAAAGGCATTTAAGAACATTTAATCTTTTACTGCAATTTGTTACTAGATAGTCGACATGACTTTTCCAAGTGTCTTTTATCAAAATTTAATCCTAGGAATTTAACCGTATCTCGAAACGGGATCGGGTTGTTGTCTAACGTTAAAAGCAAACTCGGGATATTAATTCTTCGGGTGAAGACAACCGCGATACTTTTGTCAGGTGAGAACTTAAATCCCCACTGTAGCGCCCAACGATGAATGGACTGAAGCGCAGCTTGAACCCGCTCAGCCGAAAATTGTGCACTAGGCGAAGAGTGCCATAGCGCACAATCATCAGCATAAAGCGAGTATTTAAGATCTTGCGGGACGGAAGTTGGAGACAGAATATCATTAATCATAATGTTAAAATATGTTGGGTTAAGAACGCTGCCTTGCGGCACCTCATTCTCTTGGACAAATGTGTCCGAAGTGACACCGAGTGCTGTAAGTTTCACAGCAAAAGTTCTCTTGTTTAAAAAAAATCATATAGATATGGGTAAATAGCTTCTTAAACCAAAAGCATAATGTTTGCTTAAAATTCTGTTTCGCCATGTCATGTCGAAGGCTTTTTCTAAATCTAGAAATACAGCAACCAAAAAACGCACTTTACTAAATGACTCTAGGATAGAATGTTCTAGGAGTATTAAATGATCCAATGTGCCTCTGTTACGACGGAAAGCACACTGTTGATCATTTGATAAACCCTTCGATTCTAACAAAAAAAGTAGCCTTCTGTTAACCATTCTCTCTATGACCTTACAAAGGCAGCTCGTGAGCGCAATAGGTCGAAACGAATTTATATTCGTAAGGCGTCCGGAGCCTTTTGGGATGGGGATGACGTGCGCAAAGTGCCATGAGTTTGGAAACGTTCGAGACGTCCAAATCTCATTGTACAATGCTAACAGCTTAGTCAGGTTAGCCTGACTAAGGTGTTGGATCATCCCGTAAGTGATCCCGCTGGGTCCCGGGCTCGAACCTCTACAGATTTCAGGGCAAGAAGCAATTCTTTCATTGTGAATATTTGGTTATAATCAAAAGTGTCTTCTGTCGCAAAGTCTGGTATCTGCAGCTCGGTCTGGCGCTTGTGGTGTAGGACGCGCGGGTCGTAATTGGCCGAGCTGCTTATTTCTGAGAATCTCCCGGCGAGTGTGTTGGCAATGTCCACCGGGTCGTCGATGATTTGATCTTGGTGGAGGATTTGCGGAGGAAGTGGTAGCTTGTATTTTCTTTTGATTTTATTAATTGTGGACCAGACCTGACTTACTGGTGTGTCCTTGTTCACGGTAGAGACAAAGCCGCGCCAGGAGTCTCGTTTGGCTTGTTTGATAGTTCTTCTTGTCTAAGCCCTCGCACGTTTGTATACAACAAAGTTATTAACTGAAGGCTTGTTGTCGAAAATCGTGTATCTCCTATTGCGCTCACGCAGTGCATTTCGTCAGTCTGGTGTCCACCAAAGAACTCTTAGCTTTGTGGAAATTGTAGAAACCTTAGGTATAGAGTTCTCAGCAGCCTGAGCTCAGTATGGTGGAGGTAACCTTGAGGACTTTTGCATCAATGTCACCACCGGATATATCAAGGACGGGCTTGCCTTGTAAATGACACCCAGTCTGCTTTCTTAGTTAAACTTAGGCGGAGACGGGTTGGTAATTATGTCGCATGAATAAGAAAGACAGATCGGGAAATGGTCACTTCCTAAGGAGTCGTCATAAATACCCCAAGTGATATCGTTAAGTATATCCGGCGATGACAAGGATAAAGCAATTGCCGAGATATTGCCAGTTCGGTCATCTACACGAGTTCCACTACCATCGTTCAGAAGAGTGAGGTTGGCGTTTATCATAAAATCAACCGTTTGTTCTCCCCTGGCGTCTGCCCGGAATGCTTCCCCACTGATAATGATGAACACTGAAGTCTCCTAAAACTACTTTACGGTGAGGTAATTGATTAACAAGCAAGTTTAACTCATCATTTTCAAGTGCATTGGAACCGGAACAATATATTGAACAGATGGCCAGGTATGTGTTATCAAATTTCACTCTACATGCGACAGCGTCTAGAATTCAAAGTCACTCCTGTGTGAGGTAAACTTTGGTGTACATAGATAGCTACCTCACGATTCTCGTCTCTTCTATACGAGTGATAGCTATCTAAAACGGAACAGTCTTCGGCTGTGCCGTTTAGAAGGGTTTCCTGTAAACATATCACGGCTGGCCTATACAGTGTAATCAACAGTTGTAGTTGTGCTTGCTTATGCCTAAGGCCTCTACAATTCCACTGGATGATGTTGAACTTGTTAGTTTAAGAGTTATTCAACCGACCAGTTTTCTTAGCCCGTTTATGTAGGGACTTGGGTGAGTCCCCAGGAGAACATGATCGGTCCCTGGAAGTGGAAGTTCTGCTTTCCATCACCTCTATGTCCTCCAACGAAGAGAACCTGTGAATCACAGACCTCTTTGGTGGAGGTACTGGTGCGATGACGTGCGACGTAGTTTTTTCGATTTAAGTTTAAGGATACGTTAGTGTTGTTCTCTTTCTTATCTTTATGGTTGGAAGAGGATGTGGTGTTGGCATAGGATTTTTTTGTAGGCTTTGGTTGGAGAATTAGGTATAGTGTTTGGTGGAGCTGGGTTCTAGGCAGTGGCGGTCGGCGTGTCACAAGGAGTCTGCGTCGAGATCGTTCGCATAACCAGCTTACATTTCAGAGCCGACGCGTAGGATTCATTAGGTTTAGGAGTCTCATGAGACTCCTTAACCTTCCTCCTAGCCTCGCCATATGAGATGTTGTTTTGCGTCTTAACTGTGCACACTTCTTTCTCAAACTGGAACCGGGGACAGGCCCGATCCAAGCTTGGGTGGTTGCCACTACAGTTAACACACAACATCCTGTTATTCTTACAATCCTCCGCAGTATGACCCTCCTCATCACACTTCTCGCATCTTGCAGAAAGAGTGCAAGACTTTAAAGGGTGACCAAATTTCTGGCTTTTAAAACAACGTAGGGGATTCGGGATATATGGACGAACTTGACAACGGATGTAACCAATCGAGACATTATACGGTAAACGAGATTTTCCGAATGTTAGATTTGTCAGGGGAGTTCTACGTCGTTCGACATTGATAAATTTAGTGATGACCCTGGCAGCGATAACGTCCTCGTTTGCCAGTTCCTTTACAATGTCGTCCTCTGACATATCCCCTGCATGAATTCATGGAAACGGGTATAGAGACCACATCACAAGTGTGGAACTTGGTCAACTTTAGCAGTTCCGCCACCTGATTCGTCGATTTTAATTTAACCAATAAGTCAGCACTAGCTAGTTTCCTCACCGTTTTAACAGGCCCAAACCATCCATCAATGATCTTCCTGATTAGGAAGGGATTGAGGGAGGCGAGGGTCGTTGCTCCGGTCGCATGGGCCAAAACAAAATCAGCGTTTTTGCTTTTGATCGAAGGTCCGTCACCACTTCCCCCTAGGGAGGGAGGCAGTGGATGGCTTACCTGGGTCCATCCTATAGGGGCCTAACCCCAAAGTCTGGGGTGGCAAACCACCCCAGACAGTAGGGGGAAAAAAAAAAGCAATCAGGCAATTGTTTTACGCAGAAAAAAAAATTTCAGGGCGGAGCCGGTCGCACAAAGGCCAGGCGGAGTTCTGCAGACACCAGTCAGTGAAATATCAATTTTGCACAAAAAAAACCTTATAAAGATATTGATGAACAATGCGTTTAGAAAAAATACCTTCAAAACAAAGCTAGGGTAGCGACAACGCAGGGTGGAATAGCTACAACCTAGCTATGAAAGACAACAGCAGCTCTGTACACGTCGGTAGCTGGTGCACGACTGGCAAGTAATTAATGAGGGAAGTGTGACTCTCTTCTGTTACATCTACGACTATATATGGTTTTACATCAATGAATCCTATTCATGCGCCATCTAATGGACGAACCTGGGAAATAAAGAAAACGATGGTAAAGATATCATAGGAAACGAATATTTTTTTTATAACGGAAACTTTACCAAATATCACCAATTGGCAATAATATTCTAATATGTTTTGCACATATATATATACATATATATATATATATATATATATATATATATATATATATATATATATATATATATATATATATATATATATATGTATATATATATATATATATATATATATATATATATATATATATATAGCCTCCACAAGATCATTATCTTGTGGAGGCTAAGGTGAAGATTAGTATGGGTTTTCAGAAAAGAGGAGTGAATGTTGGGGTGAAGAAGGTGGTGAGAGTAAGTGAGCTTGGGAAGGAGACCTGTGTGGGGAAGTACCAGGAGAGACTGTGTACAGAATGGAAAAAGGTGAGAACAATGGAAGTAAGGGGAGTGGGGGAGGAATGGGATGTATTTAGGGAATCAGTGATGGATTGCGCAAAAGATGCTTGTGGCATGAGAAGAGTGGGAGGTGGGCTGTTTAGAAAGGGTAGTGAGTGGTGGGATGAAGAAGTAAGAGTATTAGTGAAAGAGAAGAGAGAGGCATTTGGACGATTTTTGCAGGGAAAAAATGCAATTGAGTGGGAGAAGTATAAAAGAAAGAGACAGGAGGTCAAGAGAAAGGTGCAAGAGGTGAAAAAAAAAGGGCAAATGAGAGTTGGGGTGAGAGACTATCAGTAAATTCTAGGGAGAATAAAAAGATGTTCTGGAAGGAGGTAAATAGGGTGCGTAAGACAAGGGAGCAAATGGGAACTTCAGTGAAGGGCGTAAATGGGGAGGTGATAACAAGTAGTGGTGATGTGAGAAGGAGATGGAATGAGTATTTTGAAGGTTTGTTGAATGTGTCTGATGACAGAGTGGCAGATATAGGGTGTTTTGGTCGAGGTGGTGTGCAAAGTGAGAGGGTTAGGGAAAATGATTTGGTAAACAGAGAAGAGGTAGTAAAAGCTTTGCGGAAGATGAAAGCCGGCAAGGCAGCAGGTTTGGATGGTATTGCAGTGGAATTTATTAAAAAAGGGGGTGACTGTATTGTTGACTGGTTGGTAAGGTTATTTAATGTATGTATGATTCATGGTGAGGTGCCTGAGGATTGGCGGAATGCGTGCATAGTGCCATTGTACAAAGGCAAAGGGGATAAGAGTGAGTGCTCAAATTACAGAGGTATAAGTTTGTTGAGTATTCCTGGTAAATTATATGGGAGGGTATTGATTGAGAGGGTGAAGGCATGTACAGAGCATCAGATTGGGGAAGAGCAGTGCGGTTTCAGAAGTGGTAGAGGATGTGTGGATCAGGTGTTTGCTTTGAAGAATGTATGTGAGAAATACTTAGAAAAGCAAATGGATTTGTATGTAGCATTTATGGATCTGGAGAAGGCATATGATAGAGTTGATAGAGATGCTCTGTGGAAGGTATTAAGAATATATGGTGTGGGAGGCAAGTTGTTAGAAGCAGTGAAAAGTTTTTATCGAGGATGTAAGGCATGTGTACGTGTAGGAAGAGAGGAAAGTGATTGGTTCTCAGTGAATGTAAGTTTGCGGCAGGGGTGTGTGATGTCTCTATGGTTGTTTAATTTGTTTATGGATGGGGTTGTTAGGGAGGTAAATGCAAGAGTCCTGGAAAGAGGGGCAAGTATGAAGTCTGTTGGGGATGAGAGAGCTTGGGAAGTGAGTCAGTTGTTGTTCGCTGATGATACAGCGCTGGTGGCGGATTCATGTGAGAAACTGCAGAAGCTGGTGACTGAGTTTGGTAAAGTGTGTGGAAGAAGAAAGTTAAGAGTGAATGTGAATAAGAGCAAGGTTATTAGGTACAGTAGGGTTGAGGGTCAAGTCAATTGGGAGGTGAGTTTGAATGGAGAAAAACTGGAGGAAGTGAAGTGTTTTAGATATCTGGGAGTGGATCTGTCAGCGGATGGAACCATGGAAGCGGAAGTGGATCATAGGGTGGGGGAGGGGGCGAAAATTTTGGGAGCCTTGAAAAATGTGTGGAAGTCGAGAACATTATCTCGGAAAGCAAAAATGGGTATGTTTGAAGGAATAGTGGTTCCATCAATGTTGTATGGTTGCGAGGCGTGGGCTGTGGATGGAGTTGTGCGCAGGAGGATGGATGTGCTGGAAATGAGATGTTTGAGGACAATGTGTGGTGTGAGGTGGTTTGATCGAGTAAGTAACGTAAGGGTAAGAGAGATGTGTGGAAATAAAAAGAGCGTGGTTGAGAGAGCAGAAGAGGGTGTTTTGAAATGGTTTGGGCACATGGAGAGAATGAGTGAGGAAAGATTGACCAAGAGGATATATGTGTCGGAGGTGGAGGGAACGAGGAGAAGAGGGAGACCAAATTGGAGGTGGAAAGATGGAGTGAAAAAGATTTTGTGTGATCGGGGCCTGAACATGCAGGAGGGTGTAAGGAGGGCAAGGAATAGAGTGAATTGGAGCGATGTGGTATACAGGGGTTGACGTGCTGTCAGTGGAGTGAATCAAGGCATGTGAAGCGTCTGGGGTAAACCATGGAAAGCTGTGTAGGTATGTATATTTGCGTGTGTGGACGTGTGTATGTACATGTGTATGGGGGGGGGGGGTTGGGCCATTTCTTTCGTCTGTTTCCTTGCGCTACCTCGCAAACGCGGGAGACAGCGACAAAGTATAAAAAAAAAATATATATATATATATATATATATATATATATATATATATATATATATATATATATATATATATATATATATATATATATATATATATATATCTTTCTTTCTTCTTTGAAACTATTCGCCATTTCCCGCATTAGCGAGGTAGCGTTAAGAACAGAGGACTGGGCCTTGAGGGAATACCCTCACCTGGCCCAATTCTCTGTTCCTTCTTTTGGAAAAAAAAAAAAAAAAAAAAAAAAATACTTCCCATGTATTCTCTGCGTGTTGTAGAAGGCGATTAAAAGGGGATGGAGCGGGGAGCTGGAAATCTCCCCTCTTAATTTTATTTTTTTAATTTTCCAAATGAAGGAACAGAGAAAGGGGCCAGGTGAGGATATTCCTTCAAAGGCCAAGTCCTCTGTTCTTAAGGCAGCCTCGTTAACGCTAATGTTTCACATACCCTGGTTCAATCCATTAACGGCACGTCGACCCCGGTATATCACATGGTTCCAATCCATTCTATTCCTTGCACGCCTTTCATCCCCCCCCCTGTATGTTCAGGCCGCGATCGCTCAAAATCTTGGTCTCCCACTTCTCGTTCCCTCCACCTTCATAACACATATATCTTGTTTGTCAATCTTTCCTCACTCATTCTCTCCATGTGACCAAACCATTTCAATACACCCTCTTCTGCTCTTTTCAGCAGCACTTTCTATTACCACACATCTCTCTTACCCTTACATTTCTTACTCGATCAAACCACCTCACACCATACTACTGTACCTAATAACCTTGGTCTTATTCAAATTTACTCTCAGTTTTCTTCTTTCACACACTTTACCAGACTCGGTCACCAACCTCTAAAGTTTCTCACCCGAATCAGCCACCATCCATAGACAAATTAAACAACCGTGAAGACATCACGCACTCATGCCGCAAACCGACATTCATCAGGAACCAATCACTTTCCTCTCTTTCTACTCGTACACATGCCTTACATCCTTGATAAAAACTTCTCACTGCTTCTAACAGCTTACCCCCCACTCCATATACTCTTAATACCTTCCACAAAGCATCTCTATCAACTCTGTCATGTGCCTTCTCCAGATCCATAAATGCTACATACATATCCGTCTGTTTTTTCTAAGTATTTCTCACACACATCCCTCAAAGCAAACACCTGATCCACAGATCCTTTACCACTTCTAAAACCACACTGCTCTTTACCAGTCTGATGCTCTATACATACCTTTACCCTCTCAAGCAATAACCTCCCATATAATTTCCCAAGAATACTCAACAAACTCATGCCTCTGTAATTTGAACACTCACCTTTATCTCCTTTGCCTTTGTACAGTTTCACTATGCATGCATTCCGCCAATCCTCAAGCACTTCACCGTGAACCATACATACACTGAGTATCCTTACCAACCAGTCAACAACTTAGTCACCCCCTTTTTTAAGAAATTCCACTGCAATACCATCCAAACCCGTCGCCTTGCCGGCTTTCATCTTCCGCAAAGCTTTCACAACCTCTTCTCTGTTTACCAAACCAATTTCCCTGACCCTTTCACTTCGTACACCACCTCGACCAAAACACCCAATATTTGCCACTCTTACCATCAAACACATTCAACAAACTTTCAAAATACTCACTCCATCTTCTCACTTCACTACTGCTTGTTATTACCTACCAATTAGCCCCCTTCACCGATGTTTCCATTTGTTTTCTTGTCTTACGCACTTTATCTACCTCCCTCCAAAATATCTTTTTATTCTCCATAAAATTCAATGTTACTATCTCACCCCAACTCTCATTTGCCCTCTTTTTCACCTTTTGAACCTTTCTCTTGATCTCCTGCCCCTTTCCTTTATACATCTCCCAGTCATTCGCACTGCCTCCCTGAAAAAATCGTCCAAACGCCTCTCTCTTCCCTTTCACTAACAATCTTACTTCTTCATTCCGTTGCTCAGTACCCTTTCTAATCTGCCCACCTCCCACCTTTCTCATGCCACAAGTATCTTTTGTGGAAGCCTTCACTGCTTCCCTGAATCCATCTGTCTCGCTCTTTTTCAAAATTTCTCCGTTCTTTCTATCTTATCCTGTAGTAGTCAGTTTTGCTCTCTCTGTTCATCAGCTTTTAGCATATCCTAGGCTCAGTCGCAGCTTCTCAGCAAATCTGAGTGTGGGTTGGGATCAAAGCCTGTGTGGAGCGGGCTCGGTCCCCTTGGTAAGTACTTCTTACAGCAAATCTTACGCATATGAACGCACTATGCCAAATACCTTCTCAGAATCAACTTTCATCAAAATGATGTTATGCTATGATCGTAATACCTGAGCCTTGGTTAGATATAAAAGATAGAAATTTCCTAATGAAATATAAAAAAAATTGCAATTCTAGGATACAGCATATTCAAGTGACAGATGATACAAGGTAAGCGATGGTGTTTAAGTCAATCCTTAACCGCAAAGATTTTGTAACTGTCAATTAAAACTCCGCTTTTGTGGAACTTAGAAAAAAGTTATGTAAGAAAAAACTTAGATTAGTTTTCAGGTCCCCGCAGATATAGAAATACATAGATATAGATATATCCATACACCAGATATAGAAAAGAGACTTTATGACAAGTTAATACAGATCGTAATGAAAATGCTTTGATTGCAACGAGAGATTTTCACATACCGGCAGCCCTCTTCGTGCCGCAGATTTGGGTGTAGTGTCTTCCCAAAACTTGAGAAACCTACTCGCGATCAAAACATATTATAAGCTCTGGCTACATATGAGGATCTTCTGTACGATATAATAGTCAGGTAGCTTTCAACGCTGTTGCCAAAACTAGTCAACACAAGTCATGAGACTATATCATATTAAAGACTTCAAGAATCTTAATGATCTTCGGATTGCTCGTCAACAGTGAAAAGATGTGGATGTAGCATAGATATGCTTCAGTTAGACATTCAAAGTAGTGGAAGGAACGTAGTGCTGATGCGTAACAGATAGACATTTTCCAGAAATAAGCCAAAATGGTGAAATAGTAAGATTAGTTCTGATTGTTGCCTACTAGAATAGCACCTAGGGAAAACATGATAAGAAAGAAATAACGTGATAGGGTAAGTTATGTAAATTCGTGAAGAAATATTGAAGACTCATACGTCAAAGTAAAGGTCATTATGAAGTGTACATTGATGAAAATACCAAAAGAAGACTTAATGAACTCTATGGTTATGTTATGGGCGAGAGGGTCCTTGGCTAGTCAACTGGTCCATTGATTACGAATAACAGTGACATAGATCAAGACAATGACGTCATGGCAAATAATGTACTAAGATTCTTTTTTTCCTCACCGTATCCACCACTATGGACACATGTGCCAAATCCAGTCCCACCACTTGGAGAGAACATATTGCAACATATCAGAGATACTATGAATATCAAAGGGAATGAAGGAAACAGAACGGCAGGTTGTGATGACCTTTATGAGGAAGCAATGAAAGAAGTTTGAAAATGAGATAGGTAAGCCCTTGACCGCTCTCTTCAATACGTTACCTCCGTATGAAACTTCACGTCTGGCAAATTTTCGATGAAGTTCTTTTTATACCTGCCAAACACAGCAGGATTCTGATCCCATCTGCCAACTGCTGATCGAGATATTGCGTTTTCTATTCTGTCTGTTCATCCGGCTCGTCAAGCTTTCTGCTTGCTCGAGTCAGACCAACTGTTTCGTTCGTCGATCCGGACGCTTGGTCATGTAGCACCACTCACACTCCTTGCTGGTTGAGCCACGGTGTGTTTTGGTGTACCCGCTTCTGCCGAAACAGCTGCTCTGCCATCTTCCTAGACTGCATCCGCAACCCTTGTTTTACAGCAGCTATAACCTCCTCTTGCTTTCCTATTTGGTTCTGCAAGTGTCTCTGCACTTCGACCTGGGCTGGTGACTGCTTCTTTAAGCCTTGTTCCAGGCAATGACCTACCTTGTTCACTTGATGGATAAGGACTTCACATATCTGCTACTATGAATGGGTCACGTTGTCACCCTGCTGCTGTTTCTAAGCTAGCTTATCAAGTATCTCCACTATCACTGGATCAAGTTACCATCTGCTGCTGTTAGTGGAGATTATCTTACAAATTTGCTGCTGCTGCTGAGTCGTGGTCAACATCCAAAGTCGTCACATTGGTGCTCGATATAGGCTTACGGTGCTCATATTGCAAACGGTGGTGCAGCCAAGTCAATGCGTAACAACTTACTAATCATTGCCCAAGCTCTAGTAGTAGGTGGACAACTTTTATCTGAGGGACTGTATTTACGTGTGATCTCAAATCATGTTGACAATACTCACTAGGGATACGATATTGAGTAGCTGTTTACCTCCTTTCTCTAGTAAGATGTAAAAACATTCACTGGGGCACTTTACTGACTGATTATTAAGGTCCTGAATTTAGATCTAGTAGTGTGGCGACCATATCCATTAAGAAGACCACGTGCAATGGTGATGAGTACACTGTCTAAGAAGACCTTAACCATTAATGAAGTTTGTCCGGGAGGGTAAGATTCACCAGTGCATGCTGTTTACAGACAATTTGGCTGTTGAGAGAACACTCTATGTAGAAAAGGCTTTTGTTAAGTTCCAGGAAAAGAATAATGTCATCTAAGCATTGTTTTTGGTAAGAGCTTGGAAATAAATGAGCTATATTTACTCAAGGCGATTTCTTTACCTTCCAACACTTATTATTTATTTTGCTGAAAGATAACGCGTTCACACAAGCCGATTTCGTCGCTGTAGCACGACTGATGTCAAGGACCTTCGGTATTTGTTCACAGGTGAACAAATTGTTGTTGTGATGTACGTAGTGGCCCTCAAGTTCCTGGGAAATGTCCAACTGGCAAAATATCTTGCCATCACCTGAAGCTTCTCACGGTAGAGATATGGGTCTTAACCGATGTAGCCTCGCTCCTCACCTCTAACGTTACCACTCAGTGGGTCTCGCCACCAGAGAGGGGAAGATGATTGGGACCGAGATGGCAGCGGCTTTGACGTGCCTGTGTGTGGTTACTATGGTAAGGGTGTTATTCTAATGGAACGAAGCGGTTAGAGATTTCTTCATCTATTCTTGTCTTTACAAGTTATCTGTTACGAGTTGTGTATTATAAGTTGTCTCTACCACTGACGTTTGTTATATAGATCGTCTCACTTTTATTTTCATATCTTAATCATTGATGGAACAAATGCGGGGGTAATATTCTGAGTCGAAAGTGTGGGATTAAACCGATGGGATGAACAGCTGGAGCGGCTTCGTACGTAAACTGTAAGCTTCCCAAGAGGTTCCCAAGGCTTAGTGGTCGCTGAAGGATGATTTGATTACTGATAGCAAACCCATACCTAGTACTTGTTTTTATAAGTGGATTTAATCCGAACCTTACGTGAGCTATGCAACCAATCCTGACGACATTTATTACAATCCAACAATTGGGGAAAGTTGCCAGTCTCCACATCAACATCCTCTTGCAGTAGATGTTTATGCTTGTGGTAATGAACATTTCGATCATTACTATCTGTTTAGGAAAACGGGATCACTTTATCTGAAAAACCAATGAAGCTTGTCTTGTGAGCACTTTTGCTTATACCATATTTACAGGGAACACCTCACACCTCCTAGTAATGAATGTAAAAGCACCCTCTCCGACAACCCTAGTCGTGTCTCAAAGCCTAACTGTAAATGTTTATCAACCACTGAAAAGTCTTCGGTTATCTAACGTGTAAATACTTTTAGCTATTTGTTCGTCTTAACTATACTTTAACTTATATAGACATAAATGTATCCAGCATGAGATCTGAGAGATGTCAGACGGTGTGAGCTTGAGTTTTGCCAGTATCAGCGGCTACGTAAGTGTATACCACTACAAGCCCATCCCGTGAACGATAGCGCAATACTGAGGTTACACCTGGTCTTTCTCACTTCCTACTGGGCGGATGATTATGACAGAGTTGGTTCATTGCCTACACTTGCAGCCTTACATAGGGGAGACTCGTCTATTAGACGGATAGAGTGGATACGGTTTTATGATTTCACACACACACACACACACACACACAAACACACACATTCGCCCGTTATATGTAGACGATGACTGTATAATCACAAATTCTTATAACAAGACCCCTAAATAGGTAGGGAAGGTAAGAATGTAGCAAAGATGAAGATATATTTTTGACTTGACCTATACGTAAGCCGAGTGATGCTGGTGAAGGAGGCATGACATATTCGGTTGTGAATATTGGCGTTTCTGGTGAACTATTTTCAGAACAGTCTGGCCCACGAAGGTGAGTCTAGGGCCGTCTGGTGCCATAGTATAGAACTACTAAATCAGTCATAAAATTTCTTGGATCTGCTAATGGAAAACTCTCACATTACATGAATTCATTCTTCTCTCCGTGAGTGAGAAAATCCTTGAGGAGAACCTTCCTGTTGCCGTACTCATCATGAGATGTGGTCTGTGTTGGCAGGGCAGCGTTGTGGTGGGGGTTTCGGGCCAGGGGGGTGACTGGGGGTTGGTGATGGACCGCCTTCACGAGTCCGCCTTGGCGGGCAGCAGCCACCAGAGCCCCACCTACCTGCTGCCTCTGCTCCAGCCAGATGGATCTTTCTCCGACTTGCCGGTCAGTCTATGCACCCCATGTTGCCACGACAAGCGCGGGGCTTTTGCTGGGGGTCCCCAAATGATAACGAATATACTGATCATGCTTTTTGTTGAATGATGAAAATACAGAGGAGCTTTTCCTGTCTAGGATGAAGTCTTGCGTCCTGCTTCTACTAGATTTCTCTTTCTTGCTCATGGCTTTGATATCTCCAAAGGGATCTCCAAAAGCCTCTCTAATTCGGCTTCCCCCCCCCCCACACACACGGCCCCAAAACCCCGGGGGGCCCCTTCCCCTTTTTTTTTAAAAAATTTTTTTTCCCAAAAAACCCCCCAATTTTAAAAAAATTTTTCCCCCCCGGGGAAAACCGGGGGGTTTTGGGGCCTTCCCCCCTTTGGGGGGGGGGGGTTTTTTTTTTTTTTGGGGGGGAAAAAGGGGGGGGGGTTTTTTTGGGGGGAAGGGCCTTTTCCCCCAAAACCCCCCCCCCGGGTTTTTCCCCCCCCCAAAAAAGGGTTTTTTTTTCCCCCCGGGTTTCCCCCCCCCCCCCCCCCCCCCCCCCTGGGGCCCCCCCCCCCCCCCTTTTTTAAAATTTTTTTAAAGGAAAAACCCCTTTTTTTTTTTTGGTTTTCCCCTTTTCCCCCTTTTTTTTTTTTGGCCCGGGGTTTTTTTTCCCCCCCCCCCCCTTTTTTAACCCCTTTTCCCCCCCCCCCCCCCCCCGGGCCCTTTTTAAAAGAATTTTAAAAAAACCCCCAAAAAAACCCCAAAAGGGGGAAAGGGGGGGGGGTTTTTTTTTTTTTTTAAAACCCCTTTTTTTTTTTAAAAGGGGTTTTTTTCCCCCTTTGGGAAAAATTTTCCCCCGGGGCCCCCGGGGGGGGTTTTTTTTTAAAAAAATTTTCCCAAAAAAAAAATTTTTTTTTTTTTCCCAAAAGTTTTATTTTTCTTTGGTTTTTTTCCTTTTTCCCCCCGGGGGTTTTTTTAGGGAAAAATTTTTTTTTAAAGGGGGGGGGGGTTTTTTGGGGGGTTTTTTTTTTTGGGGGCCCCCCCCCCCAATTTTTTTCCCCCCAAAGGGGTTTTTTTTTCCCCCCTTTTAACCCCCTTTTTCCCCAATTTTTTTGGGGGCCCCAAAATAAAAATTTTATTTTTTTTTGGTTAAAAAGGGGGGTTTTTCCCGTTTTGGGGTTTTTTCCCCTTTTTTTTTTTTTTTTTTAAAAATTCCCCCTTTCTCCAGTCATCTCCTTATGTCAGCTATGATCTTGTTATCCTCTTCCTGTTCTACAGGTATCATTTCGGCCACTCTGCTTGTGAGCTGTCTATGCGTGTCTCTGCTGTTCAGTCTTGCGCAACCTACACCATGTGTTTGCCTACTGCTTCCTATAGTTTCTGTGAGGAGACCGGCCACACGAGGATTGACCGTTATGACGCCTCCTTTCATTCAGTGAGGTTTTGGAATTCCCTTCCTCCTCCTGTCTTTTCCTCATCTCAGAGAGTTTCTTCCTTTAGGAGACTGGTCTACGAACACCTGAGGAATTCTGATTATTTGCAGCAGCAGCAGCAGCAGTAGTAGTAGTAGTAGTAGTAGTAGTAAGAGTAGTAGTAGTAGTAGTAGTAGTAGTAGTAGTAGTAGTAGTAGTAGTAGTAGTAGTAATAGTAGTAGTAGTGGCAGTAGTAGTGGTAGTAGTGGCAGTAATAGCAACAACAGCAGCAGCAGCAGTAGTAGTAGTAGTAGTAGTAGTAGTAGTATAGTAGTAGTAGTAGTGGCAGTGGTAGTAGTTGTGGAAGTAGCAGCAACAACAGCAGCAGTATTAGTAGTAGTAGGAGTAGTAGTAGTAGTGGTAGTAGTAGTAATAATGGTACAAGTAGTAGTAGTAGTAGTAGTAGTAGTAGTAGTTTTAATAGTAGTAGTTGTAGTAGTAGTGGCAGCAGCAGTAGTAGAAGTAATAGTAGAAGTAGTAATATTATCTTAACAGGAAAACCTTAGTTTGACATTCATGAATATTTCCAGTACGTGAGCTGCATAAAACACTCACTGATTTAATACCACTTGAAGGAATTGCGATGTTGTCCAATCCATTTGTGACAGATAACTCTAACATTCGTAATCCGACTCAATTCCCTTCACTTCATTCTGTCATACCCGAGTTTAGCAGCTATTTATTGCCTTTTCCTTAATATGTCCATCTCTTCATGAACTTAAACCAAAGTACTGTGATCGTTCACTTGATACTCATATCCATTGCACTCACTGTCAACAGGAGACTTCGATTCCACTTTGTAAGATACATAACACAGTTTGTAAACTTGACTGACGCTTACGAACACCAACACACATTCTCACCTTTATACCTGTGGGACCTGGACCTTGGCAGTACGGGAAGGATGCATCGGGTGCTTTCGGGACCCACGGAAGGCGCCAGGGGGCGCTCGCCTACCACTATCTAAACGGCGAAAATCTAGCCCAGGAGATCCTCAGCTGCTTCAGCTACATCACCTACGATGCCCCTGGAAACATAGGTACAACTCGACGGAGATTTATCTACTAATACAGGTATCTTTCTGCTTGTGTTCCTCCCACGTCACTAGCTAGATCACGCAATACTCAGCAAGCTGCTGCTGCGTCACATGATTAATGTGCGGCCGTTGACAACTCAAGGGTGGGCCGTTTTGAAAACTGTTTCTTTCCCTACACCTCGAAGCTCTGCGAGTCTCTACCTTCTCATGTCTTTCCCAATAACTATGACCTGGCACATTTATAAAAGACTTTTTTTTTTTTCAACGTTATTCCCAATTTATCAACACTTCCTCCCTTCTCTCTTTTTTTTTTTCCTTTCATAATCTTCTCTTGTTTCAATTAAGGCCCAGCCTTGATATGAACTCTTTCCGTGACTCGAGCCTCCAACGGAAAGAACAAAAGAATTATCCTCCAAGGCAAGGGACTGTTGTAACACATTAGACTAAGACCGTATAATTCGTGACAAACGAAAGATACACCAGAACAGGAACACATTAAAGAACAACATCACCGACTTGAAACCAATTGGTACATGCTTAAGGGAAACAGAAAATAGAAAACAGAGACGCAAATCATATACATATGCAAGACCTCGATATATGTAGGATTATGGGTCACACTTGATTGCCACAGAGCCTCAGTATGGGAGCGGAGTCCACATAGCCATCAATGAACACGACGACCATTGCTTAGGATAACTTGACTAATTTCCTTAAATTAACATGTAACAACACTACACACGCATCCCTAGTCTGCTGGCGGGTATGTAGATGATAACAAATATGAGTAGCCTGTACACGATCATAACACATGAAAAACATCACATACACTCTGTATATATTTTCCACTTCTCAGCTACATCTTCCCCTTCCTTGTTCCCCTCCTTTCCACTCAGTAATTATAAAAACAAAACGCTCTCCTGCCTTACTTCGAAGGCTTACTTGCCCGGCGCCAATTCCATTTCCCCACGTCTGTCTACAGGCTTGTGTGTGAGCTGGGATCCCCACATGTACTTCACACGCTCGCACCAGAGATAGTATGAGTGACCTTGGTGTGTTAAGCGATGTGAAGTCAGCGATGTGCAGTTTACAAAGCCCGCTGGTGCTCCACACAACACCCCCAGGCTGTACACTGTATCAAGTTCACTGATGCCTTCTAGGCTGCTCAAGAAAAAAAAAACATGGATGTCAACACCGGTTTTGACCCTATGTAGGGAGCTTTATGTTGATTATAAATGATGACAAATGACTATAGAGCAAACCTGATGGGCTGTCGGAGTGTCGCAGGAAATGCATCGATCAGAAAGGTAGAGAGACACTGTTAATATAACAACTATGTTGCATTGATAACGTTGAGGGGACGTAAAGATACTTAGAGAGTTGCCATAGCTGATGGAGGAGCTGGAAGAGAAGAGAAATGGTGTCTCTACTAGAGAGGTGAGTCACTATCTCGTTCTGTGGTGGTAGTGCTGCTGCTGCTGGAAAGATGAGTCACAGGCTGGTCTTGTGGTGGTATTGCTGCTGGAGAGGTGAGTCACTGACTGGTCTTGTGGTGGTAGTGCTGGAGAGGTGAGTCACTGACTGGTCTTGTGGTGATAGTGCCTGGAGAGGTGAGTCACTGACTGGTCTTGTGGTGGTAGTGCTGGAGAGGTGAGTCACTGACTGGTCTTGTGGTGTGCTGCTGGAGAGGTGTCACTGACCGGTCTTGTGGTGGAGGTAGCACTAGAGAGGTGAGTTACTGTCTCGTCCTCTGGTGGTGCCGCTAGAGAGATGAGTCCCTGTCTCATCTTGTGGCGCTGCTGCTGGCGAGGTGAGACTCTGCCTAGTCTTGCGGTACTGTTACTGGAGAGGTGAGTCGTTACCTGGTCTTATGAAACAGGCACTGTTCGTCGAATTCTATCTAGAGTACATGCACACATATAAAAGTGTTCCGTATTATCACATGTTTCTTTGCTCTTGCATGGGCCCCGTTACATGTGGTATTCCACTACGATATCAGGCCCTCAACACCACCACAGGTAATATTCTGTAGAGATTGCACATCTGACGCACTTTGCACCAATGAGATACGCTCTCATAACATCACATACCGACGAACCATGACAGAGTGTTTCTGCATAGATCTGTGTCCCCAAACGTATATGCTGTTCATAAAGACCTGTTGCTTCTGACACAGAAACTGTTCTCTGACAGGAGGCTGACAAGGAGGAGGAAAACACTTGTGATGTTGGGGGAAGATTATGAGAGTAAAACCAGACTTTTACTGTGAATCTTCTCCCGCCCACACAGACTTGAACTGGTGGGGCCACCTGATTGGGACACCATCGAAAATGTGGGAGGGCGCAGTGTTGGCCAGAGGCGTCCTCCCCAAGAATCTTCTCCACGACTTCCTTGATAGGTAAGAGTGCCATTATTTATCATCATTGCTGTTAGTACTATAACTCTTCTTTATCCTCACGTTCTTACCACTTGGACGCGACTCTACCACCTCCGAGGACGATTTACATTGGAGATGTACCGGATATCTGAATTCAAAGATCCGTGGATGTGGATGCGAATATCAGGCTTAAATATTTTGCGGATGCGGATGCGAATATCATGACTATGACATCCTCTTGGATGCGGATGCGGATGCGGATGTTTTAAGGATATCTTGTTATGTTGATAGATTAAGAATGATTCATTCGTTATCAAACATCAATTATTTCCAAAAGGCAGTTCCTTTCGCTACAAAAGTTCTGTGTGATTGTAGTTTCTTATTGTTATGACGAGTTTCAGCCACACAAGTTGTGTGTTATCAGGATGTGGGATGGGGACCCAACAGGTCGTGCATCTCACCAACCACTTTCCCCAACCTCCACCCTTCTGAAAGGGGTTAACTTAACTCCTATTCTGTTGACAACTATTCTTTCATCACTCAATCAGTCAGTATCAAAGTTTAAGATAGGCAAGTTCTTCTTGAAAAACAACATTTTCTCTGGCTTTTCCTGCTAAAAGTCGCTTATGTTTTGCATCATAGATCAGGCCAGCAAAACTGAATAGCTACTCACTAGGGACTCTGCTTGGAGGACAGCAAAGATATCGGCAAGCGACCTTCGCCAAATCAGAGTAGATTCTCACCTTTTCTTTCCACCATCGCAAACTGTCTTCACTTGTTTCACTGACTCTCATTTCCATGTGATAACCTCTCATTATCTTCCACTGCACTCTTCGTTGATGCATGTGTCTCTTCCGCTTCATCATCACTATTGGAAGCATGAACAGAGGCCATTGCTTCATCCAATGCTCCATAGGTGTTGGTTGTGTTAAATGTTTGTGTTTTGTAGTCTCCTCCTCCTTTTCTGGTTAGTTCGTCGTGTTTATTTGTCTTGGTGTTCAGCTGCGTCAGCTCTTCAATAGTCTGGCAACTGATCTTACTTGATCAGTAATGTGAGAAGAGGAAAAGAATTTACTTTTATATCTTGGATCAAGATATGTTACAACTCTGTACAACTCTTCACGTTCAAGCTAGAAACATCTTTTTCTAACATCATATTGCAATGGTGGGCTTATGATGTTTACTGCTTGTGTTGCTCTTTTTATCTTAAGATGATTCAATCATTGATTCGATATCTGGTTCAGAGTCTGAAACTGAGGTATTAATTATTTCAGGAACTTCTGATGTGCTTGGTTGAAGAGTGGTTTTCAAGGAAACTACAAGAGGTGTCACATTACTTACTGTAGATACTGAGTCACTTACTCTTTGTGTGATATCTTCATAAGGATGCATAGCTTTTGCACATTTGGACATCATTGACCATTCAGTGATGCTGTGTTGCTTTATTTATTCATTTCTAGTGTTCTTTTCAGCATGTGCAAGGTACTGTTCCACCTTGTGGGTGTATCATGGACAACACATAGCCTGGGTTCTTTAATCCTGTCCTGAATCCTTTTTAGTTCATCTTGTGACATCGTTGAGTGATGAAAATGAGGAGAAATGCTACGACATTTCTGGATTATCTTGTCTATTTCATCCTGTGATGATATTCCAGTTTTAATAACTTGTTATATATTCTGCAACTTGTATTTTATGCACAGGCACAATCCAAATTATTTACACCTGACACGAATAGCGTTCTTTTCATATATGTAACAGCACCACGCAAAACACAGTGCACATTTATACTAGAAATGCTCCACTTCATCAAGAAATCATCATTCTAGAAATATACTCTCCTGTGTGCCGTTCTTGTAGTGCTTCAGCACCTAACACAAAGTTCAGTCTTTCAAAGTCCTTGCTGAGAGTATGTGCAGTTAGACTCTGCAATGAAACACCTGCTGAGGTATCTGACCACACATCAGTTGTGAACGAAATCTTGCTGTCCTGCTTCACTACATCAATCAATCCTTTTATTTCATTGTAAACAGACTCATACAAGTTTCGCTGCTTCAGTCCTGTATTGTGGAGCAGCTTCAGCCATCAGTCTCGTGAATCCTATGTCCTCAACATAGCTGACTAGCAAGACATCTATTACTAACATTTCTGCTACACAATTATCCAGCTTCTTTGATTCAAAATAAGAAGCATCGCACAGTTTTCCACTCTGAAAATATTCTTCAACATTTCTTTGATTAATGTTTGGCTTCACTTTTTGCAAGTTCTTTTTTTTTCTCTTTAGTTTCTCCTCAAACTTTTATCTTTCTTCTGCTTCTAACTCTTCAAGCTGTTCTTCGTGCATTAATTTCAAATGATTTTTCAAAGACGGAGTTCTACCTCCCTCTCGTGAATAATCTTTATCTTTTTTGCACAAAAGACACTGCACTGAGCACTTGGTTGTTCCACGAAGTATTCCCACACTTGACCGTTTCTTGACGTCAATGTACATATATAAAAGAGAGTCAGTAAAGCTTGGTCAACTTGATGATTTCACTTCAAGCAGTGTGATCGACTGACACACTACCAACCCCGTAGCAAGCTCGTCTACACTGCGACCAGTGCGTGATTACAGATGGCACACGGTAACTCCCCCACAACACTTGGTAAAAAGCTCAACCCTACCGTACCTAATAACCTTGCTCTTATTCACATTTACTCTTAACTTTCTTCTTTCACACACTTTACCAAACTCAGTCACTAGCTTCTGCAGTTTCTCACATGAATCAGCCACCAGCGCTGTATCATCAGCGAACAACAACTGACTCACTTCCCAAGCTCTCTCATCCACAACAGACTTCATACTTGCCCCTCTTTCCAAAACTCTTGCATTCACCTCCCTAACAACCCCATCCATAAACAAATTAAACAACCATGGAGACATCACACACCCCTGCCGCAAACCTACATTCACTGAGAACCAATCACTTTCCTCTCTTCCTACACGTACACATGCCTTACATCCTCGATAAAAACTTTTCACTGCTTCTAACAACTTGCCTCCCACACCATATATTCTTAATACCTTCCACAGAGCATCTCTATCAACTCTATCATATGCCTTCTCCAGATCCATAAATGCTACATACAAATCCATTTGCTTTTCTAAGTATTTCGCACATACATTCTTCAAAGCAAACACCTGATCCACACATCCTCTACCACTTCTGAAACCACACTGCTCTTCCCCAATCTGATGCTCTGTACATGCCTTCACCCTCTCAATCAATACCCTCCCATATAATTTACCAGGAATACTCAACAAACTTATACCTCTGTAATTTGAGCACTCACTCTTATCCCCTTTGCCTTTGTACAATGGCACTATGCAAGCATTCCGCCAATCCTCAGGCACCTCACCATGAATCATACATACATTAAGTAATGTTACCAACCAGTCAACAACACAGTCACCCCTTTTTTTTTTTTTTTTTTATAAATTCCACTGCAATACCATCCAAACCCGCTGCCTTGCCGGCTTTCATCTTCCGCAAAGCTTTTACTACCTCTTCTCTGTTTACCAAATCATTTTCCCTAACCCTCTCACTTTGCACTCCACCTCGACCAAAACACCCTATATCTGCCACTCTATTATCAAACACATTCAACAAAACTTCAAAATACTCACTCCACCTCCTCACATCACCACTACTTGTTATCACCTCCCCATTAGCCCCCTTCACTGAAGTTCCCATTTGTTCCCTTGTCTTACGCACTTTATTTACCTTCTTCCAAAACATCTTTTTATTCTCCCTAAAATTTAATGATACTCTGTCACCCCAACTCTCATCTGCCCTCTTTTTCAACTCTTGCTCCTTGCTCTTGACCTCCTGCCTCTTTCTTTTGTACATCTCCCAGTCATTTGCATTATTTCCCTGCAAAAATCGTCCAAATGGCTCTCTCTTCTCTTTCACTAATAATCTTACTTCTTCATCCCACTACTCATTACCCTTTCTAATCTGCCCACCTCCCACGCTTCTTATGCCACAAGCATCTTTTGCGCAAGCCATCACTGCTTCCGTAAATACATGCCATTCCTCCGCCACTCCCCTTACCTCCTTTGTTCTCACCTTTTTCCCTTCTCTACTCAGTCTCTCCTGGTACTTCCTCACACAAGTCTCCTTCCCAAGCTCACTTACTCTCACCACTTTCTTTACCCCAACATTCTCTCTTCTTTTCTGAAAACCTCTACAAATCTTCACCTTCACCTCCACAAGATAATGATCAAACATCCCTCCAGTTGCACCTCTCAGTACATTAACATCCAAAAGTCTCTCTTTTGCGCGCCTATCAATTAACACGTAATCCAATAACGCTCTCTGGCCATCTCTCCTACTTACATACGTATACTTATGTATATCTCTCTTTTTAAACCAGGTATTCCCAATCACCAGTCCTTTTTCAGCACATAAATCTACAAGCTCTTCACCATTTCCATTTACAACACTGAACACCCCATGTATACCAATTATTCCCTCAACTGCCACATTACTCACCTTTGCATTCAAATCACCCATCACTATAACCCGGTCTCGTGAAAAAGTGAAAAAGAGGGCAAATGAGATTTGGAGGTGAGAGAGTATCATTAAATGTTAGGTAGACTGAAAAGATGTTTTGGAAGGAGGTAAATAAAGTGCGTAAGACAAGAGAAAAAATGGGAACATTTGGTGAAGGGGGCAAATGGGGAGGTGATAACAAGTAGTGGTGACGTGAGGAGTTGTAGTGAGCATTTTCAAGGTTTGTTGAATGTGTTAGATGATAGAGTGGCAGATATAGGATGTTTTGGTCGAGGTGGTGTGCGAAGTGAGATGGTTAGGGAGAATGATTTGGTAAACAGAGAAGAGGTAGTAAAAGCTTTGCGGAAGATGAAAGCCGGCAAGGCAGCGGGTTTGGACGGTATTGCAGTGGAATTCATAAAATAAAGGGGTGACTGTGTTGTTGACTGGTTGTTAAGGATATTCAATGTATGTATGACTCATGATGAGGTGCCTGAGGATTAGCGGAATGCATGCATAGTGCCATTGTACAAAGGCAAAGGGAATAAGAGTGAGTGCTCAAATTACAGAGGTATAAGTTTGTTGAGTATTTCTAGGAAATTATATGGGAGGGTATTGACTGAGATGGTGAAGGCATGTTCAGAACATCAGATGGGGGAAGAGCAGTGTGGTTTCAGAAGTGGTAGAGGAAGAGTGTATCAGATGTTTGCTTTGAAGAATGTATGCGAGAAAAACTTAGAAAAGAAAATGGATTTGTATGTAGCATTTATGGATCTGGAGAAGGCATATGATATAGTTGATAGAGATGCTTTGTGTGGGAGGCAAGTTGTTAGAAGCAGTGAAAAGTTTTTATCGAGGATGTAAGACATGTGTACGAGTAGGAAGAGAGGAAAGTGATTGGTTCTCAGTGAATGTCGGTCTGCGGCAGCGGTGTGTGATGTCTCTATGGTTGTTTAATTTGTTTATGGATGGAGTTGTTAGGGAAGTGAACGTAAGAGTTTTGGAGAAAGGGCAAGTATTTTGAGCGATAGGAGCCTGAACATACAGGAGGGTGAAAGGCGTGCAAAGCATTGAACCGGGGCATGTGAAGCGTTTGGGGTAAACCATGGAAAGTTTTGTGGGGCCTGGATGTGGAAAGGGAGCTGTGGTTTCAGTGCATTGCACATGGCAGCTAGAGACTGAGTGTCAGAGAATGTGGCCTTTGTTGTCTTTTCTAGCGCTACCTCGCGCGTATGCGGGGGGAGGAGGATGCCATTTCATGTGTGGCGGGGTGGCGATGTGAATGGATGAAGGCAGCAAGCATGAATATGCACTTGTGTATATATGTATATGTCTGTGTATGTATATGTAGGTAAACGTTGATATGTATAGGTATGTATAAGTGCGTGTGTGAGCGTTTATGTATATACATGTGTATGTGGGTGGGTTGGGCCATTCTTTCGTCTGTTTCCTTGCGATACCTCGCTAACGCGGGAGACAGCGACAAAGCAAATATATATATATATATATATATATATATATATATATATATATATATATATATATATATATATATATATATATATATATATATATATATAAGTAAATATATATTCATCTATCTATTCATTTATTCATTTATCATACTTTGTCGCTGTCTCCCGCGTTAATGTGGCGTAGTAGTAGTCAGGAAGAGTTAACTCGGCCTCTCGTGGTTGTGAGCTCAAAGTGGAACGACAAGGACGACTTGTTCGTTCAGAATTTATGGTCACTTGTTAAAAGAATGGATGAAATATCTAAATATGGATCTTGAGTTTTAGAAAATAGATCGACCATCTACCTTCAGTGTTGCTGAGACCAAAATTAAAGAGCAGATAATACAGACTTGACCTCAAGACTTCTCTTCCAGGTACTGGGTCAACACTCCTTTTGGCGCAGTTTGGAACCCAGACGTCCATACAGGAGTCAATTCAGGTCAGGTTTGAAGGTGTACATTACTGTGTCTTCATACATCGTTGATGTAAGTATTTTCCAATGCCCACAGAGAGGGACTGGCCATCTGCCCTTGGAATGAATGTAAATACTATTCCCAATATGCAAACAGGGCGATGATTCTGTTAATCCCAAGTCTTGCAAGCCCATGGAACTAGGCAACATGCATTATACATGCGATACTTTAAACTGATCGGCTCATGAGATATATGCATTGAGTTTAGAGTCTTGGAACACAGGAAAACTGAAATACAGGAAAGAATATAGGTCTCTCCCTCCTTGCGATGGGGTACATGACAAAAGACGGGAAGACAAGGTGCAGTTGTCTTAGGGTATCTTGCAAGAGGTGCAGACTGAGGACACTCACAGGTCCCGTGTAGCCTCAGGAACCTTGTGGAGACCTGATAAGTCAATATCCTCACACGGCGTCGAGTTACAAGGTTAGAGGAACCCGTAAGCTGGTCTGTTTATGCCACGTTCACAAAAATCACTCTGCAGATGAGCAGATGAAGACAGCTTGATGAGCAAAAGAATAAAATGAATTATGTCAGTATGGGAATTGCTGGTTCTATTATTGGTTAAAACGTGTGTCGAGTAGGCGATGAGTGGCGTCTAGTTCCTCGTTCAGCTGAGCATGTGTGATGCAGGTGGGAACCTGGGTCCGCGGGCGCTGCTGGCAGAGGTGGAGGGGCTCCTGCGAGGTACCCAAGCCACCATTCACGCCGAGGTGAGCCAGGAACTGTACAGGGAGTTAGCACAGAGGCAGCCTTGGACCGACAATGGCCTCAGGTACGTACATCGTCTGACACTTCACTGTGTTCATCTTTACCCACCTGTCTTGTATCGAGGATACATCTCCTAAAGTAACAAGAGTTGAAACTGGTTTTTTTTTTCGATTTAAACATTTCTAATGAAGCAATTGTTCGTTAAATACGAATACAGATGCGGGAGTTACAGTTTCACTTGTTTGATGATAGACAGACTGACACTTCCTTATAATGACTTGTTCTTCTCCGCTCAGACCAGATTCTAAAGTCTTGTAGCTCATCACATGTCAAGGAAAGACCTTGGATGAACACATCTTGATCCCTTGCCACAGGCCAGACGGGTGCCTGCATCAGCACAACATCAAGGGAGATCATAGAACCGAACACGCCTACCTGAACCACACACTCTGGACTATCTACAACGGCAGTTATGGCAAGGAAATGCTTAAGGTGAGCTTGAGGATTTCTTTCTTTTTTTACAGAGATGTGTATTTAGCAACGAGATCCCTCGGCAAATTTTGGAGGTGACTGCACACGTTCATTTGCTTTTCGTCCGAGGAACATTGCGGTTGCAGAGCCTTAAGTAGCCTATCAATAACCTCATGTCGATAAGTTCCCTGTTCGAGTGAAAAGACAATCTTATAAAGAGTAAACTGAACGTATGAAGTGAGAGGTACAGTGCTGTTAAGATTTTGAAATTGTTCAACAGATCATCAAAACAATGTTCTATTAACGCCACTTCCCCTTCAATCATTCCTCTATGTTGCGAAGTTATCTCCTTCCTCATCTCTTTAACCGCACATGTGTGGTCATCCCTCCTGTTTCCCTTCCTTAACTAAAGCTGTGGAACTACTTGCTGGGTCGTACGATTCTTTGTTACTGTTATCACTACCCAGACTTTTGTCTTTGTGATAATGATGTTTGTTCTGAGTGCGCTCCTAATCTATCTTTACTGAATAACGAATGGACATACATTAATGCCAAACTTGTTCATAAATTTATCATGTTAAGCCTATTGATGATAGAAATCTATCATCTCAAATTCATTTATATAAATCGATATGAATTTTCTGTTGCATTCTGCTAGTATTATTCTTTGTTTACTTTGTAATCTCTTATCATTATTATTATCATATTCATTAATTTTCTCTTATTATCATTTCATTTGTTTACCGATATACTTTGTTGGAGGGCGTCATAAACTGCTCTTGGCGAAGGGAATGGAGGTTGGGGAGAGAGCCTGCACACTGTTCTATCCTTATATCATTCACTTAGGAGAGGGAATAGATTCAAATTCATAAGCAGATAACCTGGACATGGGTCAACGGGCCCCTCTTGTTACCTGTTTGTCCCATGTATTCCTTTCTATCTTGCCCGACAGTTCATGTCGCTGTTGATGACCTGGTACACAGGTACAAGCCTCGACTACGAGGATGCGACCATTGAAGGGATGTTCTCAGCCTACCTGGAGTGTCAGAAGTGGCTCTTCCGCGGACACACGATGGAACCCACCACCACCGGTCGCTTCATTGCTAATGGTATACTGCGCTGCCTGTTTCCTGGGGACGGTGTATATACGTGTGTGTGTGTGTGTGTGTGTGTGTGTGATTACTACTTTTGTGTCACGGAGAGAGTTTTACACTCGTGTTGCTCCGACTCTTAGCCTAAATTATATGAGCTGTGACTTTACTCCTGTTTAGAATTATCTTGAACACCTGAGGAGCGTGTTCAACTCTTTTCTGATTCTCACAATGACCCTGGCTGTCAATAGGACTAAAGTCAAGTTAATTAGTCGGACAACCAACTAGCAAAGGTCTGGACAGTTTGCACACGTCAGAAGAGTTTGTATGCGAGCGGTGGGTGAAGGGGGTCGAATGTAAGCGTTGTGTGGCGAATGATTTTAATGTGCTTGGCGATCTACATCTCGAGCGCTGTTGCTGTGTAAGTCTGGCTTCCCTCCACTACACACAAGATCGAGACCTATGAATACTGTGTTGTTTAAGGAAAAGCTGTACTTTCTGTCGGGTGTTTGAAGCAATATCCATCAATCTGTTTGAGCTCTCATTTTCTTGGGTAATTGATCCGTCTGAGGCAGATAGGAATGAAGTTCTCATGGGAGGTAAAACGAAACCAATGTAAGACCTCCAAGTTCATTGGTATATAGTATAATGCATCTGAATCGTTGTCAGGGCCAGCCTGAGAAGGTATTTGAGAATATGATTTCTGACTACCAGGTGAACTGGTGACTATATATGCTACTAGGGCTGGGATAAGGGACACGGGCTACCAGCTACAGAAGCTGGGGCGTCACCTGCAGGAGGTGGAAGCTGTTCTCCACCGCTACGACAACGCCCTCCCTGACCCCAAGTACGCCCTCGTCGGCAACATGTATTTCTTCAAGTGAGTTATACACCATCTGCGGCAAAAGCCATTTTCATTCATTCGCATTTCCAACAGCTGTAAAAATCTTTTGTGTTTCGTGTCTTATTCTATTTACTTTCATCCGCATCAGTTGCGCTCATCGTTATGCGACACGATTTTAGGCGAACTTGATCTTTGTGAAGCTGTGTGAGTTGATATTCCACTCCATCCTCCCATCTCAAGTTTGGTCTTGCCGTTCTCCTTGTTCCCTCGACCTCTGACACATATAGCCTCTTTGTCAACCTTTCCTCACTCATTCTCTCCATATGACCAATCATCTCAGCACACTTCCTTCAGCTCTCACAACCACATTCTTTTCATTACCACCCCTTTCTCTTGACCTTTTCATCACTCACTTGATCAAACCACTTCCCACCACATGATATCCACAAACATTTAATTTCTAACAAATCCACCCTCCTCCTCGCAGCCTTATATATAACCCATGCCTTGTGTCCAAATAATATTGCTAGGACAATTATTTTGTCCTCCAAGATAACGTTTTCTCTTTCCACACATTATTTAGTGCTACCAGAACTTTCATGAAAGTGGATGGAGAGAGATGGGTGATTATTGGTGCCTATGCACCTGGCCATGAGAAGAAAGATCATGAGAAGCAAGTGTTTTGGGAGCAGCTACGTGAGTGTGTTAGCACCTTTGATGCACGAGACCGAGTTATAGTAATGGGTGATTTGAATGCAAAGGTGAGTAATGTGGCAGTTGAGGGAATAATTGGTGTACATGGAGTGTTCGGTGTTGTAAATGGAAATGGTAAAGAGCTTGTAGATTTGTGTGCTAAAAAGGACTGGTGATTGGTAATATCTTGTTTAAAAAGAGAGATATACATAAGTATACCTATGTAAGTGGGAGAGATGGCCGAAGAGCGTTACTGGAGTACGTGTTAATTGATAGGCGCGTGAAAGACATACTTTTGGATGTTGATGTGCTGAGAGGGGCAACTGGAGGGATGTCTGATCAGTATCTTGTGGAGGCGAAGGTGAAGATATGTAGATGTTTTCAGAAAAAAAGAGGGAATGTTGGGGTGAAGAGAGTGGTGAAAGTAAGTGAGCTTGGATAGGAGACTTGTGTGAGGAAGTAACAGGAGAGATTGAGCGCAGAATGGAAAAGGTGAGAGCAAATGACGTAAAGGGAGTGGGGGAGGAATGGGATGTATTTAGGGAAGCAGTGATGGCTTGCGCAAAAGATGCTTGTGACATAAGAAAGGTGGGAGGTGGGCAGATTAGAAAGGGTAGTGACTGGTGGGATGAAGAAGTAAGATTATTAGTGAAAGAGAAAAGAGAGGCATTTGGACGATTTTTGCAGGGAAATAATGCAAATGAGTGGGAGATGTATAAAAGAAAGAGGCAGGAGGTCAAGAGAAAGGTGCAAGAGGTGAAAAAGAGGGCAAATGAGAGTTGGGGTGAGAGATTATCATTAAATTTTGTGGAGAATAAAACGATGTTTGGGAAGGAGGTAAATAAAGTGCGTAAGACAAGAAAACAAATGGGAACATCAGCGAAGGGGGCTAATGGCGACGAAATTACAAGTAATGGTGAAGTGAGAGGGAGATGGAGTGAGTACTTTGAGGGTTTGTTAAATGTGCTTAAGGATAGCGTGGGACACATAGAGTGTTTTGGTCGAAGTGGTGTGCGAAGTGGGAGGGTCAGCAAGAATGAATTGGCAAACTGAGAAGACGTAGTGAAAGCTTTGCGGAAGATGAAAGCCGGGAAGGCAGCGGGTTTGGATGGTATTGCTGTGGAATCTATTAAAAAAGGGGGTGAATGTGTTGTTGACTAGTTGGTAAGGATATTCAATGTATATATGGTTCATGAAGTGCCTGAGGATTGGCGAAATGCATGCATAGTGCCATTGTACAAAGGCAAAGGGGACAAAGGTGAGGGCTCAAATTACAGAGGTATAAGTCTGTTGAGTATTCCTGGGAAATTACAAAGGAGGATATTGATTGAGAGGGTGAAGGCATGTACAGAGCATCAGATTGGGGAAGAGCAGTGTGGTTTCAGAAGTGGCACAGGATGTGTGGATCAGATGTTTGCTTTGAAGAATGTATGTGAGAAATACTTAGAAAAACAGATGGATTTCTATGCAGCATTTATGGATCTGGAGAAGGCATATGATAGAGTTGATAGAGATGCTCTGTGGAAAGTATTAAGAATACATGGTGTGGGAGGTAAGTTGCTTGAAGCAGTGAAAAGTTTCTATCGAGGATATAAGGCATGTGTACGTGCAGGAAGCGAAGAAAGTGATTGAGTTCCCAGTGAATGTTGGTTTGCGGCAAGGATGCGTGATGTCTCCATGGTTGTTTAATTTGTTTATGGATGGGGATGTTAAGGAGGTGAATGCAAGAGTTTTGGAGAGAGGGTTAAGTATGCACTTTATTGTAGATGAGAGGGCTTGGGAAGTGAGTCAGTTCTTCGCTGATGATACAGCGCTGTGGCTGATTCGGGTGGGTAACTGCAGAAGTTGGTGACTGAGTTTAGTAAAGTGTGTGAAGAAGAAAGCTGAGAGTACATGTGAATGAGAATTCTATGTGTGGCGGGGTGGCGACAGGAATGAATGAAGGCAGCAAGTATATATTATCTATCTATCTATATCTATCTATCTATCTATCTATCTATCTATCTATCTATCTATCTATCTATCTATCTATCTATATATATATATATATATATATATATATATATATATATATATATATATAGATTGCTTTGTCGCTGTCTCCCGCGTTAGCGAGGTACCGCAAGGAAACAGACGAAAGAATGGTCCAACCCACCCACATACACATGTATATACATACACGTCCACACACGCAAAATATGCATACCTATACATTTCAGTGTATACATATATATACACACACAGACATATACATATATACACATGTACATAAGTCATACTGTCTGCCTTTATTTATTCCCATCGCCACCTCGCCACACATGGAATAACATCCCCCTCCCCCCTCATGTGTGCGAGGTAGCGCTACGAAAAGACAACAAAGGCCCCATTCGTTCACACTCACTCTAGCTGTCAGGTAATAATGCACCGAAACCACAGCTGCTTTTCCGCATCCAGGCCCTAGAGAACTTTCCATTGTTTACCCCAGACGCTTCAAATGCCCTGGTTCAATCCATTGACAGCACGTCGACCCCGGTATACCACATCGTTCCAATTCACTCTATTCCTTGCACGCCTTTCACCCTCCTGCATGTTCAGGCCCCGATCACTCAAAATCTTTTTCACTCCATCTTTCCACCTCCAATTTGGTCTCCCACTTCTCCTCGTTCCCTACACCTCTGACACATATATCCTCTTGGTCAATCTTTCCTCACTCATTCTCTCCATGTGACCAAACCATTTCAAAATACCCTCTTCTGCTCTCTCTACCACACTCTTTTCGTTACCACAAATCTCTCTTACCCTTACATTACTTACTCGATCAAACCAACTCACACTACATATTGTCCCCAAACATCTCATTTCCAGCACATCCACCCTCCTGCGCACAACTCTATCCATAGCCCACGCCTCGCAACCATACAACATTGTTGGAACCACTATTCCTTCAAACATACCCATTATGGTTTCCGAGGAAATGTTCTCGACTTCCACACATTCTTCAACGCTCCCAGAATTTTCGCCCCCTCCCCCACCCTATGATTCACTTCCGCTTCCATGGATCCATCCGCTGCCAAATCCACTCCCAGATATCTAAAGCACTTCACTTCCTCCAGTTTTTCTCCATTCAAACTTATCTCCCAATCGACTTGACCCTCAACCCTACTGTACCTAATAGCCTTGCTCTTATTCACATTTACTCTCAACTTTCTTCTTTCACACACTTTACCAAACTCAGTCACCAGCCTTTGCAGTTTCTCACATGAATCGGCCACCAGCGCTGTATCATCAGCGAACGACAACTGACTCACTTCCCAAGCACACTCATCCATAACAGACTGCATACTTGCCCCCTTTCCAAAACTCTTGCATTCACCTCCCTAACAACCCCATCCATAAACAAATTAAACAACAATGGAGACATCCACAAAACTTTCCATGGTTTACCCCTGACGCTTCACATGCCCTGGTTCAATCCATTGACAGCACGTCGACCCCGGTATACCACATCGTTCCAATTCACTCTATTCCTTGCACGCCTTTCACCCTCCTGCATGTTCAGGCCCCGATTACTCAAAATGTTTTTCACTCCATCTTTCCACCTCCAATTTGGTTACCCACCTCTCCTCGATCCCTCCACCTTTGACACATATATCCTCTTTGTCAATCTTTCCTCACTCATTCTCTCCATGTGACCAAGCCACTTCAAAACACCCTCTTCTGCTTTCTCAACCACACTCTTTCTATTACCACACATCGCTCTTATCCTTTCATTACTTACTCGATCAAATCACCTCACACCACATATTGTCCTCAAACATCTCATTTCCAGCACATCCACCCTCTTCTGCACAACTCTATCTTTAGCCCACGCCTCACAACCATATAACATTGCTGAAACCACTATTCCTTCAAACATTTTTCAACTCTCCTAGAACTTTCGCCCCCTCCCCCACCCTGTCACGCACTTCCGTTTCCATGTTTCCATCCGCTGCCAAATCCACTCCCAGATATCTAAAACACTTTACTTCCTCCAGTTTTTCTCTATTCAAATTTACCCCCCAATTGACCTGTCCCTCAACCCTACTGTACCTAATAACCTTGCTCTTATTCACATTTACTCTCAGCTTTCTTCTTTCACACACTTTACCAAACTCAGTTACCAGCTTCTGCAATTTCTCACCCGAATCAGCCACCAGCGCTGTATCGTCAGCGAAAAACAATTGACTCACTTGCCAAGCTCTCTCATCCACAACAGACTGCATACTTGCCCCTCTTTCCAAAACTCTTGCATTCACCTCCCTAACAACCCCATCCATAAACAAATTAAACAACCATGGAGACATCACGCACCCCTGCCGCAAACCAACATTCACTGAAAACCAATCACTTTCCTCTCTTCCTAAACGTACACATGCCTTACATCCTCGATAAAAGCTTTTCACTGCTTCTAACAACTTGCCTCCCACACCATGTATTCTTAATACCTTCCACAAAGCATCTCTATCAACTCTATCATATGCCTTCTCCAGATCCATAAATGCTACGTACAAATCCATTTGCTTTTCTAAGTACTTCTCATATACATACTTCAAAGCAAACACCTGATCCACACATCCTCTATCACTTCTGAAACCACATAGCTCTTCCCCAATCTGCTGCTCTGTACATGCCTTCACCCTCTCAATCAATACCCTCCCATATAATTTACCAGGAATACTCAACAAACTTATACCTCTGTAATTTGAGCACTCACTTTTATCCCTTTTGCCTTTGTACAACGGCACTATGCAAGCATTTCACCAATCCTCAGGCACCTCACCATGAGTCATACATACATAAATAACCTTACCAACCAGTCAACAATACAGTCAACCTCTTTTTTAATAAATTCCACTGCAATACCGTCCAAACCCGCTGCCTTGCCGGCTTTCATCTTCCGCAAGGCTTTTACTACCTCTTCTCTGTTTACCAAATCATTTTCCCTAATCCTCTCACTTTGCACACCACCTCGACCAAAACACCCTATATCTTCTATTCTGTCATCAAATACATTCAACAAACCTACAAAATACTCACTCCATCTCCTCACATCACCACTACTTGTTATCACCTCCCAATTAGCCCCCTTCACTGAAGTTCCCAATTTTTCCCTTGTCTTACGCACTTTATTAACCTCCTTCCATAACATCTTTTTATTCTCCCTCAAATCTCATGATACTCTCTCACCCCAACTCTCATTTGCTCTCTTTTTCACCTCTTGTACCTTTCTCTTGACCTCCTGCCTCTTTCTTTCATATATCTCCCAGTCATTTGCACTATTTCCCTGCAAAAATCATCCAAATGCCTCTCTCTTCTCTTTCACTAACAATCTTACTTCTTCATCCCACCAATCACTACCCTTTCTAATCTGCCCACCTCCCACGCTTCTCATGCCACAAGCATCTTTTGCGCAAGCCATCACTGCCTCCCTAAATACATCCCATTCCTCCCCCACTCCCCTTACCTCCTTTGTTCTCACCTTTTTCCATTTTGTACTCAGTCTCTCCTGGTATTTCCTCACACAAGTGTCCTTCCCAAGCTCACTTACTCTCTCCACTCTCTTCACCCCAACATTCTCTCTTCTTTTCTGAAAACCTCTACAAATCTTCACCTTCACCTCCACAAGATAATAATCGGACATCCCTCCAGTTGCACCTCTCAGCAAATTAACATGCAAAAGTCTCTCTTTCGCGCGCCTATCAATTAACACGTAATCCAATAACGCTCTCTGGCCATCTCTCCTACTCACATACGTATACTTATGCATATATCTCTTTTTAATCCAGGTATTTCCAATCACCAGTTCTTTTTCATCACATAAATCTACAAGCTCTTCACCATTTCCATTTACAACACTGAACACCCCATGTACACCAATTCTTCTCTCAACTGCCACATTACTTACCTTTGCATTCAAATCACCCATCACTATAACCCGGTCTCGTGCATCAAAACTACTAACACACTCACTCAGCTGCTCCCAAAACACTAGCCTCTCATGATATTTCTTCTCATGCCCAGGTGCATATGCACCAATAATCACCCATCTCTCTCCATCTACTTTCAGTTTTACCCATATCAATCTACAGTTTACTTTCTTATACTCTATCACATACTCCCATCACTCCTGTTTCAGGAGTAGTGCTACTCCTTCCCTTGTTCTCGCCCTTTCACAAACCCCTGACTTTACTCCCAAGACATTTCCAAAGCACTCTTCCCCTTTACCCTTGAGCTTCGTTTCAGTCAGAGCCAAAACATCCAGGTTCCTTTCCTCAAACATACTACCTATCTCTCCTTTTTTCTCATCTTGGTTACATCCACACTTATTTAGACACCCCAATCTGAGCCTTCGAGGAAGATGAGCATTCCCCGCGTGACTCCTTCTTCTGTTTCCAATTTTAGGAAGTTAAAATACAAGGAGGGGAGGGTTTCTAGCTCCCCCGCTCCCGTATATATTTATATATATATATATATATATATATATATATATATATATATATATATATATATATATATATATATATATATATATATATATATCTTTTCTTTTAAACTATTCACCATTTCCCGCGTTAGCGAGGTAGCTTTAGGAACAGAGGACTGGGCCTTTTTTGGAATATCCTCACCTGGCCCCCTCTGTTCCTTCTTTTGGAAAATAAAAAAAAAAAAAAAACGAGAGGGGAGGATTTCCAGCCCCCCGCTCGCTCCCCTTTTAGTCGCCTTCTACGACACGCAGGGAATACGTGAGAAGTAATCTTAATCCCCTATCCCCAGGGATAATATATATATATATATATATATATATATATATATATATATATATATATATATATATACGTGAAAATGTATAGGTATGTATATGCGCGGGTGTGGACGTGCACATATACATATATATATATATATATATATATATATATATATATATATATATATATATATACATATATATATATATATATATATATATATATATATATATATATATATATATATATATATATATATATATATATATATATATACATGTGCATGTGGTTGGGTTGGGCCATTTTTCGTCTGCTTCTTTGCACTTCCTCTCTAAGCGGGAGACAGCGACAAAGTATGACAGATATAAATAGATGATATACATACATATATATATATACATATATATATATATATATATATATATATATATATATATATATATATATATATATATATATATATATATATATTCATTTGATTTAATTTATTATACTTTGGCTCACCCACATACACATGTATACGCTTAAATGCCCACACTCGCACATATACATACCTATACATTTCAACGTATACATACATATACATACACAGCATATGCATATATACACATGTACACATTCATACATGCTGCCTTCATCCATTCTCACCGCCACCCCGCCACACATGAAAATGACAACCCCCTCCCCTGCGTGCGCGCAAGGTAGCGCTAAGAAAAACAACCAAAGGCACATTCGTTCACACTTAAGTCTCCAGCTGTCATTTGTAATGCACCGAAACCACAGCTCCCTTTCCACATCCAGGCCCCACAGAACTTTTCATGGTTTACCCCAGACACTTCATATGCCCTGGTTCAATCCATTGATAGTACGTCAACCCCGGTATACTATATCGTTCCAGTTCACTCTATTCCTTGCCCTCCTTTCACCCTCCTGCATGTTCAGGCCCCGATCACACAAAATCTTTTTCACTCCATCTTTCCACCTCCAATTTGGTCTCCCTCTTCTCCTCGTTCCCTCCACCTCCGACACATATACCCTCTTGGTCAATCTTTCCTCACTCATTCTCTCCATGTGACCAAACCATTTCAAAACACCCTCTTCTGCTCTCTCAACCACGCTCTTTTTATTTCCACACATCTCTCTTACCCTTACGTTCCTTACTCGATCAAACCACCTCACACCACACATTGTCCTCAAACATCTCATTTCCAGCACATCCATCCTCCTGCGCACAACTCTATCCATAGTCCACGCCTCGCAACCATACAACATTGTTGGAACCACTATTCCTTCAAACATACCCATTTTTGCTTTCCGAGATAATGTTCTCGACTTCCACACATTCTTCAAGGCTCCCAGAATTTTCGCCCCCTCCCCCACCCTATGATCCACTTCCGCTTCCATGGTTCCATCCGCTGCCAGATCCACTCCCAGATATCTAAAACACTTCACTTCCTCCAGTTTTTCCCCATTCAAACTCACCTCCCAATTGAATTGACCCTCAACCCTACTGTATCTAATAACCTTGCTCTTATTCACATTTACTCTTAACTTTCTTCTTTCACACACTTTACCAAACTCAGTCACCAGCTTCTGCAGTTTCTCACATGAATCAGCCACCAGCGCTGTATCATCAGCGAACAACTGACTCACTTCCCAAGCTCTCTCATCCCCAACAGACTTCATACTTGCCCCTCTTTCCAAAACTCTTGCATTCACCTCCCTAACAACCCCATCCATAAACAAATTAAACAACCATAGAGACATCATACACCCCTGCCGCAAACCTACATTCACTGAGAACCAATCACTTTCCTCTCTTCCTACACGTACACATGCCTTACATCCTCGATAAAAACTTTTCACTGCTTCTAACAACTTGCCTCCCACACCATATATTCTTAATACCTTCCACAGAGCATCTCTATCAACTCTATCATATGCCTTCTCCAGATCCATAAATGCTACATACAAATCCATTTGTATATATATATTTTATATATATATATATATATATATATATATATATATATATATATATATATATTTATATATATATATATATATTTTTTTTTTTTTTTTGCTTTGTCGCTGTCTCCCGCGTTTGCGAGGTAGCGCAAGGAAACAGACGAAAGAAATGGCCCAACCCACCCCCATACACATGTATATACATACGTCCACACACGCAAATATACATACCTACACAGCTTTCCATGGTTTACCCCAGACGCTTCACATGCCCTGATTCAATCCACTGACAGCACGTCAACCCCGGTATACCACATCGCTCCAATTCACTCTATTCCTTGCCCTCCTTTCACCCTCCTGCATGTTCAGGCCCCGATCACACAAAATCTTTTTCACTCCATCTTTCCACCTCCAATTTGGTCTCCCTCTTCTCCTCGTTCCCTCCACCTCCGACACATATATCCTCTTGGTCAATCTTTCCTCACTCATTCTCTCCATGTGCCAAAACCATTTCAAAACACCCTCTTCTGCTCTCTCAACCACGCTCTTTTTATTTCCACACATCTCTCTTACCCTTACGTTACTTACTCGATCAAACCACCTCACACCACACATTGTCCTCAAACATCTCATTTCCAGCACATCCATCCTCCTGCGCACCACTCTATCCATAGCCCACGCCTCGCAACCATACAACATTGTTGGAACCACTATTCCTTCAAACATACCCATTTTTGCTTTCCGAGATAATGTTCTCGACTTCCACACATTCTTCAAGGCTCCCAGAATTTTCGCCCCCTCCCCCACCCTATGATCCACTTCCGCTTCCATGGTTCCATCCGCTGCCAGATCCACTCCCAGATATCTAAAACACTTCACTTCCTCCAGTTTTTCTCCATTCAAACTCACCTCCCAATTGACTTGACCCTCAACCCTACTGTACCTAATAACCTTGCTCTTTTTCACATTTACTCTTGACTTTCTTCTTTCACACACTTTACCAAACTCAGTCACCAGCTTCTGCAGTTTCTCACATGAATCAGCCACCAGCGCTGTATCACTATCATAAGAAAAGGATGTGGATGATGGTATGAAGGAAGAGTGATAAATTACAGAGAGAGAGAGAGAGAGAGAGAGAGAGAGAGAGAGAGAGAGAGAGAGAGAGAGAGAGAGAGAGAGAGAGAGAGAGAGAGAGAGAGAGAGAGACTATGAAGTTCTTCAGAGATTTTTGTACATCACAAACCTCGCAGTTTTTTCGAGCCATCAATCCCCATTCCGAGTGTTTTCCCCATACATTCCCTGTCCCCATCAGTTCCTCTTCCCTCACGGAGATTGCTCTGTCTGCAGTTCTGATCTGATGGTGCACCAGAGGAGGGACTACATGGCCAGTTTAAGGGTCCTCTCGAACCGCACAGCAAGGCAGGAGACTTGGAGCAGTGGCCTGAATATCAATGGCTTCTTCCAGGTAATACCCGAAGGGAAAGCTTGACTGTAATGCAGAGGTCAGACTTAATAGTATGCAGTCTTCAAGGATACAAATTCATATATATATATATATATATATATATATATATATATATATATATATATATATATATATATATATATATATATATATATATATATCGCCGGGGTAGGGGGAGAACGAATTCTCCCTGCACATTCCCTCCATGTCGTTGAAGGTGAGACTATAAGAAGCCGGAGTGGGGAACAGCAACCCCCCCCCCATTCTTGTATTTCAATTCCTATAAGAGGAAACAGAAGAAGGAGTCAAGAGGGGAGAGGTCATCCTCCTCGAAGGCTCAGATTGTGTGTGGATGTAACCAAGATGAGAAGAAAGAAGAGATAAGTAGCATGTTTGGGGAAAGAAACCTGGATGTTCTGGCTGTGAGTGAAACAAAGCTCAAGGATAAAGGTTAAGAATGGTTTGGAAGCGTTTAAGGAGTAAAATGAGGGGTTGGTGAGAGGACAAGAGCAAAGGAAGGAGTATCACTATTCCTGAAGAAGGAGTTGTGGGAGAGTGAGAGAGAGTGTAAAGAAGTAAATTCTACGTTGATCCGGGTAGAAATGAAAGTGGATGGTGAGAAAGGGTTGATTATTAGTACTTATGCACCGGGCCATGAGAAGAAAGATCATGAGAGGCAAGTGTCTTGGGAGCAATTGAATAAGCGTGTCAGCAGTTCTGATGTAAGAGACCGGGTGATTTCAATGTGAAGCTGAGCAATGTGGCACTTGTGGAAATAACAGGGAGGCATGGGGTAATGAGTTACGAATGGAAATGGTGAACAGTTTGTGGAGCTGTGTGCTGATAAAGGACTGGTGATTGGAAATACCTGCTTTAAAAAGAGGGATATACACATGTATACGTGGTTGAGTAGGAAAGATGGTCAGTGGGCATTATTGCATTACATTTCAATTCAAAGCAATGTAAAAAAGAGACTTTTGGCTGTAAATGTGGTAAATTTGGCACCTGGTGGGATGTCTGGTCATTATCTTGTGGTGGTGAGGATTTGTAGAGTTTTTCGGTGAAAAGAGAGTGGTGAGAGTAACTGAGCCTGGAAAAGAGACGTTTGAAGAAATACCAGGAGAGATTGAGTTTAGAATGACAAAAGGCAGAAGTTAATGAATCAAGGGGAGTAGGTGAGGAATGGGAGGTATTCAGGGAAGCAGTGATGGCTCGTGCAAGAGTTGAATGTGATATGCAAAAGGTGGGAAATGAGCATATTAGAAAGGATAGTGAAGCAGAAAAAAGAGAGGCGATTGGACGGTACTTGCAGAGGAGGAGTGCAAGTGATTCGGGATGTGTAAGAGAAAGCGGCAGGAGGTCAAGAGGATGGTGCACTGATCAAATGAGAGGGCAAGTGAGAGTTAAGCTGAGTGAGTATCAGTAAAGTTTAGGGAGGATAAGGGGCTTGGAAAGGAGTTTAAATAATGTGTGAAAAGCAAGAGGAGAGATAGGAAACTCGGTGAAGGGGGCAATAGGGGAAGTGAAAACAGGTAGTGATGAAGTCAGGAGATGGGGTGAGCATTTTGAAGGATTTATGATAGATTGGCAGACGTATGGTGTTTGGGTCGGGGTGGTGTGCGAAGTGAGACACTCATGGAGAGTGGTTTGAAGAGAGAAGAGGTTGTGAAAGCCCTGTGTAACATGGAATGTGGCAAGGCAGCTGGAGTGGATGGTATTACAGTAGACTTTGCCAAGGAAAGGGGTAACTGTGTTGTTGTTTGGTTTGTAATGAAATCTATTGTTTGTATGGATCATAGTGAAGTGCCTGAGGATTGGCGGTATACATGTATAGTGCCATTGTATAAGGGCAAAGGGAATAAAGTTTGTTGAATATACTTTGTAAGTTGTATGGGAGGGTATTGACTGAGAGGGTGAAAGCATGTGCAAAGCATCAGACTCGGGAGGAGCAGTGTGGTTTTAGAAGTAGTAGAGGATGTGTGGATCAGGTGTTTCGTTTCAGGAATGCATATGAGAAATACTCAGAAAAACAGATGGATATATATGGGGTATTAATGGATCTGGAGAAAGCATATGATAGGGTTGATAGAGATGCCTTGTGGAAGGTTTTAAGAATATACAGTGTGTGTGTGTGTGTTAGTGGGTGGATAGCCGCTAGAAGCAGTGAGATTTTTAAGGGTGTAAGACGTGTGTACGAGTAAGAAGAGAGGAGAATGAATGGTTCCAAGTGAAGGTTTATCTGCGGTAGGGGTGTGTGATGTCACCATGGTTGTTCAGTTTGTTGATGGATGGGGTAATGAGGGAGGTAAGTGCAATAGTCTTGGAGAGAGGGGCGAGTATGCAGTCTGTGGTAGATGAGAGGGCCTGAAAATTGAGTCAGTTGTTGTTTGCTGATTTTGCAGCACTTGTGGCGAATTCTAGTTAGACTCAAGAAGCTGGTGACTGATTTTTGAAGTGTGAGAAAGAAGGAAGTTTAGGGTGACCGTGAGTAATAGTAAGATTATTAGGTTTAACAGGACTGAGGGACAAGTTAGTTGGGGTGAGACTGAATGGAACTATGGAAGCAGAAGTGAATGATAACCTGAGCGAGGGGGAAAAGGTTCTGGGAGCACTGAAGAATGCTTGGAAAATGAGATCGTTATATAGCGGGGATGGGCATGTCTAAAGATATAAAAGTTCCAACGTTATTATATGAATGCGAGGCATGGGCTACAGATAAGACTGTGCTGAGAGGGGTAACTGCGTTGGAAATTAAATATTACAGGACAGTATGTGGTGCGAGGTCGTTTGATCGAGTAAGTAATTAAAGGGTAAGAGATATATGGGAATAAAAAGAGTGGGGTTTACATGAGTTTACATGTGAAAGACAGACAGCAGGAGGGCTGATTAGCCCAAGACTGGGTTGTCTAGAGAAAAAAATGGGTCGGACATATGGAGACAATGAGTGAGGAAAGGGTGACAGAGAGGATATATGAGTCAGAAATGAAGGGGAGAAGAAGAATGGGATACCAAATTAAAGATGGAAGGATGGAGTGAAAACAGAATTTGAGCGAGCAAGGCCTGAACAAGCAGGAGGGTGAAAGGCGTGTCCGGGATAGACTGAATTGGAACGATATCATTGGAGTGAACCAGGGCATGTAAAGCGTCCAGGGTAAACCATAGAAAGGTCTGTGGGGCCTAGTTGTGAATAGGGAGCTGTGGTTTCGGTGCACTGCACAAGACAGTTAGAGAATAGATGTGAAGGATACGGACTTTGCTTGTTTGTTCTTTGCGCTACCTCCCTAACGCAGAAAACGGCGATCATGTATGGCGAGGTAGTGCATGGACAGAAGAAATGCAGCATTCTTTCACACTCAGTCTCTAGAGAGCTGTCGTATCTAACGTACCGAAACCACAGCTCTCTATCCACATCCAGGCCTCCAGGGTCGAAGAGTTAGAACAATAAAGTTCTCTCATTACTAATTGTCTTCCCTCCACCTACAATCTCATTTGTCTCCAAGATGATGAATATATATATTTTTTTTTTTTTTTTTATACTTTGTCGCTGTCTCCCGCGTTTGCGAGGTAGCGCAAGGAAACAGACGAAAGAAATGGCCCAACCCCCCCCCCCCCCATACACATGTACATACACACGTCCACACACGCAAATATACATACCTACACAGCTTTCCATGGTTTACCCCAGACGCTTCACATGCCTTGCTTCAATCCACTGACAGCACGTCAACCCCTGTATACCACATGACTCCAATTTACTCTATTTCTTGCCCTCCTTTCACCCTCCTGCATGTTCAGGCCCCGATCACACAAAATCTTTTTCACTCCATCTTTCCACCTCCAATTTGGTCTCCCTCTTCTCCTCGTTCCCTCCACCTCCGACACATATATCCTCTTGGTCAATCTCTCCTCACTCATTCTCTCCATGTGCCCAAACCATTTCAAAACACCCTCTTCTGCTCTCTCAACCACGCTCTTTTTATTTCCACACATCTCTCTTACCCTTACGTTACTTACTCGATCAAACCACCTCACACCACACATTGTCCTCAAACATCTCATTTCCAGCACATCCATCCTCCTGCGCACATCTCTATCCATAGCCCACGCCTCGCAACCATACAGCATTGTTGGAACCACTATTCCCTCAAACATACCCATTTTTGCTTTCCGAGATAATGTTCTCGACTTCCACACATTTTTCAAGGCTCCCAAAATTTTCGCCCCCTCCCCCACCCTATGATCCACTTCCGCTTCCATGGTTCCATCCGCTGACAGATCCACTCCCAGATATCTAAAACACTTCACTTCCTCCAGTTTTTCTCCATTCAAACTCACCTCCCAATATATATATATATATATATATATATATATATATATATATATATATATATATATATATATATATATATATATATATATATATATATATATATATATATATTCCTTCACATATTCATATATTCTCTTTGCCTTTCACTTCATGTTAGGCTGATGGTTTCCTGACGTTGCTGATGGACAGCAAGGAGTACGGGTCACCAGGTCAGGAGGTGTTCATGGTGTATGACTGGGCCAAAGTACCTGGCGTCACCAACCTCTACACCAAAGATGTTCCCAAGGTTAGAACATACCACACTCACAAGGTCAGAGCACACATACATATACTCCAGGGCAGAGCACACCACATATATACCCCAAGGTCAGAGCACACCACATATATACCCCAGGTCAGAGCACACCACATATATACCCCAGGTCAGAGCACACCATATATACCCCAGGTCAGAGCATACCACATATACCCCAGGTCAGAGCACACTATACATATACCCCAGGTCAGAGCACACCATACATATACCCCAGGTCAGAGCATACCACATATACCCCAGGTCAGAGCACACCATACATATACCCCAGGTCAGAGCAAGCCATACATATACCCAAGGTCAGAGCACACCACATATATACCCCAGGTCAGGGAACATCATACATATACCCAATAACAGAGCAAGCCATACACACTGCCTAGGTCAATATATCACTCTCCAAGTATACATACAGTCCTAGCATATATCTGTTGTTAGTGTAGTATATCCGTTTCTATTTCAAAATGATATACTGAAGGATATATTAGCATACACCTTATCAGTCCCAGATCATATTCTATCTGTGGTCGGCCTCCAGTACCACTCCAGTACCTACTGGTCGGAGAGGTTCTTCAACAACGTCTCCTTCGTCGGAGGGGTGACGGACGGTAACATAGGGGCAGCTGCGATGTCGTTCCGTCGGCCCCACGTCGCCCTCACCTACCTCAAGACCTGGTTCTTCTTCGACGATGTCATCGTCCCCTTGGGCTCGGACATTACCCTCCCACCTCAGGATGCCACTGGGGAGAGTGTCACCACCACCTTGGCACAGGTAATGTCACCCTGACACCTCAGGATGCCACTGGGGAGAGTGTCACCACCACCTTGGCACAGGTAATGTCACCCTGACACCTCAGGATGCCACTGGGGAGAGTGTCACCACCACCTTGGCACAGGTAATGTCACCCTGACACCTCAGGATGCCACTGGGGAGAGTGTCAACACCACCTTGGCACTTGCACGTCACACAGGTCACGGTTCTGTGTTTAGATTTCACAAACTCATTACCTAATTTCACAGGACGTTTCAGTCGTCTTCTGTTAGCTAGTTATAGTTGGTATTTCAGCACATATCGCTGGATGCCTGAAATTTTGCAAGTACACACATGGGAATGTAGATATCACTTCTGATATTAGGTTGACATAAAAGAGCCTAGTTGAAGACGAGGCTTTTTAAGGTGAACGTTAAGGTTTTTCTAAACTCAAACGGATTGTAGGGTCTCCTTACTCCAGAGGATTTTGACCCTAGACAGCGGCAGTGAGGGTTTCACATCTTCTCTTGTGTCCGAGAACACTTTTCATCACAATATTCCTATTCTCTTTTTAACAAAGGTTTAAGGGTTGCCATGATCTTGTAGTACCACTCAGCTTTTCTTTTGCTTCACTTTAGGAAGGTAGCGCCAGGAACAAACGATTGTACTTCTCTTCAGGATGTTTGTTCTTGGGGGCGCATTGGCCGTCATCAGTTGTAGTTCAGTGTTCCAGCATTGACCTCATCATTCAAACACGCAGGTCAGTTACCGCGGCTCGTACGTGGTGGGGACTGAGGACGGCAGCGAGGTGAACTTGGATCAACTCACCAGCCACCAGGAGGACCGCCCTGCCTGGCTCCACCACGGCAGCGTTGGTTACGTGTTCCTCAAAGGAGACGAGTACCTCTACACTTCGGCTGAGAGTCGAACCCACGGATCGAAAAGTATGGATATCTTCACGTAAGTTCCGGGTTGTATTATCTCCGGGTTGTATTACAGGAGATATTGCATTGTTCTCCGTCAACGTCACCTTCATTTTAGCCACGGCGATTGTGATAGATTTCAAAGACCGTTGGAGTAATTATCTTCACAGATGATGATTAAGGAAGAAGCGTAGTCCTTCATTTAACAATTATGTTTACATACAATGCACAGTCATCATAGGGCACTTTACAGCTGGGAAATACTGGTAAATGACCAAACAGATCTGTATTAGGATTCCCTCTCGGATGAACACTTTCTACTGGTGGTGTCCAAATGGTAGCTAAAGTCTCCACTCCGGTGTTGAGGTGTGTTAATGCTCAGTTGGAGAGACACGTGTCGAACACAAGTCAGGTGGACAGAGACATCTTAAACACAAGCACAAGTGAGGTGGACAGTGACATGTTAAACACAAGCACAAGTGAGGTGGACAGTGACATGTTAAACACAAGCACAAGTGCGCTGGACAGTGACATGTTAAACACAAGCACAAGTGAGGTGGACAGTGACATGTTAAACACAAGCACAAGTGCGCTGGACAGAGACATGTTAAACACAAGCACAAGTGAGGTGGACAGTGACATGTTAAACACAAGCACAAGTGAGCTGGACAGTGACATGTTAAACACAAGCACAAGTGAGCTGGACAGTGACATGTTAAACACAAGCACAAGTGAGGTGGACAGTGACATGTTAAACACAAGCACAAGTGAGCTGGACAGTGACATGTTAAACACAAGCACAAGTGAGCTGGACAGTGACATGTTAAACACAAGCACAAGTGAGCTGGACAGTGACATGTTAAACACAAGCACAAGTCAGCTGAACAGTGACATGGTAAACGGAAACACAACCCAGCTGGACAGAGACATGGTAAACACAAGCACAAGTGAGCTGGACAGAGACATGTTAAACACAAGCACACAGATTAAGTTACAAGACGGAATCACAACACACATGAACTCCTACCTTGTAAAATCATACCACAAGTTACTCACCTACGACCAGTAATACAGTGGCGGCTACTTACCAGGGCCTGGATGGATCACGGGCCCACCCCAAAGGATGTGTCTGTGGCCTACGCTGTACTGCCGGGCTCTGACCTAGCCAGGACCCGTGCCTTCGCTGCTGACCCCGACGTCGAAGTGATCACGCAGACCAGCGACCTTCATGTTGTCTGCCACCACCCTTCCAAGGTAGGAAAAATCAGTCACACACACACACAGGCACAGGATAAGGTGTGTGTGTGTGTGTGTGTGTGTGTGTGTGTGTGTGTGTGTGTGTGTGTGTGTAAAGATATATAGGAATAAAGATATGATACATTTATACAAAGATGAGAGACGGGGCAACAGGAGTATAAAACTGTCCCAGTAACACACAGCTACTAATCACACACACACACACACACACACACACACACACACAAACACGCACGCATGCACATACACACACATACACACACACACACACACACACAAACACACACACACACACACACGCACGCATTCACACACACACACACACACACACACACACACACACACACACACACACAAACATATATATATATTTTTTCTTTCTTTCAAACTATTCGCCATTTCCCGCATTAGCGAGGTAGCGTTAAGAACAGAGGACTGGGCCTTTGAGGGAATACCCTCACCTGGCCTAATTCTCTGTTCCTTCTTTTGGAAAATTGAAAAAAAACCGAGAGGGGAGGATTTCCAGCCCCCCGCTCCCTCCCCTTTTAGTCGCCTTCTACGACACGCAGGGAATACGTGGGAAGTATTCTTAATCCCCTATCCCCAGGGATAATATATATATATATATATATATATATATATATATATATATATATATATATATATATATATATATATATATATATATATATATATATATTCATTCATTCATTCATTATATTCGCCATTTCTCGCATTAGCGAGGTAGCGTTGAGAACAGAGGACTGGGCCCCTGAGGGAACATCCCCACCTGGACCCCTTCTCTGTTCCCTCTTTTGTCGCTGTCTCCCGCGTTAGCGAGGTAGCGGAAGGAAATAGACGAAAGAATGGCCCAACCCACCCACATACACATATATATACATACACGTCCACACACGCAAATATACATACCTATACATCTCAACGTATACATATATATACACACACAGACATATACATATATACACATGTACATAATTCATACTGTCTGCCTCTTTTCATTCCCATCGCCACCCCGCCACACATGAAATAACCCCCTCCCCCCTCATGTGTGCGAGGTAGCGCTAGGAAAAGACAACAAAGGCCACATTCTTTCACACTCAGTCTCTAGCTGTCATATAATAATGCACCGAAACCACAGCTCCCTTTCCACATCCAGGCCCCACACAACTTTCCATGGTCTACCCCAGACGCTTCACATGCCCTGGTTCAATCCATTGACAGCACGTCGACCCCGGTATACCACATCGTTCCAATTCACTCTATTCCTTGCACGCCTTTCACCCTCCAACATGTTCAGGCCCCGATCACTCAAAATCTTTTTCACTCAGTCTTTCCACCTCCAATTTGGTTTCCCACTTCTCCTCGTTCCCTCCACCTCTGACACATATATCTTCTTGGTCAATCTTTCCTCACTCATTCTCTCCATGTGACCAAACCATTCTAAAACACCCTCTTCTGCTCTCTCAACCACACTCTTTTTATTACCACACATCTCTCTTACCCTTTCACTACTTACTCGATCAAACCACCTCACACCACATATTGTCCTCAGACATCTCATTTCCAGCATATCCACCCTCCTCCGCACAACTCTATCTATAGCCCACGCCTCGCAACCATATAACATTGTTGGAACCACTATTCCTTCAAACATGCCCATTTTTGCTTTCTGAGATAATGTTCTCGACTTCCACACATTCTTCAACGCTCCCAGAACTTTCGCCACCTCCCCCACCCTATGATTCACTTCCGCTTCCATGGTTCCATCCGCTGCCAAATTCACTTCCAGATATCTAAAACTCTTCACTTAATCCAGTTTTTCTCCATTCAAACTTACCTCCCAATTGACTTGTCCCTCAACCATACTGTACCTAATAACCTTGCTCTTATTCACATTTACTCTCAACTTTCTTCCACACACTTTACCAAACTCTGTCACCAGTTTCTGCAGTTTCTCACACGAATCAGCCACCAGATCTGTATCAACAGCGAACAACAACTGACTCAATTCCCAAGCTCTCTCATCCACAACAGACTGCATACTTGCTCCTCTTTCCAAAACTCTTGCATTCACCTCCCTAACAACCCCATCCATAAACAAATTAAACAACCATGGAGACATCACACACCCCTGCCGCAAACCGACATTCACTGAGAACCAATCATTTTCCTCTCTTCCTACACGTACACATGCCTTACATCCTCGATAAAAACTTTTCACTGCTTCTAACAACTTGCCTCCACCATATATTCTTAATACCTTCCACAGAGCATTTTTATCAACTCTATCATATGCCTTCTCCAGATCCATAAATGCTACATACAAATCGATTTGTTTTTCTAAGTATTTCTCACATACATTCTTCAAAGCAAACACCTGATCCACACATCCTCTACCACTTCTGAAACCACACTGCTCTTCACCAGTCTGATGCTCTGTACATGCCTTCACCCTCTCAATCAATACCCTCCCATCAAATCTCCCAGGAATACTCAACAAACTTATACCTCTGTAATTTTAGCACTCACTTTTATCCACTTTATGGGGGGGGGGGGGGGGTAAGAAAATCAAGAAAATTGAAAACTGCTAGTTGACAATGCTGATGATGAATTAAGATTGCTATGGGGGCCCACAAGCCATGGTTCAAGCTAATGATAATTCAAAAGTGGAAGAGAAAATTTAGGGAGAGGCATATCCTATGAATAATCACGTGAGCTACTTCTATCAATACAGAATTGATGTGCACAGGAATAGTTTTGGAAAATGCATTTAAAACAACATTCAAGACAACAATACACTGTAATTCCTGCCGCACACCACAATATTGACTAGCGGCTTTGCTCAGTCTCTGGTGCTAAAAGTTCACTTAAGGGAACATCAACTGGTTACACACGTCCTTGAAATATTAGCTGTGTAGAGACCAGCCAGCTGCACGGGAATCCGGGCGTGAGGCAGTCCGTGCTCAGCGGCAGGCCATGTCCTTCTGGTCAATTCAGTCTGTATGTGTACGGTAATCCAATCGTGTGACAGTCTGTGTGTAATCAGCATAGAAGAACGGTGGAAGATACTGAACGGTGAAGATACCACAGAAAGTTCCACAGGTAATGTTAGCTAATTTCAAACCCCTACTCCGACGCCGGCAAGAGGCTGGTGCCGAAAGTGGGAGTCAGTCAGTGATCGGAGACACACACTGGTCTCCTCACTGACTTGTCTGTTGAGTTTAAAAATAGATATAATTGGTTTAAACACAAGCTTTGATTGTAAGCTTAAGAAGACCCGGATTGATATATGTTCAGCGACGGCCCACGTTCCCCAGCTCAAGTTGGCTTTACATGCGATATGCACATGCAGCGTAGCGCGTCCGGCTTACGTCCTACGAACAAACTCGCTGTTTGCGTCCACACACCATAAGATTCTTTTTAGGCCTATGCCGGCGCTTGGCCCCTACTGTTGCCCTGTTAGTATTGAAGTTATCAGTGTCTGTCATTGACATATCATTGGTTCATTACTGTTACAGGGTGACGAACCTTACACACTTTATAAAGACATCCTGTGTAACAAAGCGAGGTATGGCTTACCTGGATTCTTGGAAGATAACGTTATGCCGGCCGGAGTGATCGAACTGCCTCTATCGTTGTTGGATACTCACTGACTGCCTTGTCTCTGTTCTGCGCAATGAAGGATGCCATTTGCTGTATTACCAAGACAATCATTTCATTTTCCTTGGTTAATCATTCCACTAATTCAATTCTAAACTTTTCAACACTTGACGATACATTTTCGTTGTCACTTTAATTGCTACTTTCTCCCTTACAATCAAAAGCTTACCTTATAGGGGACCTGCTATGGACGATACCAGGTCTCGTAAGTTTAACACTTTAACTCCTATTGCTAACTTAAAGTTACAATCTTAATATAGACTATCAAAAACTTAAACAATATATGACTTCCATTATTCTTACAATAAGAGCTTTATTTACTGCTAAACGAGTTTACAAGAATATCCTTAATCGGTGATCGTGAGTGAGGTGTGGGATGAAATGTGCTAGGATGGTTCATAACCAAGGAAACAAAGTTTGCTCTGAGGTCGGCCTAATAAGATTTTACACACCTCACACACACACACACACCCTAACCCCCAGCCAGTTCTGTTCTGTTGAGGGAAGAATCCTCACTTGGCCCTCTTCTCTGTGCCTTCTTTTGGAAAAGTAAAGCAAAAGGGGAGGACTTCCAGCGTCCCCGCTTCCACCCCTTTAGTCGCCTTCTACGACACGCAGGAAATACGTAGGAAGTACTCTTTCTCCCCTATCCCCAGGAATATATATATATACATACATATATATATATATATATATATATATATATATATATATATATATATATATATATATATATCGGACATTTGGCAGATGATTTCGCACGAGGTGTATAATCAAAACTGAAAAGCCTCCACTGATAGGCCATCAGCAAGTAAAATATGCCTCCTGCACATGGTTTTGCAACTCATTAATGAATGTCGTCCTGTTGACTTCAACCCTCGATGCACAAAACTTAGTCAATCTTGACCCTCGACACACAAAACTTAGTTAACCTTGACCCTTGACTCACGAAACTTAGTCAGTTAACCTTGACCCTAAACCCACAAGACTTAGTCAATCTTGACCCTCGACGCACAAAACTGTGGTACAGGTCTGACCCTTATCCGTTCATCCCATAACGAGTATAGTCTATTAAGGTATAAGGTAGACGTGTAGTTGACCCCCAGTTTCTTAAATCTATCGTGGCGTAGAGCTGTGTATACTACATGGTACAACTGTGATTCCCTATCCGATTACCCAGCCATTAGACATCTGGCACACAAGCAGTTAGTTGCATTCTGTCACTACATAAAACCTTATGTCCTTGACAGTGGCCTACCTGACCTCATAAACATGATGTGATGGAGAACCTGTGGTATAAGTTTATCTCATATCCAGACGGCTAGTCATTAAATGTCATGTACACAAGAGCAGCGGATGCATGTGCATGCACGGACGAGGCCTCTGCTTCCCAGCGGGAGACATGAAAATCATATAATTTCTTTAAGGAGCCAGAGTTCCATCCGCTAAGTTTCTAACGCTTTTGGTCGTGATTCTGTTTTTAGTTTTCATTTTTTTCTAGAGGGGATGGGGCGGGAGGAAGGTATGTATGCTTCATATAATGGACTATAAACAGATAATTGCTATATATTTCCCAGTTATCTTAAGGAGCCATAAAGATGTCGCTGCAAGACTGTTGTAACAGAAGTATCTGTCCACAGACGGTGGGCGCAGCTCTAGTGGCGTCGGGCGGAGCAGCAGTTGCGAGGAACTGCGGCGGTACGGGAACGCTGGAGGTACAGGCGGATATCCCCTGCCTCCTCCTCCTTACCATTACCTCCAGCACTGCTGACGCTGCTCACGTTACCGTCACCCTCGCTGACCCCCAACAGCTCTACGACACCATCACCGTCCAGGTGGTTGTTGATGGTCGCCAGGTGGAGAAGACCGTCCAGTTGCCTTTACCTCCACGGCGAGGCTCCAGCGTCATCACCACTCTCGTGGTTTAAGTCGCCGACGGTCAAACCAACGCTACACTTCTGGATAGTCATCTCTCTCTGACTCGCACTACCATAAGCTCCCATGATCTACTAAACATAGTCTATTGTCCAACCTATAGGCTATATCTTAAGAAAAAACTATCTAATGAAGCTTTTTGTTCATACATAAGATTAAATCCTGCTCAGAACTTAAGTGTTTACAGATGAGCATAGAAGAGGCAGAACGAATCAGGGGAGAGGCATATTTCAGATCAAACGTATCAACGAAACGCAGCGGAAAAGTGAGACAGTGTGATGGTCAGGATCATAATGTTATCCACTTTTGTAGTACATAAAAGTGTGCAATTCTCACGCTTTCATATCCTAGCAAGTTTCTTAACAGGCATAGTTTAACAAGTTTTACATACATGTTAGTGACCATGTCATCAAACAGTAAAGAAAAAATATGATATCTGATAACAATTTTATCAATATATCAATCTGATCTCTTCTGGCATGTGTAAGAGTTGGACGTTGCATGCGAAAGGTGCGAGAAAGGCAAATTGGAAAGGGTAGTGACCGGTAGGATGTAGTAAAGTTGCCAGTGAAACAGAAATAGAAGCGTTTGGGCAGGGAAAGAGTGCAAATGATTGGGGAATGTATAAGAGAAAGCGGCAGGAAGTCAAGAGGAAGGTGCAGCGGTTGAAAAGGATGGGAAATAACAGTTGGGGTGAGCGATTATCAAATAACTTTTGGGAAAACGAGAAGTTTTGGAAGGAGGTAAATGATGTGTGAAAAACATGGAAAAAAGATGGGAAATTTGTTGAAGGGGACAAAAGCGGAAGTGACAATAGGTATTGATGAAGTGAGGGGGAGATGGAATGATTATATTGAGGAACTGTTGAATTGTTTAATGATACGGAGGCATATGTAGGGTATCTGGGTCGTGGTGGTATGCGAAGTGAGAAAGTCGGGAGAGTGGTTTGATAAAGAAAGAAGAGGTGGTGAAAGCCTAGCGTGAGATGAAATGTGGCAAGGCGGCTGGATGGAGGGTATTGCATTTGAATTTGTTAAGAAAGGGGGCGACTGTGTTGTTGATTGGTGACATCACACATCCCTGCCGCAGACTAACCTTCACTTGGAACCATTCACCGTTCTCTCTTACTACTTACTACTTCTTGTTGCTTCCAGCAGCTTTCCTCCTACACCGTATATTCTTAACACCTTCCATAAGGCATCTCCATCAACCCTACCACATGCTTTCTCCAAATCCACACGTCACATGGAAATCCATCTGTTTCTCTGAGCATTCCTCACATACATCTTTGAAGCAAACATCTGATCCACACATCCTCTACCACTTCTGAAATCACACTGCTCCTCCCCAGTCTGATGATCTGTGTATGCCTTCACCCCCTCAGCCAATAACCTCCCATATAGCTTTACCAGTTAGACCTGACAAACTTATGCCTCTGTAGTTTGAATACATACCTTATCCCTTTTATCTTTGTACAATGACACTATGAATGCACTCTGCCAATCCTCAGGCACCTCACCATGAACTGCACAAACGATGAAGATCCTTACCAACCAATCAGTAACACAGTCACCCATTTTCTTGATCAATTCAAATGCAATATCCAGCCGCCTAGCCACATTTCATCTTTCGCACGGCTTTCGCCACCACTTTTTCCTCACCAAACTACTCTCCACGGCTTTCTCACTTCGCATACCACCCGGACCGAAACACCCTACATCTGCCACCGTATCATCAAACATGTTCAACAGTTCCCAAAAATATTCACTCCATCTCCTTGCTTCATCAATATCCACCATCACTTTTTGTCTCCTTCACCGACTTTCCGATTTTCTTCGCTTGTTTTTCTCACAGTATTTATCTGTTTTCAAAACATCTTATTTTCCCTAAAGTTAACTGATGATCGCTCATACCAACTCTTATTTGCTCTCTTTTTCAACCGCTGCACCTTCCTCTTGACCTCCTGCCGCTTTCTCCAATACATCTCCCAATCATTTGCACTCTCTACTTGTAAGTACCGACCAAATGTCTCTCCTTTCTTCTTCACTGGCAACTTTACTTCTTCACCCAACGCTCACTATTCTTTCTAATCTGCCCACTTCCCCCTTTAAACGTGTCACATATCCTTGCACATGCCAGCACTGGTTTTATGAATACCTTCCATTCCTCACCCACTCTCCTTACTCCATTTACCCTCACCTTTTGTCATTCTACGCTCAATTTCATTATATATATATATATATATATATATATATATATATATATATATATATATATATATATATATATATATATATATATATATATATTCGCCATTTCCCGCGTTAGCGAGGTAGCGTTAAGAACAGAGGACTGGGCCTTTTTTGGAATATCCCCACCTGGCCCCCTCTGTTCCTTCTTTGGAAAATTGAAAAAAAAAAAAAAACGAGAGGGGAGGATTTCCAGCCCCCCGCTCCCTCCCCTTTTAGTCGCTTTCTACGACATGCAGGGAATACGTGAGAAGTATTCTTAATCCCCTATCCCCAGGGATACTATATATATATATATATATATATATATATATATATATATATATATATATATATATATCATTTATCTATTATACTCTGTCGCTGTCTTCCGCGTTAGCGAGGTAGCGCATGGAAATAGACGAAAGAATGGCCCAACCAACCCACATACACATGTATATACATACACGTCCACATACAGCACATATACATACCTGTACATCTCAACGTATACATATATATATACACACAGACATATACATATATACACATGTACATAATTCATACTTGTTATCCTTATTCATTCCCGTCACCACCCCGCTACACATGAAATGACAACCCCTTCCCCACCCATTTGCGCGAGGTAGCGCTAGGAAAAGACAACAGAGGCCACATTCGTTCACACTCAGTCTCTATCTATCATGTATGATGCACCGAAACCACAGCTCCCTTTCCACATCCAGGCCCCACAGAACTTTTCATGATTTACCCCATACGCTTCACATGCCCCCGTCTGTATCGTTCCAATTCACACTATTCCTTGCACGCCTTTCACCCTCCTGCATGTTCAGGCCCCGATCACTCAAAATCTTTTTCACTCCATCTTTCCACCTCCAATTTGGTCTCCCACTTCTCTTCGTTCCCTCCACCTCTGACACATATATCCTCTTGGTCAATCTTTCCTCACTCATTCTCTCCATGTGACCAAACCATTTCAAAACACCCTCTTCTGCTCTCTCAACCACACTCTTTTTTTTTATTACCACACATCTCTCTTACCCTTTCATTACTTCCTCGATCAAACCAACTCACACCACGTGTTGTTCTCAAACATCTCATTTCCAGCACATCCACCCTCCTCTGCACAAATCTATCTATAGCCCACGCCTCACAACCATATAACATTGTTGGAACCACTATTCCTTCAAACATACCCATTTTTGCTTTCCAAAATAACGTTCTCGACTTCCATACAATTTTCAACGCTCCCAGAACTTTCGCCCCCTCCCCCACCCTGTGACTCACTTCCGCTTCCATGGTTCCATCCGCTGACAAGTCCACTCCCAGATATCTAAAACACTTCACTTCCTCCAGTTTTTCTCCATTCAAACTCCAAATTGACTTGTCCCTCAACCCTACTGTACCTGATAACCTTGCTCTTATTCATGTTTACTCTCAGCTTTCTTCTTTCACACACTTTACCAAACTCAGTCACCAGCTTCTGCAGTTTCTCACCCGAATCAGCCACTAGCGCTGTATCATCAGCGAACAACAACTGACTCACTTCCCAAGCTCCCTCATCCACAACAGACTGCATACTTGCCCCTCTTTCCAAGACTCTTGCATTCACTTCCCTAACAACCCCATCCATGAACAAATTAAAGAACCATGGAGACATCACGCACCCCTGTCGCAAGCCAACACTCACAGAGAACCAATCACTTTCCTCTCTTCCCACACGTACATAGCCTTACATCCTCGATAAAAACTTTTCACTGCTTCTAACAGCTTACCTCCCACACCATATATTCTTAATACTTTTCACAGAGCATCTCTATCAACTCTATCATATGCCTTCTCCAGATCCATAAATGCTACATACAAATCCATTTGCTTTTCTAACTATTTCTCACATACATTCTTCAAAGCAAACACCTGATCCACACATCCTCTACCACTTCTGAAACCACACTGCTCTTCCCCAGTCTGATGCTCTGTACATGCCTTCACCCTCTCAATCAATACCCTCCCATATAATTTACCAGGAATACTCAAAAAACTTATGCCTCTGTAATTTGAGCACTCACTCTTATCCCCTTTGCCTTTGTACATTGGCACAATGCAAGCATTCTGCCAGTCCTCAGGCACCTCACCATGAGTCATACATGCATTAGATAACCTTACCAACAAGTCAACAATACAGTCACCCCCTTTTTTAATAAATTCCATTGCAATACCATCTAAACCCGCTGCCTTGCCGGTTTTCATCTTCCGCAAAGCTTTTACTACCTCTTGTCTGTTTACCAGATCATTCTCCCTAACCCTCTCACTCTGCACACCACCTCGACCAAAACACCCTATATCTGCCACTCTATCATCAAACACATTCAACAAACCTTCAAAATACTCACTCCATCTCCTTCTCACATTACCACTACTTGTTATCACCTCCCTATTTGCCCCCTTCGCTGATGTTCCCATTTGTTCCCTCTCTTACGCACTTTATTTACCTCCTTCCAAAACATCTTTTTATTCTCCCTAAAATTTAATGATACTCTCTCACCCCAACTGTCATTTGCCCTCTTTTTCACCTCTTGCACCTTTCTCTTGACCTCCTGCCTCTCTTTTTTATATATATATATATATATATATATATATATATATATATATATATATATATATATATATATATACATCTCCCAGTCATTTGCATCGTTTCCCTGCAAAAATCGTCCAAATACCTCTCTCTTCTCTTTCACAAATAATCTTACTTCTTCATCCCACCACTCACTACCCTTTCTAATCTGCCCACCTCCTACGCTTCTCTTGCCCAAGCATCTTTTGCACAAGCCATCACTGCTTCCCTAAATACATCCCATTCCTCTCCCACTCTCCTTACGTCCTCTGTTCTCACCTTTTTCCATTTTGTACTCAGTCTCTCCTGGTACTTCCTCACACAAGTCTCCTTACTCTCACCACTCACTTCACTTCAACATTCTCTCTTTTCTGAAAACCTCTACAAATCTTCACCTTCGCCTGAGGATAGGGGAGAAAGAATACTTCCCACGTATTCCTTGCGTGTCGTAGGAGGCGACTAAAAGGGGAGGGAGCGGGGCGCTGGAAATACCCCTCTCATTTTTTTTTTTTTTTCCAAAGGAAGGAACAGAGAAGGGGGCCAGGTGGGGATATTCCCCCAAAGGCCCAGTCCTCTGTTCTTAATGCTACCTTGCTAACGCAGGAAATGGCGAATAGTTTGAAAGATATATATATATATATATATATATATATATATATATATATATATATATATATATATATATATATATATATATATATGGAAGGTACTATATAATTATATACATTTCTAAAGCTAAACTTTTGTCCACTAACATCGTAAGTCAATAAAGTAAAAATTGGGAATCTACATGACAATATAACGCATACACAAATGTATAGTAAAATATTCACCAGTAATCAGAAAAAAAATAGCCGATGGCTATCAAAATGAGTCCTGATTAAAGGAACAATTGTTATTCCCACTCAATAACCTCCTGCATTTAGTGTTATACTTCTACACTAAACCAACTGAAGAAAAAAGGCCAATAAGTTAAGCTACCCTTGTCGTGTGGTTAGAAAAAAAAAAACTTTATCCGATTATATAATTCGTTTGGTAATATACTCTAAATTACTGTATTGTTAGCAATTATTATGATACGTAGCCCATATATAACATTTTACACCAATATCCCCTCACTTCAATGTTTACGTCTGGGCCAATGACACTGTTTACATTTGTCAGTCCTGGATAGAAAGGGAAACCGCAAATTTTGGTGTGTGGTTGATTTAGGAAAAGTTATTTTAATGATTTTTTAAGCATGTTTTGTGTTTAAGAGTGTTGGAGTGTGATTCGTAGCATTTTATTTCATTGTGTAATGTAAAATTAGGTTGTAGTAATGAATGTAAAGGAGAATGTGAGGTCACTGAAGTAAGAGTAGGTAAAACATTTATTAGAAATTTACATCACTCGTGAACAACTCACCTAATCCACCCTATCGGCTGGTTCTCTTTTCCATTCAATAGAAATCTCCAAAAAAATATGAGTTTTAGTGGCACCATTTGCAGGTTGTAACGTGATTACTATTTGTGTGTTAGGGGCAGAGAGTTTTATGTCCATGTTACCCCGTCTCAACTTTGCATATATGTACCATGTCTTTAACTACTTATGTATGCGTACTCACCCAACTATGCCAAGTACCAATTGTTTACGTTCCTGTAGGCACAGTGCTTCACATTGGCTTGCAACAGATGACTAATTTCAATGTAATTGTTACCATATTATCATTATTTGATTTTTTAATCAAATGATCATATTTCATGAGTTTTTATGGAAATGCCCAGGCAAATTTCTTAGTGAAAAAAATACATGCTTGTTTTAGTTTTGGAATATTTCTTCCACCCTAGAGGAATCGTTGGTTTGTAAAACAGGAGAAAATAAGAGTGTGGGTTTTTATTAATGCTAATATTTCTTACAACAATGTTGTATGGTTGCGAGGCGTGGGCTATGGATAGAGTTGTGCGCAGGAGGATGGATGTGCTGGAAATGAGATGTTTGAGGACAATGTGTGGTGTGAGGTGGTTTGATCGAGTAAGTAACGTAAGGGTAAGAGAGATGTGTGGAAATAAAAAGAGCGTGGTTGAGAGAGCAGAAGAGGGTGTTTTGAAATGGTTTGGGCACATGGAGAGAATGAGTGAGGAAAGATTGACCAAGAGGATATATGTGTCGGAGGTGGAGGGAACGAGGAGAAGAGGGAGACCAAATTGGAGGTGGAAAGATGGAGTGAAAAAGATTTTGTGTGATCGGGGCCTGAACATGCAGGAGGGTGAAAGGAGGGCAAGGAATAGAGTGAATTGGAGCGATGTGGTATACAGGGTTTGACGTGCTGTCAGTGGATTGAATCAAGGCATGTGAAGCGTCTGGGGTAAACCATGGAAAGCTGTGTAGGTATGTATATTTGCGTGTGTGGACGTGTGTATGTACATGTGTATGGGGGGGGGTTGGGCCATTTCTTTCGTCTGTTTCCTTGCGCTACCTCGCAAACGCGGGAGACAGCGACAAAGTATAAAAAAAAAAAAAAAAAAAAAAAAAAAAAAAAAAAATTCTTATTTTATGAGAATAAAAAATTCAGTAGTAAGGAGAGCTGTGAAGGAGAGAAAAATGTGGGGTTAAATCATAAGTACAGGTAAGGTATAGTAAAATATTAGAGAATAGCATAACCGACTTCAGAGTGCTAAACGTAAGTGCAGTCTAAAATTAGCAATCTTCCCTCATTTCAGAGGACATGATCCTTTCTTTTCATACCCAATGGATTGTTTTATGTATAATGTTGGATGGGAAACAGTGGGATAGACAATGAAATTGGCATATCCCCAAAACCCAAAAGGAGTCAATTTCCCTAACTAAGCATAGTGTGGTACCTTTCAGATAGATTCTGACATGTATTTCAAACTATTTTATTCTCTAGAATGGATTGAATACTGGTAAAAATAACTGATCGATTTAGCCCTGTTGTTTTATATATTGTTGAAATTAAACTTGATAGTGTAAATAATTCACTTTAACATGACAATGCATAACTCTAGTGCATAAAACTTGGTATGAAGGGCTGGGCTGTGAAGCAAAGGAGAAGAGTAGGGCAAAATCAACAAGAAAAGGTGTAGGATAGAACCTAACAACCTACCCTAACCTAAGCTAGCATAGCATACTGTCATTTAGCCGATAAATTGTTTAGTTAGTTTGTGATATGAAAACGTTAGTTACTAAAACTTAACCTACAATAACCCAGCCTAGATTTTGTAAGGTACCTTGCTGACCTTAAGTTAATGTAGCCAAACATGTACTTGGATAGCCTAGCCATACTTCATATAGCCCAATGAAGACAAAGATAGACCCAAAAACTATGGAAATGTACATTATTGTTATTACACCATAACAGAAGTTAGTGTACATACTAACACTTACCATATTGTATTGCACTGCATACAGTTCTGCAGCAATAGGGGGATAATGATGGAATTGGTCACCAAGGTTCTGAAATATTTTTGTAAAGTATTAAGTGAGATATCCAACAAAATATGTTTCATTCCTTATACAAGGATATCATTGCAAACATGTCCATGCTTTCTCAATTATTTGCATGTTAGCCCATTTCTGGATAGGTGATGTTATGGCTGTGGCTAAGTTTTATGAGTATATTCATACTGAGTAAGCCTGTTATCACTTATACCAGGAAGGACATCCTTCTGAATTACACTCACTTATGTTTACTCAATTCTTTCCTGCACAGGTGAATAGAAAACTATTTATGTTCAGGGGACACAAGCCACAACCCAGTTTCCAGAAATGATACATCCTCGGTTACCAAACTTCACCTCTCATTTTCCATGGTAGTCCAGACTAACCAGTTCTCTCCTTTTGATCATCACAGAAATAGACCACAGCTTCTCATCAAAAATTAAACCAATCTCTAACTGTAGTTTTAGTGATATTAAGCTCTATACCACCTCTACAAATTTTTTTGACTACAAAAAATTTGAGTTGGATAGATTTTTGTTGTAGCAAATCCTATTTTTCAATAAAAGATCCTTTTACAAAATGACATGTAGCTAACCTGTTCTTCTCTTTCCTGTTGTCTAATAACCTTACCTTAATGAAATCTTACTTCTTTCCCAGTAATTTTAACATTAGCACAGCATTTCACATATTACCAGGTTTTAAAAAATTATGTGATACCAGAAACTCACCAAGACTGTGTAGTAAAAAATCCGTCATATAAATCAAGTTTCACATAACAGGTAGCACATATGAGAGTCACCATGAAGTCAAACCGGACCAGCAGAAATGGAGAAGTGTCAGTAATGGTTTTGATTCCAACAAACATCAGAATAATAGTGGATCGACTATAGCATTGTTTTGTATAAAGAATCTCATAAGTTTCAAGAGAGTTAAACCGAATACTTTAGATGATGTAACATGTTTCCTCACAAAAACTTGTGTATATTGTCTGTGTTGAAGAAAATGAGAAACCATAAATTCATTGAAGAGGATATAAGACAAAGGATGTTTAGATAACAAAATTAAACATCAGTGGAGGGAAACCAAATATTGTAATCATTTCTTAAATGTCACATCTATATTTGTTTGAGATAAACAAGCATGATGCAGAAAATGTCCTAAAATCAGTTATAATTTGACAGTAAGGAATTGCATACAATGAAAATTCTGACGACAGATTAATACCAAATATGTATTCCTAAGTACATATTTATATTACTATTTACAGATGACATGGGGGAATGTCTGCAAGGGGAAAGTGTTAGAAATTAAATGTTTGAAGACAGTGTGTTGTGTGATGAGTATTGATTAGATAAGAAGTGTTAAGAGGTGTGTGGTAGTAATTGGAGTGTGTATAAAGCAGCTGAAGGGGATGTGCTGAAATGATTTCGGCATACGAAGAGGATGACTAAGAGGATTAGTATGTCAAGCATGGAGGGAATATGGAAAGTAGGGAAACTGAGGAGTTAGAAGGATGGAGTAAAAGATGATTTGAGATTTTAGGGCCTGAATATACATTGGTTTGGGTGAATTAGGGGCTATGTGGTATAAATGGCTTAATGTACCTACATAGGACTGAACTAGGGTATAGAGTTTTCAAAAGAAACCTCATAAATGTCTGTGGGGATTGGTTGTGGATAGAGGGATTTAGTTGGTACTGTAAATATTACAGCTAGAGACTCGATATTTTTGGTGATACCTTGCTATCTTTGGAAATAGCAAACAAGTATGAAAATACTTCACAGTTTCCTTGTCCTTCATAGCAATAACTCTTGTTGTTTGAGATGCTTTTGGTTAAGGACCAAAAAGATTTGTCAGTAGATGTCAGGTCATCACTATTTCTTTTTATGAAAGTGGGCTTGTCTCTTTGTAGAACAGCTTTACAATGATTCTGAGCAGAAATGAAAGCAGAATGGGTTTCTGAGGAACTTGAGAGCTTTATGGTCCAGACATCCTGGTCAGAGCCTAACCAATCCTTGTGCTGTACATTGAAATCCCCTTCATAGAGGATTTCAGCACTTGGATGAAAAGATAGAGATTATAGTTGGAGGTTTGATAGTGCAGAGGAGAAGCATCCTTGGACAACTGGATTTCAGAAGGAAGATCAGGGGAGGAGGTAATCAGATGGTGTTCAACAGAGGGAAGGTTAGAATTAAGACAATGAATATTGCAGAAATATATAGAAAAGAGCTAGGTCTAGGAGCTTTAGCTATGGAAGTGGGATGGATCCCAGTCACATGATGGTGGTCAAGTAAGTCCTGGGATCTGTCTAATTCCTCTCAACTGGGAGCACCACTCCAAACTAAAGTCAGAGAGTTCTGTAATGGTTGTTCTGCTGTAAATTGTACAATCTGTAAAAAAGAATAAAAATTGTGTGTGTGTGTGAGTTTTGTGTTGGGAAGTGTTGTGTATGAGAAGAAGTGTGTGTTGGATTGGGGTTGGATGCCAGCAATCTACATGTGATTTGAGGCAAGGGAAAAAGACAACGCTTTGGTTCTAAAATGGCTTACATAACAAACTCCAGAGTGTTGGCTAACTGGGCTACGGCCAGTATCCCTCCCAAAACCCAGGTGGTAGTGCCTCCCTGGTCAGTTGTTGTGTCACCCACTACTGCTACTACAGAATAGCAACAGCAGTGGGTGCTTCCTACTACTGATGACAATTAATACCCAAATGAAGGTTTGTAAAGGGACAGTCACATGAGGTAGTGCAAGGACTCCTTCTAAGTGAACATCCTCTTACTCTTTCCTGCCAATGTATTGTTGATAGACTAGTAGGGGCATAGGCCTAGTTTCCTGCCAATGTATTGTTGATAGACTAATAGGAGCATAGGATCTTAGGCCTTAGGGTATGCCTTCATCTCCCCTTTTGGTGACATACAACTTTAAGATGATCTTAACTATAGCAGAAGTTGAAAAGGTACATCAACAGTCCCTGGGGTTTTGTGTACTAAAAAAAAGTCACTGCCTGGTTGAGGTTCTACGAAAGGCATCTCTTTACAGGCTCTCTTCAACTTATTTACTATATTGTATTATTGGTATACTAGGCCTTACACCCTGAGATCCATCTTCACCTACCTGATGATATAGTGTTAGTTGCTTAACAGACTCTCCTAGTAAAAATTAAACCTTTCAGTCAGCTGAACTAGTGTCCAAACTTCTTATGACACAGGTTGAGATAATTCCCTGCCTCTAGTATGATAATCAAACCCCAAGTCCTTTTACAATATATTCAATATGAATTATGAAACAGAAGTCATATATATCATAAACTATTATATTATTATTAAAGGAAAGCATAAAAGTAGAAAAAGGAAAAATGCAAAACATTTAAAAAATAGTAGTGTGGCTGACTTACCAAACAGTTTATGGTTGCCTCTGTGTGGGGACAGTTGACATTGTTGGGGTCTCAAGGTATGCTGTTTCTCAAGATGTAACAAAATACAGTTCATTCAAGGAAAACTTCTTTCAAAACACAAATATTCCCCTCTGGTATCTCTGAAGGCCAGATGAGAATGGGTTGCTGTTTGACCTTACCTCACCTTGGCATTGTGATGACAAAGACCTGGGAAGGTTATTGTATAGTTGATGAGTCCCTATAAATGAGTATCTGAATGTCACATTTTTGTAATGATTGTAGGATGGGTGATTTCTCATAGATATGTGTGAATTAGAGGGTAAATTTTGATGTAATTCCCAATCAAGAAGTGCTTTCTCAGATGTTCAGAATGCTGTCTCATGGTGAAAGACTGCATTTTTGTTTCACTTTTGACATTCAGTTATGTTTAGCTCAAAAGGTTAGAATCTTTGGTACCTAAGCAAGACTCCTGATTGTTTTGCATAATGTTGATTTTCCAAAATGGATTAGATCTTACGGTAAAAATGATGGATTTCTAAAGCCATCAGAGATGGCAAAGTTGTAATGAAGTTTAGAAAGAGAAACAGGAATAAATTAGGATTGAGTTTCCTTAAATTTCCCAAAATTGAATTGAGTGTGTTTTTAACAAATCTCACAAGATTAATTTAGGAATCTTCATGTTTCAGGTCTAAAGATGATGGACAAAACACTTGTTGTCTCATCAAGTGTGGCTATAGTTACCACAGGTATTGCAGCATGGGCATTATACAAATGGTTTCATACAAGAGAAATTCTGAAGACTTACACAGATAAATTCAGTGACCTAAAGGAAGTTCAGAGACAACTGTTCCATCATTTTGGGGACATAAAGGAACTGCCACAGCTAAGGGAATTGATACCCAAAGAAGCCGAAAACTACCATGTACGATTAGCTCAGGTTTGCAGTGATATGTGTGACAGATATGAAGCAAAAAAGACACGTGTTTTGGATGTTGGCTGTCGGCCAGGTGGGACATCATTTAACCTCAGCACTCATTTGCAGAAAGTTGTAGGTACAGATATCAGTCTGTATTCAATGATTGTAGTTGGTCAGCAGATTAAACAGTTTGCAGAGATTGGATCATCTTTATCTAGTGAAGGTGGAAAGCACATATCACATCACTGCATGCGTGTCCCTGATAAGACTTTAAGAGAACGAGTCATATTTTGGGATGAAGATGTTTGTGCACTTTTATACACTTGTGGAAAATTTAACTGTGTTGTCGTATCAAATAGTCTTACTCACATGCATGACCCTAAGGCATTTCTGGAAAATATTGGACTTTATGTAGAAACTGGGGGGTTGTTAATTATTTCTGATGTTTATAATTGGAATAATGGTCCAGAAGAGTTCTTAGGAGGAGAAGGGGAATGTTTGACACCATCTATATTGAAAAAGCTGTTAAAACCCATTTGGACCCTTCAGGAAGAGAACAACATGTCATTTTATATTCCACGGTGTAAGCGACTTGCAGAAATTGGGAATGCTCATGTTACTGTTTGGAAGAGAGTAGAGAATCCTGAATTTCCTGGTCAAGATTAAGCAGAATACTTTGATAAAAGAAGCATATCTTGGGGAAATGGGCAGTGGTACTTATAAAACAGCTTTATTCGATCCAACAAGTATAAAATGCTAGGCTTGTCAAACAGAGATACAGCTCAATCATTGTGACTGATATCTGTCAAGACAGTCTGTGTATTGATTTTTTCTAAAAGTCTCTCCAGTAATTGTATATGCTTTATACGTTATAACATGTAAAAACTATCCTTAAACAGTATTGTTATTTTTGCTTATTTCTTCCTCCTTATTATTATGATTATTATCATTATCATTATTCGTCTGTTTCCTGGTGCTACCTCGCTGACATGGGAAACAGTGATCATATATAATAAAAAACATTATTATTAGTCTTTTTACTATAATTATAATTTTTACCATTATTAATACTTTTATTAATATGTAGCCCCAGGACCCCTTTTTTGGGCTTTTGAAGCTTCAAATCTGCACTACAATCAGTAGCAAGGAAATAATGGACTCCTTTGGAGTGAGAGGGTCTTTGAAGAAATGGTGCCTCTTTTCTTCCATTGATATTTCTTCGTTGAAGGTGATTTTCCACTTGTGGTGTAAACTCATGCAAATGAAGTCTTGGTAACACCTATTTTTCTTCTTGTGGATATCTATATATCTATCAATATCTCTAACCCCTGTTCCAACTGAAACTCCCTTAAGGGGATGGCCACAGCAATAGAGTCTCGATAACTAGAGTGACACCTCTGAATGCACTTATCTATAACAAATAAGAAACGTAAAAAAATTGAGATGAAGTTGCTAGCCTGGATTTAGCAGGAACCTTGTCATTGATATATTAAAGGGTAAGCAGTTTTCTTAATTTCTTATGAATAATTGGTAGACAATAGTTCTTACTAGAAGGTAAAAATATTGAGGATCTCATTTGCATTGTATTTTCCAAACAATTTGTTTTTCTGGTCCCAGTTAATTGTTTCATGTATGTCATATTCTTAATAGAATTACACTAGTTTTATTTTGTTTGCTTTCAGAGTGGTACATTTGCAGTTTAAGGAATTATGCTTATTTTACTAATTGTACTGAAAGGTGTGGGTTTATAACTTTCCATAGACATATTATGACCTTCAAGTTGTATGAATACACAAGAAAATAATGTTTTGCTATAAAAGCAGTAACAGACTCAGTGAGTGAGGCTTCAGTCATTTTACTTGTGGGTCAAAAGAAAGTTATTTATATGACTGAACTCTAATGGCAAGGGTAGTGATGTCATGGCATCCAGCAGAGTAACACACATTGAACTTCTTAAAAGGATCCTTGTCATGCAATTTTTGATTGTTTCACTTCATCCGTAATTTTTGCAAACTATATACTTTTTCTAACCTGACTGGCTTGGTTTAAACCCCCCAACCCTACCTCATTAATCATGCCACATAACAGCCAGGAATTGCTAAACTCCATCTGCTTGTGGTTATGCCATGAGCTAAAAGTCAAGTTCAGTGGGCTTGTATCATCAGAGTACAATCTCCTCAAAGAACTTAATAACTCCAAGGGAGTCCATCCTTTCCCTTCTATTGATTGTAGGCACAGCCTTAAAGCAGGGCGCCCCACATGAACCCCTGAGGAATGTGTTTGGTATGTGTATGCCCAGTATTCCTGCCCAGAGTGTAAGTATAGCTTAGTGCTACCGCCCAGATCTCTAGAGAGAGGTCAGATCTGCACTAGCAACTAATCTATCCAGTGTTGAGTGTTTGTGTGTGTTTAATTACCTGTTCATATTGACCCATTTGTACTGTATGGGGAGGGACTTTTGCACGTATGGAGCCCCCATCTCTTGAATATTATCTGCAGTTATACAACTTATAAAATTCATATATATACTATTTGCGTTGTGTCTTCAATTAAATGATTTCATTCATCCACCAATCATATACTATAAAAGCATTTCTTTGTATCTTTTTTTTAACAGAATTCTTGCATAGTTTCATGTTATGCACGTATGGAGCCCCCATCTCTTGAATATTATCTGCAGTTATACAACTTATGAAATTCATATATATACTGTTTGCGTTGTGTCTTCAATTAAATGATTTCATTCATCCACCAGTCGTATACCATAAAAGCATTTCTTTGTATGTTTTTTTAACAAAATTCTTGCATAATTTCATGTTATGTTCTCTGTCAGCTCTGTTCTTATATTTTAGAAAAAAATGTTCACTTTCCACGTGATTGATCAATTTTAAAAACTTAAAAGGTGATCAGGTCACTCCTTACTCTTCTTTCTTCCAAGTTTGGAAAATTTTATTCCTCTAGCCTTTCCCTGTAACTTAGCTTTCATAATTCTGGTACCATCTTTGTTGCCCTTCAGTTAACCTTCACTTTACCTGTTAGTGCTTCATTAAGTGTGATCAAACATGAGAGGCATTTTCTAGTTTTACCTTTATGGAGGATATGAACAGCATGCTATTCCGATATTTGCCAGAAGATAGTTTGTTTCGTTAATTATTCTTCAAATGTAGAACTCTGGTGACAAGTTGAATTTGATGCTGACTCCTAAGTCCTTTTGACACCTAGAATCCAGAAGCTTATTTCCTGTTAGATCATGAAATTGGTGAGGCATTTTTTTCACTCACATGCTCATTACTTTATATGTGTTTGGGTTGAATTTTATGAATCATGAATCAGACTACCTTTTGAGTCTGTTTAGGTTCCCTTGTAAATTAATGCAATCCTCCCTGCTTTTCACTTCTCACCTGATCTTGTGTCATCTGGAAACATATGCAGGTATGAGTTCATACCTTCAGGCAAGTCAGTTACATAGATCAAGAAGAGTAATGGTTCTAGAACAGAATACTGTGGCACTCCGTTGGTCACCTAAAGGCTCCTCTGAGATGCATCCTTAGTCCCCTTCCACTGAAACACTATCTATCCACTGAAGGAGTTGCCCCCTGATTCCTATCTGGTTCTTAATCAGCCTCCCACGTGGTTACAGTGTCAAATGTTTTGTGGCTGTCCATATTTAAACAGTCCAATCAGCCTTCTTTTAGGTCCAACATAGAATTCACTCTTTCACAGTAATCTGGGATTTGTTACACATGACCTCCTTTTCCTACAACCATACTGGCTTTCTCAGCTACTTCTTTGTAGAAAGTCCTATTTGCTTTCTAACTACCTTTTCCAGAACCTTATAGACTACAATAATCGGAGACAGATTCGTTGTCTGATGTCTGTCTTCTGTTTTATAGATTTTTCCCCTTGGCTCTCTGCCTCTCTCCAATGAATCTTGAACATTATTACAGGAGGTTTATGGAGGATATCTGCACACATTTTTAGCATGTGGTGAAATTTTTTCAGGACCATGAGCCTTGTATGGGTCAAGACCTTTTAGTATTTTATTTGTCTTTACCAGATACCTCGATGTTTTCAAAATCTCCCCATTCCATCTTACTGGTATTTAGGCTATAATGTCTTCCACTGTGAAAACCATTTTAAACTTGGTTTTTAGTTCTTCACATATCCTACATCATCCTCAGCAATTCTTCCCTCTGAATCTGTTACTCTTATTAGCTGCTCTTTAACTGACGACTTGATAAATTTAAGAAAAAGATTTAGATTTTCACCTGCATTGTCCAAAGTACTCTTTTCAAAGTACATTAGACTGACTGCCTTTCTAAGGATTTGAATCATGGACTTACATTGTATATCTGTCTGTATGGTTTTCTGTGTCTGCATATGACTGTTTTTGTATCAGTGAATTAGGGATGCAGAGAAGAGTAAGAAGACTAATTAAGGTTAGAATTACATTATATACTTATTCTTAAACATATATTTTGTAGAAAAATAATCTAAACACTACAATTTGCATTTCAAGGAAAAAAAAACGATTTCTTGAATGAGACTTTTTTTTTCATTCCTGAGTACCATGGTTGGTAGTAGTTAGCAGACAGCCATCAAACAGGGAGGTATATTACCAGTACTATCTGCCTGGTATTGGAAGGGTTAGTGATGGCTGCATAGTAAGCAAGCACTTCAATGGTTATCAAGTTGCTCTCCTCTGACCAAGGTAGCTGTCTTTTCTTTCTGCCTCACCCACACATGGACTGCTGGCATTCTGTCTCAATCATACAATCTCTCCTTATCACATATAACACTTGAGAACACACTTAATTCACACAACTCATTCTTTGTAACTTGAGATTTTCAGCAGTGAGTGCTGTGTGCTAGCCTTGCCTTTTGGCATACTGGTTGGAACAATAGATAGAAGCAATAGATAGTAACATGAGACAGGAGCATCAGGTAGGATTAGTAGGTTGGAACATTAGGTAGAAGTAGTCGATACTAACATTAGGTAGGAGCCTCAGAAAGCATTGTGCTTGAGTTGCTCTCTGCCAGTGGCCTGTTAAGAGTGAGGCACTAAAAGCTATGAAGCAGCACTGGATTTCACCAGTCATGAAGACTTTTGCCTTGGCCACCCCCTTAGAGGAGTCACCAAAGGGAATGGGTAGCAGAGATATAGATAGATTGCTGTAAATAAAGGTCATTTTGAAAAGTGATAGTTAATACTATGAAATCATTAGAAACGGAATGAAAATATATATAAATTCCAAGTTACATCCGTGTCATGTCATTTAAGCAACTGTCCCAGCACCTGAAGAGGTAGTAAAGATTCTGGTGGTTGGATGTAACTTGATATTGACAGCCTCAATGACTCTGACAGTTGATGGGCCTGACACCCAAACAACCATGACTGTTACAACAGCACAACTGAATCCTGCATTATGTTTCACTTTGCAAATACAGTACTTAAGATTTTTGTTTTACTGAGTATTAGTTTGAAATAAGAGGTGCTTTCCATTTTTTTAACTATATTTCTTCAGCATGAAGTTTTGGAAACTTTATCTAAACTGTTACACAGAGTTATTCAAACTTCATGAATTCTTGGAAACATTTACTAAATGTTTTCTCTACCAACATATGTTCATGTCTGTTTATTAAGATTTTTAGATATTTTCATTCTTCAGGTATTTGTGGTTTAGAAAAAAATGCTTTCCCAGAAAATCCACCAAAATGGCACGCATTTTTTGGATATACCTGCTATTAGATACCATTTAAAACAACAATTTGCTATCTGTCGATGAGCCAATTGCTAATCCATGCACATGGTTTATCCCCTATTCCATGTGATTTAAATTTAAATTTACAAAGCAGTCTCGTATTCAGTAATTGATGGAACGCCTTTTGGCGGTCTATATATATATATATATATATATATATATATATATATATATATATATATATATATATATATATATATATATATATATATGAAGTCAGAGGGTTTATTTCTGAGTTCCATTAGTCATACTTGACATTAAAAAGTTCAAGTAAATGTATTAGATGAGATAATTTGTTGTGGAAGCCATGCTGGTATGTCTGCATTATTTCATGATCTATAAATTTCACAATTTTCTTTCATTACTTTTATCATTTTACACAAAATGATGTTAGGCTCATTGAGCTGTGATGTAATGCATATATTTTATTTCCTTTTATAAACAGGATTAACATTTGCCAATTTCCAGTTTTCAGGTACCTTACCCTCCATTAGCGATTTGTTATATATCTTGTTTATTGAACTTATCATTTGGTATCTGACCTCCTTGAAGAATCTTGGGGATATGTGATCAGGGCTAGTTGATTTGTCTGGGTTTATTTGGTACTTACAAACTTTTACTTTCCATTCCTTTAATTGTTCTTCATCAGACCCCCAAAGAATTGCTTATGGCTGAGGTATGGATGATTCTTCATTGAATGTATATATATGGTTGGAGGATTCATTCAATATGAAAGCAATTTCCTTGTTCTCTGCTACTCTGCCATGCTTGTTTATTTGTGGTTATATTGTATGTTTGACATACTCTGTCTTAAATATGTGAAAAACTTCTTGTGGTTATTTTTGACACTTATGGAAGTACTTTTATTGTTTTTGAATTTACTCTTCTTATGACCTTAACTTCAGTTTCTTGAAGACTTTGTTTGTATTGAGATTTAGTTCTATTTTTCTTAAACATTCAGGTCAGACTGAAGTTTACACTGGCTCTTTTCATCACTGATACTACATCCTCTTTTGCAATAAGAAATAATTTGTTTTTAGAAATACTCAACAACTATTATACCATAAAGGTGTTTTATCCAGTACTATTGTTAACTCTTTGTGTTCTTTTCTCAGATTTGGGTCTTCTGTAATCAGGGATCAAGAATTTCTTATTGTTTATATTAAATCCTGTACTTAACTCTAGTCCAATCTTATAATAGCTGTTATTATTCAGAGCCTCACCTACCTTTTAGCTGATCAAGTCTGTCAGTGGTGAGAGCAAGACTGAGGATACTTTAACCTTAGTTGGTTTATTAGTTAGTTGGGTCTGTAACAGCATTGTCAATCAAGCTGATTAGTTTATTTATCTCTTGATCACCTGCTAACTTATCCCATTTTACATTTGAACTGTTAGTCACCAGCAGAGATAACTTTCTCACTGTTTACAACAGATTCTATTTCATTGTATAGCATTATGTTATCCCTCTTTTGATGCCAAAAGGCAAGTAATTTTTATCTGTTGGCATCATCAATGTACAGAGTATCATAAGTATCAGAATCTAACTTGCTTACTTCAACCGCTGCTAGGGTCTTTTCATCATGAATTAAGACACCATATCCTGCCTTGTGCAGATAATCATTTATGAACAGTTTGTATCCAGACATTGTTAATTTGGTGAATAAATATCTATTCTCATAGTTTAACCAAGTTTCTGGGACTATGATAATGTTTGGTTTACTTGTGATAGCATATGATATCATCTCATTTCATTTTGAAATAATGCTCCTCTCATTTGTGTATATAAAACAAATGTTGCTTTCCAATTTGCCAGGGCCTGGGGAATCAATTGTCAGAGCCCACTTCTCAGGTTTATTGTTATTATGTGTGCAGCAGTGGGAATGGCAGGTCAGTCTACCTGCAGTTGGTTTATGACCTCAGTTTGACCTATCCTTTCCTGTTCCTCCACTGAAAAGTGACAGGTTGTCCTACTCTGCAATGTTCAATACCCTCCTTGTTCTTAAGCTGTGCCTGGTGTGTAATCTTTCTGTGAATTGTCTTGCCAAGTTCCCGATCATCCTGATTCCCACTGTCAATCTTTACAAGAACTGGGTACATAATTAGCAGATTTCTATAACAAAATTGCTTGATATATTCTTCACGCTTTGCCAAAGGTAGGATTTCTCAATTCCATTCGGACTGAGGCCATTCATAGCATAGAAGCTCAAGTGATGGCCAATAAAGTCCTATGACTTGATACAAAAAACATTTTTCTCCTTACAGACAGCCTCGATTCTCCTCATCCACACCAGGCTGCATACTTGCCTCTCTCTCCAAAACTCCTGCATTCACCTCCCTAACAACCCCATCCATAAACAAATTAAACAACCATGGAGACATCACTCACCCCTGTCGCAAACCGACATTCACTGGGAACCAATCACTTTCCTCTCTTCCTACTCGTACACATGCCTTACATCCATGATAAAAACTTTTCACTGCTTCTAGCAACTTATCTCCCACACCATATACTCTCAATACCTTCCACAGAGCATCTCTATCAGCTCTACAATATGCTTTCTTCAGATCCATAAATGCTACATACAAATCCAACTGTTTTCCTTAGTATTTCTCACATACATTTTTCAAAGCAAACACCTGATCCACACATCCTCTACCACTTCTGAAACCACACTGCTCTTCCCCAATCTGATGCTCTGTACATGCCTTTACCCTCTCAGTCAATACCCTCCCATATACTTTCCCAGGAATACTCAACAAACTTATACTTCTGTAATTTGAACACTCACCTTCATCTCCTTTGCCTTTGTACAATGGCACTATGCATGCATTCCGCCAATCCTTAGGCGCTTCACCATGAACCATACATACATTGAATATCCTACCAACCAGTCAACAACACAGTTGTCCCCTCTTTTAATAAATCATGTGAATAGATTATGTGATGGATATGTAGATACTTGCTACATATGTCACATTAACAAGTAGCCATGTGACTCATCAACCCTTCTGACAAACAAAATTTTACCATATACTTTTTTGTCATCTTTTAAGTCATGTTTTTGGGAGGTAATAATGGTGAGAGGCATTATAGCCCTCAAGGAGCGAGTTAGTTACTCAAAGGCAATTTTCTTGATCCAAGAGAGGTGTGCCCTACGCCGGAGGTTGGTATGGATGCCTGGGTACTGGGCTTGACCACAGCCATAGCCCTGGGAGACTGTGCCTGCTAGCACAAAGTGACCATTGCTGTCACGATTCATGAGTGGACCTCCGAGTCGCCCTGCGGGAAAACCAACAGCCAATATCGTTTAAAGCCATCTCAATCATCTTTCCAGGGCAGTATTCACAATCTTCAAACCTTCCTCCATACCTGCCTTGATATTAATATTGCTCAGCCATTTACCAATTGCATTATTCTATTTATTTTGTCGAAACCAAAAAAGGTTACATACAAAAACACATACCATTAGTAAGATTGATATGGTGAACATGAGTGATACTTTATATAATCTTAAGAAAGACCTCACAAATTGTACATTAAAGAGAGAATGATCCCACTGAAATGGGAGCCAAAGATGTAAGCTGCAAGTTGACTGACCTGACAAGCGGACTTGCCTCCTTCCGGATGGCCCATGCAAAGGAAATTGTCGTCGATACCCGCAGGGAATTTGATTTCATAGATAAACAGCTGAAGGTAATTCTGGTCACACACCTCAGGCCGGAACACTGTCATGTTCACCTTATTTGGTACGTTGCTCCTCTTCCCACCTGCAATCCCCAACACAAACCTGATCCAATATGTTATATGATAATCAATAAAGAAAACAGACAACTGTAATATTGCCAGATCAACTGTAATTCAGGAGCAGATTCTGCTTGATAGTCTGATAGCTGTGAGCAGTTGGGCACACCTCACTTACCAGGCAACATCACCATTCAAGGTAAATCTCACCACCAAACCAATAAGAAAACCAATGTTATAACATCAGCCACTTGCAGCCTAAAATTGGGGTGATATCTGTGGCAAAGGATAACTTTTATGATAAGCATTAACACTAAGCATACTGCCATCCATGAAAATGTAAGCCTTTGGTATTATGGTTCATAGAGTGTCTCCTTGGTGTAACAGATGGATCACTGGGTTTTTCCTTGATGTAAGATATCTGATGGGTCTTTAAGTCTCTCCCTGGTGCTGTATAGTAACTGATGGGTCACTGAGTCTCTCCCTAGTGTAGTAAGGAAATTGATGGGGCACCGAGTCTCTCCCTGGTGTTGTAAGGTATTTGACAGGTCATTGAGTGTCTCTCTGGTGTTGGAGGGTAACTGATAGTCAATTATTATTCCCCTGGTGTTGTAAGGTAAGTGATGGGTCACTTAGTGTTCCCCTAGTGTTACAAGGTAACTGATGGGTCACTGAGTGTATCCTTGGTGTTGTAAGGTAACTGATGAGTCATTGAGGGTATCCTTGATGTCGTAAGGTTGCTGATGGGTTACTGTATGTTTCCCTAGTGTTGCAAGGTAACTGATGGGTTAATGAAAGTATCCTTGGTGTTGTAAGGTAACTGATGGTTCATTGAGTGTATCCTTGGTATTGTAACCAATGGGTTATTGTATGTTTCCCTGGTGTTGCAAGGTAACTGATGGGTTAATGAGTGTCTTCCAGGTGTTGTAACTGATGAGTTATTACTGTATGTTACCTTGGTGTTGTAAGGTAGCTGATGGGTTACTGAGTGTCTTTTTGGTGTTGTAAATGATGAGTTATTGTCTCCCTGTTATTGCAAGGTAATTAATGGGTCACTAAGCATCTGCCTGGTGTTGTAAGGTAACTAATGGGTTACTGTCTGACTCCTTGGTGAATTTCCCTGATGCTGTGATGTAACATGTAGGTGAGTGAGTTTTCCAGGGGTTGTAACATAACCTAATGAGTTAGTGAGTGTGCATCCAGTATTAGGGCAGGGGAGTATGTTGGAGAGACAGATAACAGATGGAAGTGGTAGGTCATTGTCCATCATGTCATGTGAGGTGGGAACTGATGAGTTCATGAATGTACGTAAGATTTTTTAGTTGTATATGGTATGAGGGTGAGGACAACCTCCCTGCTGTTGTGATGTGCAACACTGGTCCATCAGTGAGTGTTCTTCAGGTATCATGACATGTAAACAAGGGATAGGTGAAGTGCCTCATATATTATAAGGAGTAACCATTGCAACAATGATCATCTCCTAGGTGTTCTCAGGTGTAACTAGCACACTACCCACCCCTTTATTCATGAGAAAGAGATAACAAAAACTGACCATACACGGTAGCACCCCATCCAATCAGCATCAAGTCATGGCCAGTCAGGTTCCGGGCCATCTCATCTCCCCAGGGCAGACACACAGGCATGATCCCCTTCTGTGGCAGAACCAGAGGGATGAGAACAGTTGTGTTTAATGCAAGCAATTCAAAGTTTACCTGGAAGTGTCATGGCATAGGTAGACCTACCTAAACATATACACAGTTTCTCATATGGCAAGTTGCAAGCTGCCTCTCCTAAAGGAAGATAATTTTTTGAGCTTCAAAGTTCTTCAGGAGAGCATGTATCACTCTTGTTATGGACTTGGACAACCTTCACCATGAAGATCTGGTAAAAAATATTCAAGAGATGATATCCCAGGAGGCCACTCTATCCATGGTGTGCTTTGCTTCTGCTGCTCAACAGTGCGAGTTGCCTTGTGACACTCTGCACTATTTTGGGGTTACAATGAGCTATGGCTGAGGCCAGCATATCATTTTCTTATAGTTTGGATCAAGATAACAATACTGCTCAAGTTGTTATCAATTAATTTTATGTGTGCCATATTGTTGTAACTGTTTAGATATTTACATATGATGTCTGACTTATGCTGTTAGGGCAGCTGCCTGCCATATTGCATCTCTAGCATTATGAGCCTATGGGCTGATATGTTGAGTGGGCATGAGGCTTTGTGGTCATAGGTTGCACTTTTGTTTTTTCAGGGATTTTACTGCTGAGGTTTAACCCACTTGATTTAAACCTAATGTGCAAATGAACAGTCCTTGCTTTGCCTACTTTAAGTGATGTTTTCTGGCAGCATACTTAGTCATAAACTGTATTGATTTTAACATTACCACTAAGGAAAGTTGGCTCATACCATAAAGTGCATTTGGAGTACGAGTCCTTTTGTAGCCTTTATGATACACACTGATTCCTTAGTCTCTCTCTCTCTCTCTCTCTCTCTCTCTCTCTCTCTCTCTCTCTCTCTCTCTCTCTCTCTCTCTCTCTCTCTCTCTCTCTCCTGAAAAACATAGTGTCTTCCACCTGATTTCCTTTCTGGAAACAGCCCTACAGAATCATCAGTAAGCAAGAAGCAGTGTTATAACTAGTTTTGCATTCAGTTCTTCAAAAGGGTGTAACAAAGCCTTAATATGCTATCTTCGTAACTCAGCAGAACTGACGAAAGTAAGCAGCAAGATTATGTTTGTTCTGCTTGCATGTAAAGGAAGTGCATTGTTGCTGAGCAGTGATTTGTGTGTATATTTGTCTTATGTAAGTGAAAAACTGCAGAGGTTTCTGAGTGAGTTTGGAGAAAAGTGTGTGAAAGGAGAAAGTTGAGAGTAAATGTGAATAAGAGCAAGGTTATTAGGTTCAGTAGGGTTGAGGGACAAGTTAACTGGGATGTAAGTTTCAATGGAGAAGTATTGGAGGAAGTGAAGTGTTTTAGATATCTGGGAGTGGACTTAGCAGCAAATGGAACCATGGAAGTGGTAGTATCACAGGGTGGGGAAGGGGGCAAAGGTTTTGTGAGCGATGAAGAATATGTGGAAGGAGAGAACGTTATCCTGGAGAGCAAAAATGGGTATGTTTGAAGGAATAGTAGTTCCAACAACATTATATGGTTGCGAGACATGGGCTATAGATAGTGTTGTACGGAGGAGGGTGGATGTGTTGGGAATGAAATGTTTAAGACAATATGTGGTGTGAGGTGGTTCGATCAAGTAAGTAATGTACAGGTAAGAGAGATGTATGGAAATAAAAAGAGGGTGTGTTGAAATGGTATGGACATATGGAGAGAATGAGTGAGGAAAGATTGACAAAGAGGATATATGTGTCAGAGGTGGAGGGAACACGAAGTGGGAGACCAAATTGGAGGTGGAAGGATGGAGTGAAAAATATTTTGAGTGATTGGGCCTAAACATACAGGAGGGTGAGAGGTGTCTAAGGAACAGAGTGAATTAGAATGATGTGGTATACCAGAGTCGACATGCTGTCAATGGACTGAACTAGGGCATGTAAAGCTTCTAGGGTAAACATGAAAAGGTCTGTGGGGCCTGCATGTGGATAGGGAGCTGTGGTTTTGGTGCATTACACATGACAGCTAGAGAATGAATGTGAATGAATGTGACCTATTTTGTTTTCCTGGAGCTACCTCGCTGAGGCAAGGGATAGTGATGCTCTTTTCCTCTGGGGCAGGGTAGCAACAGTAATGGATGAAGGCAAGCAAGTATGAACATGTACATGTGCATGTATGTATATGCCTGCATATGTGTATGTATATATATATATGCTGATATGTATATGTTAATATGTATATGTGCATATGGGGGCATTTATGTTTATATATGTGTATATGAGTGGATGTGCCATTCTTTTTTTGTTGGTTTCCTGGCACTACCCTTGCTAATGCAGGAAACAGTGATTATGTATAATGATAAAAACATTATTTTTTTCATATATGCGTTCTTCCAAGTCACATAGTTTGTGCTCAGTGTTTATTATACTGATATGTTGGAGACATGCACTTTGCTACCCTTCACATTAAAGTTACCAACTTTTACTACTCTTTGTACAACTCACCTGAAGGGGCACCTGAGTGGACAGCTTGAGGAGAACCAGGTCATGGTAGGCTTGGGGGTAGACATAATCTGGGTGGAGGACGACCTCCGCAATATCGTAGTCCTGATGCATGGCTCCATCATTGTCGTTGTTGTAGTCAAACTCTCCAAAGCGTACCACATTCATTTCTCTGTACACAATAGATTGTTCATATATCATTTTTATAGGTTTAAGAGAAAGGAAAGATTATTTCTACTCATAAGACAGAGAAACACATTGATACATTCTATGGTTTGTAATGAGGTGTAAATCATATTATTGCAAATGCAATCAAGGGTGTCAGCTAGAAAGAATATTTGGTACTGGATGCAGGTGAGGATTCTGTTATATGTGATCGTTCAGCAGATGGGGTTGCATTTTGTACAAAGCCTCTCATACTGGAATACAGACAGGGAAAAAAGCTGGGGCTTCTAAGAAAGCCTTTTATTGTCATGTGATGGCTGGGAAGTCTCTAGAGGACAATTATTCGATATCGGTAGCTAGAACTCCTGATACAAGCAAATGTTTATCACAAATTAAAAGTTCTCGGGAAAATGAACATAACATACATTGCCTTGGTCTCCTGGAGAGGGCAAATTTATCTATTCATTCTCTTTTACAAAGTAGAATGTATCTCATTAGCTTATGCTTTCCTGAGTCTCTCTCATATAGTTTGGTAGGCAGGATATCATCTGCATGACTTTGGTAAAGCTTAATTCACTAAACCGGAATCAATTTTGGGGTATGAATCAGTAACTCAAGCGTGGGCATAATGAATAATGTCTCTTATTCAAGCAGTTAAAAGATAGATGCTGAACTTCAAAGTCTCAAAACAGACAGACTTCCAGTGGTGAAAATCATACCTCGTGGACCCCCTTATCTTGCACTTTACAGGATCCATGATGCAGCAAATGGATGCAAATCTTTCACAAGTAAACAACTTCCCATATAGTACACTGCTTATGTAAGCATGCCTTCAACTGGTTGCTTATTAAGTGCAAGTTCAATCGCACCATTGATTGGCTGAGAGAATGAAAGTGCTAATGTAAGTTAGAATACTGCAAGGTTTGATGCCATATTAGCCCTTGAAATTTAAAGTATCTTAATAAAAAGGAATGATCTAAGTGAGTTTAAGTTATTGCCAGGTTAAAGGTCCACAAAGAGTTGGTGATGTGAGTGTCCTACACACAATGAAGGGGTGCCAGTCCCCAGAGGTAAACAAAACTGGCTGATGTGGACTGTTGTTAGTTGAGCTAACTAGCAGGCAGTTCTTTTGGTGTATGACCTTCAGAGGCATTGGATCTCCTATATCGTATGATTAGCCACCTTCACTAAGGCATTGATGTCAATCAAAGCTCAGCACATCACAGGAAACATAAGAGGCCCTGTACATCACAGGGTGCATGTGAGGATCAGTACTTTGCATAATACATACAAGGCTCAGTACATCACAGGAAACATAGAAGGCTGAACACATGACAGGATACACTTGAGGCTCAGTACATCATGGGATACATATGAGGATCAGTACATCACAGGGCGCATAAGAGATTTAATACAGCACAGGATACACAGTGAGGATCAGTACAGCATAGGGTACATACAAGGCTCAGTACATCCTATAGGTACATCGAGACTCAGTGCATCAAAGGATGGTACGAGACAGTACATCACAGGATACATAAAAGGCTCAGTGCATTACAGGATACATATGAGACTCAGTACATCGCAGGATACATATGAGGCTCAGTACATCACAGGATATGTACAAGGCTCAGAACATCACAGGAAACATGAGACTCAATACATCTGGGGATACATATGAGGCTCAGGATGTCGTAGGATAAGTTCAAGGCTCAGAGCATCACAAGAAAAATATGAGGCTTGGTATTTCATGGGATACACAGGGCTCAGTACATCACAGGAAACATACAAGGCTCAGTACATCAGTGTACATAAGAGGCTAATTACATTATAGGACAAACAAATAAGTATCCTTCATAAAGGAAGTACAGGGTATGGTTGGAGGTATAAACAAGGAGGTAGTAGGGAAAATAACTGTCCAAGTAAGGAGCAACAAAGTTAGACTTGCACTTTAAGGAAGCAGCTATATTCAAGATAACATCCAGGGGAATCAGTGAAGTTAGTTATGCTACGGAGAAAAACTAAGAAGTTAGAGATAACATTGAATGAAACAGCAGGCATACCATTGAAGGAAGCCATGCAGTTAGTTGTACTGTTGGAGGAAGAAATAAAACTACATGTGGCATTGAAAGAAGCAATGAAAGTAAGCATATTGGTGGGGGAAGCCATGACATTAGTTGTGTTAGTGATGGAAGCAATGAATTAAGACTTACCATTAGAGAAACCTATTTGATATGCCACAAAAGTGAAGTTAGATTTACAGTTAAAGGAAGTTGCAAAGGTAACCTTAACATTGATGGAAGCAGTAAAGTTAGATGTACCATTGAAAATGAAAGTGAAATTAAATGTACAGGTGACCAATGGAAGCACAAAAATTTGAATCCTAACAAAGAAAGCTCTCAATTTAGATATACCAAAAGAGAAAGAACTGAAACAGATGTACTGCTAAAGGAAGCACTGAAGTTAGACACTGCTAAAGAGAGCTGTGAAATAGACATAACACTAAAGGAAGCAGTGAAGTTAGACATTCCATTGAAGGAAAGCAATGAGTTAAATTCACATGGCTGGAAGAAGTGACTTACTTTTGAAGGAAGCAGTGCAGAGCAGAGAGGACCCATTGCTTGTTGATAAGGTTCCCGCCACAGAGCCATTCGATGTGTCCCTCTGGGTCCTTCCTGCCTATAAGGCCCTGTAGTATACCAAAACACTTAGCTCAACAACACCATAATGCTTGCATCAACATCTTCACAAGACACCTTGCTTCCTCTTCCTCTGACTGCTGTGCTGTCACCAGCATGTGATAGGTGGGATAGAAAGATGGCTGGGAGTGCAAGGGAGGGGTAAGAGATTATAATAGGAGAGATGGGAATAAGAAAGGTAATAGTACAGAGGGTTATGTATGGGAAGCATGAGATCATGTATGTAAGATTTGGGGGTTGTATGTGAGAGTTAGGGTGAGAAGATTGTGGATGGCATAAGCCATATCTTAAGTTGCCATATAACTAAGCTAACTTTCTATCATTGCAGTCAGAATCTTGTGTAATCTTAGCATAACTTGCTTGACAATGTCTTGAATAGTTATAGCATAACTAAAGGTTGATCCTTTCAACATAAATGTGACTCTTCCGTACACTGGGACGCTTGATGGATATATGGAGGAGTCATTTGCTGTTAATATGTTCCTTAAAATACATCAGAAACACTCTCCTTTATTGAGTAGTATAACTAAAGAGGCTTCTTAATTATACCAAATTAAATATAAAACTAGGCAAAGAGAAAAATCAGTTCTAAACTTTTTTGAATTAAAAGAGAAATATAAGTGATTACTTTGTTTATCAATGGAATTACATCTACGTATAATCATGACCTGATTAAAATGACATAATTCTTATATACACAAAGAATTTTTACCAGAATAATGGAGACCTTATGCTTTTGAAACAGACACCGAGCTTTTCCAATAAACAAGAAAAGGTACATTTCAAACCATATCTCATATCATCCAAAAAAAGAAATTCTAGCCAAAAAAAGAAATGAGAAATAATGTAACATTCATAGGCAGTAAAGCAGAAATCACATATATTTGCGAATAATGTGGACTAAGATAGTCAGGGTAAAATGTAAGAATGTTTCAGTGGTGTAAAATGCTCCATCATTGCATTAGGATCTGGTTCCTCTGTCAGAAGATGTATTGTGCCCTTACCTGTCAAGACTGTGGGCTTTGTGCAATTTACCAGTGCAGTGAAAACATCTGCCCTTCTCCTCAGATGCAGGTGGCAAAGTTCTTCTCCCCTCTGGCCTTGTCAAATTACCTTACTAAACTTTTTTGTCAATAGACATCTTGACAAGAAGACCAGGCGTTCAATTAGTGTTACATATCAAATGGTGTTACATAATCAAAACAACCCATTTCTGAACAAATCCTTACCACCCAGGGCCATAGTGTCTCATTAGACAGTGCACTTCCTCCCACAGCTCTGCGGGTCCTGTGCGCAGTAGGCCCAGGTCCTCCTTCACTTGCAGCTTGAAAGGACGGTACATCCGTAAAAGTGTGCGACGTCGGTCTGCCACACTCTGAAAGGGACAAAAAAATTAAGATATCCTGTGTCTCCATAACTGTCATACCAGATACAATCTACATTCCTTGTGCAAATATAAATATATGCCACAGTTGAATAGTATATGCACATATGACAGTGACCATTCTGTGCAACTCCATAACCCCTATTATGTAAGGTTTCTGAAGCTTTAAGGCTATGCTCCAACTGAGGGCAAGGAAAGGTAGGCTCCCATGGGATATGATGGTCCTCAGCAACATTTTACTCTTTCTGTTCATTAAAGATGCGATACAGTCTTGCAATGTTACAGAGAAGGGGGCCAAGTTATGATTTTCCCTCCAGGGCTCAGTCCTCTGTTCTTGACGTTACCATACTGAAGTGAGGATGAGATGGAGTGAGTCTTTTGAAGGTTTGTTGAATGTATTTGATGACAGAGGGGTAGATGTAGGATGTTTTGGTTGGGTGGGTGCAAAGTGAAAGGGTTGGGGAGAATGTTTTGGTTGAGTGAACAGATAGTGAAAGCTCTTAGAAGATGAAATCTGGCAAGGCAGTGGATTTGGATGGTATTGCAGCTGAATTTACTAAGAAAAGGGGGTGACTGTGATGTCAATTGGTTATCAAGGATATTCAATGTATGTATGGATCATGGTAAAGTGCCTAAGGATTGGCAGAATGCATGCATAGTGCCACTGTACAAAGGTGAAGGGGATAAAGGTGAGTGTTTAAACTACAGAGGCAAAAGTTTCTTGAGTATTCCTGGGAAATTGTATGGGAGGTTATTGACTGAGAGGGTGAAGATATGTACAGAGCATCAGATTAGGGAAGAGCAGTGAGGTTTCAGAAGTGGTAGAGGATGTGTGGACCAGGTGTTTGCTTTAAAGAATGTGTATCAGAAACATTTAGAAAAAGACATGGATTTATATGTGGCATTTATGGATCTGGAGAAGGCATATGATACAGTTGATAGAGGTGCTTTAAGTCTTAAGGCTATATGGTGTGGGATGTAAGCTCCTAGAAGCAGTGAAAAGTTTCAATGAAGGAAGTAAGGCATGTGTACGAGTAGGAAGACAGGAGAGTGATTGGTTCCCAGTGAATGTTGGTTGGTGGCACGGGTGTTTGATGTCCCCATGGTTGTTTAATTCGTTTATGGTTGGGGTGATTAAGGAGGCAAATGAAAGTGTTGGAGAGAGCAGCGAATATGCAGTCTGTTGGGGATGAGAGAGCTTGGGAAGTGAGTCAGTTGTTGTTCACTGATGATACAGCTCTGGTGGCTGATTTGAGGGAAAAAACTGCAGAAGCTGGTGACTGAGATTGGAAAAGTGTGTGAAAGGAGAAAGGTGAGAGTAAATGTGAATAAGAGCAAAGTTATTAGGTTCAGTAGGGTTGACGGACAAGTAAATTGGGATGTAAGTTTGAATGGAGAAAAACTGGAGGGAGTGAAGTGTTTCAGATATCTGGGAGTGGACCTAGCAGCGAATGGAACCATGGAAGCAGAAGTGTCACAGGGGCAGGGAGGGGGTGAAGGTTTTGGGAGCAATGAAGAATGTGTGGAAGGAAAGAACATTAACTCAGATAGGAAAAATGGGTATGTTTGAAGGAATAGTAGTTCTAACAATATTATATGGCTGCAAGGCATGGGCTATAGATAGGGGTGTATAGAGGAGGCGGATGTGTTGGAAATGAAATGTCTGACGACAACATGTGGTGTGAGGGGGTTTGATTGAGTAGGTAATGAAAGGGTAAGAGAGATGTGTGGAAATAAAAAGTGTGGTTGAGAGAGCAGAAGAGGGTGTGTTGAAATGGTTTGGATATATGGAGAGAATGAGTGAGGAATGGTTGACAAAGAGGTTATATGTGTCAGAGGTGGAGGGAACAAGAAGTGAGAGACCAAATTGGAGGTGGAAGGATGGAGTGAGTAACATTTTGAGTGATCGGGGCCTGAAAATACAGGAGGGTGAGAGGCCTGCAAGGTATAGTGAATTGGAATGATGTGGTATACCGGGGCTGATGTGCTGTCAATGGACTAAACCAGGGCATATGAACATCTGGGGTAAACCATGGAATGCGTCTGTGAGGTCTCGATGTGGATAGGGAGCTGTGGTTTCGATGCACTACATATAACAGCAAGAGACTGAGTGTGAGTGAATGTGGTCTTATTAGTCTGTTTTTCTGGCACTATCTCGCTGAAGCAGGGAGTAGCATAGCTGTTTCCTGTGGGACAAGGTAGCGCCAGGAATGGATGAAGGCAAGCAAGTATAAATATGTACATGTCTATAAATGTATATGTCTATGTATGTGTATATACATGTATGTATATGTGTATATGTTGATATGTATATGTGCATATATAGGTGTTCATGTACATATATATGTATATGAGAGGATGGGCCATTCTTCATCTGTTTCCTGACACTACCTCACTGATGCAGAAAATGGAGATCAAGTATAGTAAATGAATGATATATTTTATTATTACTATTTCTCTTTTAATACTTTGTGGCTGTCTCCCGCTTTAGTGAAGTAGTGCAAGGAAACAGATGAAAGAATGGCCCAACCCACCCACATACACATGTATATACATACACGTCCACACAAGCACATATACATACCTATACATTTAAATGCATACATGTATATACATTCACAGACATATACATACATACACATATACATACCTATACATATATATACATACACAGACATATACATACATACACATGTACATAATTCATACTTGCTGCCTTTATTCATTCCTGTCGTCACCCCACCACACATGAAAGGACACACCCCTCCCCCCACATGCGTGCGAGGTAGCGATAGGAAAAGACAACAAAAGCCACATTCGTTCACACTCAGTCTCTAGCTGTCATGTATAATGCACTGAAACCATGGCCCCCTTTTCACATCTAGGCCCCACAAAATTTTCCATGGTCTATCCCAGGCACTTCACATGCACTGGTTCAATCCATTGACATCATGTCAACCCCGGTACACCACATCATTCCAATTCACTCTATTCCTTGTATGTAGCATTTATGGATCTGGAGAAAGCATACAATAGAGTTGATAGAGATGTTCTGTGGAAGGTATTAAGAGTATATGGTGTGGGAGGCAAGTTCATAGCATCAGTGAAAAGTCTTTATCGAGGATGTAAGGCATGTGAATGAGTAGGAAGAGAGGAAAGTGAGTGGTTCTCAGTGAATGCCAGTTTGCGGCAGGGGTGTGTGATGTCTCAATGGCTGTTTAATTTGTTTATGGATGGGGTTGTTAAGGAGGTGAATGCGAGAGTTTTAAAGAGAGGGGCAAGTATGCAGTCAGTTGTGGATGAGAGGGCTTGGGAAGTGAGTCAGTTGTTGTTCACTGATGATACAGTGCTGGGGTCTGACTTGGGTAAGAAACTGCAAAAGTTGGTGATTGAGTTTAGTAAAGTGTGTGAAAGAAGAAAGCTGAGAGTAAATGTGAAAGAATACTTCCCACGTATTCCCTGCGTGTCGTAGAAGGCGACTAAAAGGGGAGGGAGCGGGTGGCTGGAAATCCTCCCCTCTCGTTTTTTTTTAATTTTCCAAAAGAAGGAACAGAGAAGGGGGCCAGGTGAGGATTTTCCCTCTAAGGCCCAGTCCTCTGTTCTTAATGCTACCTCGCAAATGCGGGAAATGGCGAATCGTATGAAAAGTTTGAATGGAGAAAAACTGGAGGAAGTGAAATGTTTTAGATATCTGGGAGTGGATTTGACAGTGGATGGAACCATGGGGGCAGAAGTGAGTCACAGGGTGGGGGATGGGGCAAAGGTTCTGGGAGTGTTGAAGAATGTGTGGAAGGCAAAAACATTATCTTGGAAAGCAAAAATGGGTATGTTTGAAGGAATAGTGGTTCCAACAATGTTATATGATTGTGAGACATGGGTGATAGATAAGGTTGTGCGGAGGAGGGTGGATGTGTTGGAAACTAAATGTTTGAGAACAATATGTGGTGTGAGGTGGTTTGCTCGAGTAAGTAATGAAAGAATAAGAGAGATGTGTGGTAATAAAAAGAGTGTGGTTGAGAGAGCAGAAGAGGGTGTTTTGAAATGGTTTGGTCACATGGAGAGAATGAGTGAAGACAGATTGACAAAGAGGATATATGTGTCTGAGATGGAGGGAACAAGGAGAAGTGGGAGACCAAATTTGGAGGTGGAAGGAAGGAGTGAGAAAGATTTTGAGCGATCAGGGCCTGAACATACAGGAGGGTGAAAGGCGTGCAAGGAATAGAGTGAATTGGAACGATGTGGCATACTGGGGCCGACATGCTGTCAATGGATTGAACCAGGGCATGTGAAGCGTCTGAGGTATATATATATATATATATATATATATATATTTTTTTTTTTATTATACTTTGTCGCTGTCTCCCGCGTTTGCGAGGTAGCGCAAGGAAACAGACGAAAGAAATGGCCCAACCCCCCCCCATACACATGTATATACATACGTCCACACACGCAAATATACACACCTACACAGCTTTCCATGGTTTACCCCAGACGCTTCACATGCCTTGATTCAATCCACTGACAGCACGTCAACCACGGTATACCACATCGCTCCAATTTACTCTATTCCTAGCCCTCCTTTCACCCTCCTGCATGTTCAGGCCCCGATCACACAAAATCTTTTTCACTCCATCTTTCCACCTCCAATTTGGTCTCCCTCTTCTCCTCGTTCCCTCCACCTCCGACACATATATCCTCTTGGTCAATCTTTCCTCACTCATTCTCTCCATGTGCCCAAACCACTTCAAAACACCCTCTTCTGCTCTCTCAACCACGCTCTTTTTATTTCCACACATCTCTCTCACCCTTACGTTACTCACTCGATCAAACCACCTCACACCACACATTGTCCTCAAACATCTCATTTCCAGCACATCCATCCTCCTGCGCACAACTCTATCCATAGCCCACGCCTCGCAACCATACAACATTGTTGGAACCACTATTCCTTCAAACATACCCATTTTTGCTTTCCGAGATAATGTTCTCGACTTCCACACATTCTTCAAGGCCCCCAGAATTTTCGCCCCCTCCCCCACCCTATGATCCACTTCCGCTTCCATGGTTCCATCCGCTGCCAGATCCACTCCCAGATATCTAAAACACTTCACTTCCTCCAGTTTTTCTCCATTCAAACTCACCTACCAATTGACTTGACCCTCAACCCTACTATACCTAATAACCTTGCTCTTTTTCACATTTACTCCCAACCCTCTCCTTCCACACACTTTACCAAACTCAGTCACCAGCTTCTGCAGTGTGGATGTAACCAAGATGTGAAAAAAGGAGAGATAGGTAGTATGTTTGAGGAAAGGAACCTGGATGTTTTGGCTCTGAGTGAAACGAAGCTCAAGGGCAAAGGGGAAGAGTGGTTTGGGAATGTCTTGGGAGTAAAGTCAGGGGTTAGTGAGAGGACAAGAGCAAGGGAAGGAGTAGCAGTACTCCTGAAACAGGAGTTGTGGGAGTATGTGATAGAATGTAAGAAAGTAAATTCTCGATTAATATGGGTAAAACTGAAAGTTGATGGAGAGAGATGGGTGATTATTGGTGCATATGCCCTGGGCATGAGAAGAAAGATCATGAGAGGCAAGTGTTTTGGGAGCGGCTGAATGAGTGTGTTAGTGGTTTTGATGCACGAGACCGGGTTATAGTGATGGGTGATTTGAATGGAAAGGTGAGTAATGTGGCAGTTGAGGGAATAATTGGTATGCATGGGGTGTTCAGTGTTGTAAATGGAAATAGTGAAGAGCTTGTAGATTTATGTGCTGAAAAAGGACTGGTGATTGGGAATACCTGGTTTAAAAAGCGAGATATACATAAGTATATGTATGTAAGTAGGAGAGATGGCCAGAGAACGTTATTGGATTACGTGTTAATTGACAGGCGCGCGAAAGAGAGACTTTTGGATGTTAATGTGCTGAGAGGTGCAACTGGAGGGATGTCTGATCATTATCTTGTGGAGGCTAAGGTGAAGATTTGTATGGGTTTTCAGAAAAGAAGAGTGAATGTTGGGGTGAAGAGGGTGGTGAGAGTAAGTGAGCTTGGGAAGGAGACTTGTGTGAGGAAGTACCAGGAGAGACTGAGTACAGAATGGAAAAAGGTGAGAACAATGGAAGTAAGGGGAGTGGGGGAGGAATGGGATGTATTTAGGGAATCAGTGATGGATTGCGCAAAAGATGCTTGTGGCATGAGAAGAGTGGGAGGTGGGTTGATTAGAAAGGGTAGAGAGTGGTGGGATGAAGAAGTAAGAGTATTAGTGAAAGAGAAGAGAGAGGTATTTGGACGATTTTTGCAGGGAAAAAATGCAATTGAGTGGGAGATGTATAAAAGAAAGAGACAGGAGGTCAAGAGAAAGGTGCAAGAGGTGAAAAAGAGGGCAAATGAAAGTTGGGGTGAGAGAGTATCATTAAATCTTAGGGAGAATAAAAAGATGTTCTGGAAGGAGGTAAATAAAGTGCGTAAGACAAGGGAGCAAATGGGAACTTCAGTGAAGGGCGCAAATGGGGAGGTGATAACAAGTAGTGGTGATGTGAGAAGGAGATGGAGTGAGTATTTTGAAAGTTTGTTGAATGTGTTTGATGATAGAGTGGCAGATATAGGGTGTTTTGGTCGAAATGGTGTGCAAAGTGAGAGGGTTAGGGAAAATGATTTGGTAAACAGAGAAGAGGTAGTAAAAGCTTTGCGGAAGATGAAAGCCGGCAAGGCAGCAGGTTTGGATGGTATTGCAGTGGAATTTATTAAAAAAGGGGGTGACTGTATCATTGACTGGTTGGTAAGGTTATTTAATGTATGTATGACTCATGGTGAGGTGCCTGAGGATTGGCAGAATGCTTGCATAGTGCCATTGTACAAAGGCAAAGGGGATAAGAGTGAGTGCTCAAATTACAGAGGTATAAGTTTGTTGGCAGAATGCTTGCATTGTGCCATTGTACAAAGGCAAAGGGGATAAGAGTGAGTGCTCAAATTACAGAGGTATAAGTTTGTTGAGTATTCCTGGTAAATTATATGGGAGGGTATTGATTGAGAGGGTGAAGGCATGTACAGAGCATCAGATTGGGGAAGAGCAGTGTGGTTTCAGAAGTGGTAGAGGATGTGTGGATCAGGTGTTTGCTTTGAAGAATGTATGTGAGAAATACATAGAAAAGCAAATGGATTTGTATGTAGCATTTATGGATCTGGAGAAGGCATATGATAGAGTTGACAGAGATGCTCTGTGGAAGGTATTAAGAATATATGGTGTGGGAGGCAAGTTGTTAGAAGTAGTCAAAAGTTTTTATCGAGGATGTAGGGCATGTGTACGTGTAGGAAGAGAGGAAAGTGATTGGTTCTCAGTGAATGTAGGATTATGGCAGGGGTGTGTGATGTCTCCATGGTTGTTTAATTTGTTTATGGATGGGGTTGTTAGGGAGGTGAATGCAAGAGTTTTGGAAAGAGGGGCAAGTATGAAGTCTGATGGGGATGAGAGAGCTTGGGAAGTGAGTCAGTTGTTGTTCGCTGATGATACAGCGCTGGTGGCTAATTCATGTGAGAAACTGCAGAAGCTGGTGACTGAGTTTGGTAAAGTGTGTGAAAGAAGAAAGTTAAGAGTAAATGTGAATAAGAGCAAGGTTATTAGGTACAGTATGGTTGAGGGTCAAGTCAATTGGGAGGTAAGTTTGAATGGAGAAAAACTGGAGGAAGTAAAGTGTTTTAGATATCTGGGAGTGGATCTGGCAGTGGATGGAACCATGGAAGCGGAAGTGGATCATAGGGTGGGGGAGGGGGCGAAAATTCTGGGAGCCTTGAAGAATGTGTGGAAGTCGAGAACATTATCTCGGAAAGCAAAAATGGGTATGTTTGAAGGAATAGTGGTTCCAACAATGTTGTATGGTTGCGAGGCGTGGGCTATGGATAGAGTTGCGCGCAGGAGGATGGATGTGCTGGAAATGAGATGTTTGAGGACAATGTGTGGTGTGAGGTGGTTTGATCAAGTAAGTAACGTAAGGGTAAGAAAGATGTGTGGAAATAAAAAGAGCGTGGTTGAGAGAGCAGAAGAGGGTGTTTTGAAATGGTTTGGGCACATGGAGAGAATGAGTGAGGAAAGATTGACCAAGAGGATATATGTGTCGGAGGTGGAGGGAACGAGGAGAAGTGGGAGACCAAATTGGAGGTGGAAAGATGGAGTGAAAAAGATTTTGTGTGATCGGGGCCTGAACATGCAGGAGGGTGAAAGGAGGGCAAGGAATAGAGTGAATTGGATCGATGTGGTATACCGGGGTTGACGTGCTGTCAGTGGAGTGAATCAGGGCATGTGAAGCATCTGGGGTAAACCATGGAAAGCTGTGTAGGTATGTATATTTGCGTGTGTCGCTGTAGGTATGTATATTTGCGTGTGTCGCTGTAGGTATGTATATTTGCGTGTGTCGCGTTTGTCGCTGTCTCCCGCGTTAGTGAGGTACCGCAAGGAAACAGATGAAAGAATGGCCCAACCCACTCACATACACATGTATATACATACACGTCCAAACACGCACATATACATATCTATACATCTCAACGTATACATATATATACACATACAGACATATACATTTATACACATGTACATAATTCATACTGTCTGCCCTTATTCATTCCCGTCGCCACCCCGCCACACATGAAATAACAACCCCACCCCCCATGTGCGCGAGGTAGCGCTAGGGAAAGACAACAAAGGCCACATTCGTTCACACTCATTCTCTAGATGTCATGTATAATGCATCGAAACCACAGCTCCCTTTCCACATCCAGGCCCCACAAAACTTTCCATGGTTTACCCCAGACGCTTCACATGCCCTGGTTCAATCCATTGACTGCACATCGACCCCGGAATACCACATCGTTCCAATTCACTCTATTCCTTGCACGCCTTTCACCCTCCTGCATGTTCAGGCCCTGATCACTCAGAATCTTTTTCACTCCATCTTTCCACCTCCAATCTGGTCTCCCATTTCTCCTCGTTTCCTCCACCACTGACACATATATCCTCTTTGTTAAACTTTCCTCACTCATTCTCTCCATGTGACCAAACCATTTCAAAACACCCTCTTCTGCTCTCTCAACCACGCTCTTTTTTTTTTTTTTTACCACACATCTCTCTTACCCTTTCATTACTTAATCAAAGCACCTCACACCATATATATATGATATGTGTGGTTATAAAAAGAGTGTAGCTGAGAGAGAAGAGGGTGTGTTGAAATGGTCTGGGCATATGGAGAGAATGAGCAAGAAAAGGTTGACAAGAGGATATATGTGTCTGAGGTGGAAGGAAGAAGCGAGAAACCAAATTAGAGGTGGAAGGATGGATTGAAAAGATTTTGAACAATTGGGGCCTGAAAATACAGTTGGGTGAGAGATGTGCATGGAATAGAGTGAATTGGAACAATGTGGTGCACCAGGATCGATGTGCTGCCAATGGATTGAACCAGGGCATGTGAAACGTCTGGTGAAAACCATGAAAAAGTCTGTGGGTCCTGGATGTGGATAGGAATTTGTGGTTTCGGTGCATTATACATGGCAGCTAGTGACTGAGTGTGAACGAATGTGGCCTTTTTCGTCTGTTTTCCTGGTGCTGTTCTGCTGAAGCGGGGGTAGCGATGCTGTTTCCGGTGGGGTAGGGGTGGTGCCTAGAATGGATGAGGGCATACATACAAATACATATTTGCCATTTCCCGCATCAGCGAGGTAGCGTAACGAATAGAGGATTGAGTCTTAGAGGGAATATTCTCACTTGGCTCCATACTCTGTTTCTTCTTTTGGAAAAGTGAAAACTGGAGGGGAAGATTTCCAGCCCCCTCCTCCCTCCCCTTTTAGTCACCTTTTATGACGGAATACGGAGATAGAATTATTTCTCCCCTACCTCCGGGATAATATATATATCATTATTATTATTATTTTGCTTTGTCGCTATCTTCCGCGTTAGCAAGGTAGCGCAAGGAAACAGACGAAAGAATGGCCCAACCCACCCACATACACATGTATATACATACACGTCCACACACGCAAATATACATACCTATACATCTCAATGTATACATATTTATATATACACACACAGACATATACATATATACACATGTACATAATTCATACTGTCTGCCTTTATTTATTTCCATCGCCACCTCGCCACACATGGAATAACAACCCCTTCCCCTCTCATGTGTGCGAGGTAGCGCTAGGAAAAGACAACAAAGGCCCCATTCGTTCACACTCAGTCTCTAGCTGTCATGTAATAATGCACCGAAACCACAGCTCCCTTTCCACATCCAGGCCCCACACAACTTTCCATGGTTTACCCCAGATGCTTCAAATGCCCTGGTTCAATCCATTGACAGCACGTCGACCCCGGTATACCACACCGTTCCAATTCACTCTATTCCTTGCACGCCTTTCACCCTCCTGCATGTTCAGGCCCCGATCACTCAAAATCTTTTTCACTCCAACTTTCCACCTCCAATTTGGTCTCTCACTTCTCCTCGTTCCCTCCACCTCTGACACATATATCCTCTTGGTCAATCTTTCCTCACTCATTCTGTCCATGTGACCAAACCATTTCAAAACACACACTCGTTTTATTTCCACACATCTCTCTTACCCTTACATTACTTAATCGATCAAACCACCTCACACCACATATTGTCCTCAAACATCTCATTTCCAGCACATCCACCCTCCTGCGCACAACTCTATCCATAGCCCACGCCTCGCAGCCATACAACATTGTTGGAACCACTATTCCTTCAAGCATACCCATTTTTGCTTTCGGAGATAATTTTCTCGACTTCCAAACATTCTTCAAGGCTCCCAGAATTTTCGCCCCCTCCCCCACCCTATGATTCACCTTCGCTTCCATGGTTCCATCCACTACCAGTTCCACTCCTTGATATCTACAACACTTTACTTCCTCCAGTTTTTCTCCATTCAAACTTACCTCCCAATTGACTTGACCCTCAACCCTACTGTACCTAATAACCTTGCTCTTATTCACATTTACTCTCAATTTTCTTTCACACACTTTACCAACTCAGTCACCAGCTTCTGCAGTTTTTCACATGAACCAGCCACCAGCGCTGTATCATCAGCGAACAACAACTGACTCACTTCCCAAGCTCTCTCATCCACAACAGACTGCATACTTGCCCCTCTTTCCAAAACTCTTGCATTCACCTCCCTAACAACCCCATCCATAAACAAATTAAACAAACATGGAGACAACACACACCCATGCCGCAAACCTACATTCACTGAGAACCAATCACTTTCCTCTCTTCCTACACGTACACATGCCTTACATCCTCGATAAAAACTTTTCACTGCTTCTAACAACTTGCCTCCCTCACCATATACCCTTAATACCTTCCACAGAGCATCTCTATCAACTCTATCATATGCCTTCTCCATATCCATAAATGCTACATACAAATCCACTTGCTTTTCTAAGTATTTCTCACATACATTCTTCAAAGCAAACACCTGATCTACACATCCTCTACCACTTCTGAAACCACACTGCTCTTCCCCAATCTGATGCTCTGTACATGCATTCACCCTCTCAGTCAATACCCTCCCATATAATTTACCAGGAATACTCAACAAACTTATACCTCTGTAATTTAAGCACTCACTCTTATCCCCTTTGCCTTTGTACAATGGCACTACGCAAGCATTCCGCCAATCCTCAGGCACCTCACCATGAATCATACATACATTAAATAACCTTACCAACCAGTCAACAATACAGTCACCCCCTTTTTTAAATAGATTCCACTGCAATACCATCCAAACCTGCTGCCTTGCCGGCTTTCATCTTCCGCAAAGATTTTACTACCTCTTCTCTGTTTACCAAATCATTTTCCCTAACCCTCTCACTTTGCACACCACCTCGACCAAAACACCCTATATCTGCCACTCTATCATCAAACACATTCAACAAACCTTCAAAATACTCACTCCATCTCCTTCTCACATCACCACTACTTGTTATCACCTTCCCGTTAGCCCCTTCACCGAAGTTCCCATTTGCTCCCTTGTCGTACGCACTTTATTTACCTCCTTCCAAAACATCTTTTTATTTTCCCTAAAATTTAATGATACTCTCTCTCCCCAACTCTCATTTGCCCTCCTTTTTACCTCTTGCACCTTTCTCTTGACCTCCTGCCTCTTTCTTTTATACATCTCCCACTCATTTGCATTTTTTTCCCTGCAAAAATCGTCCAAATGCCTCTCTTCTCTTTCACTAATAATCTTACTTCTTCATCCCACCACTCACTACCCTTTCTAATCTGCCCACCTCCCAGGCTTCTCGTGCCACAAGAATCTTTTGCGCAAGCCATCACTGCTTCCCTAAATACATCCCATTCCTCCCCCACTCCCCTTACCTCCTTTGTTCTCACCTTTTTCCGTTCTGTACTCAGTCTCTCTTGGTACTTCTTCACACAAGTCTCCTTCCCAAACTCACTTTCACCGCTCTCTGCACCCCAACATTCTCTCTTCTTTTCTGAAAACCCCTACAAATCGTAACCTTCGCCTCCACAAGATAATGATCAGACATCCCTGCAGTTGCACCTCTCAGCACATTAACATCCAAAAGTCTCTCTTTCGCGCGCCTATCAATTAACAAGTAATCCCATAACGACTCTGGCCATCTCTCCTACTTACATACGTATAATTATGTATGTCTCGCTTTTTAAACCAGGTATTCTCAATCATCAGTCCTTTTTCAGCACATAAATCTACAAGCTCTTCACCATTTCCATTTACAACACTGAACACCCCATGTATACCAATTATTCCCTCAACTGCCACATTACTCACCTTTGCATTCAAATCACCCATCACTATAACCCGGTCTCGTGCATCAAAACCACTAACACACTCATTCAGCTGCTTCCAAAACACTTGCCTCTCATGATCTTTCTTCTCATGCCCAGGTGCATATGCACCAATAATCACCCACCTCTCTCCATCAATTTTCAGTTTTACCCATATTAATCGAGAATTTACTTTCTTACACTCTATCACATACTCCCACAACTCCTGTTTCAGGAGTATTGCTACTCCCTCCCTTGCTCTTGTCCTCTCACTAACCCCTGACTTTACTCCCCAGACATTCCCAAACCACTCTTCCCCTTTACCCTTGAGCTTCGTTTCACTCAGAGCCAAAACATCCAGGTTCCTTTCCTCAAACATACTACCTATCTCTCCTTTTTTCACATCTTGGTTACATCCACACACACTTAGGCACCCCACTCTGAGCCTTCGAGGAGGATGAGCACTCCCCGCGTGACTCCTTCTTCTGTTTCCCATTTTAGAAAGTTAATACAAGGAGGGGAGGATTTCTGGCCCCCCGCTCCCGTCCCCTCTATATATATATATATATATATATATATATATATATATATATATATATATATATATATATATATATATATATACATATATATATATGTGTGTGTGTGTGTGTGTGTGTGTTTATCATTATTATTATTATAATACTTTGTCGCTGTCTCCCGCGTTAGCAAAGTAGCGCAAGGAAACAAACGAAAGAATGGCCCAACCCACCCACATACACATGTATATACATACACGTCCACACACGCACATATACATACCTATACATTACAACGTATACATATATATACATACACAGACATATACATATATACACATGTACATAATTCATACTTGCTGCCTTTATTAATTCTCGTCGCCACCCAGCCACACATGAAATGACATCCCCCTCCTCCTGCATGCGCGCGAGGTAGTGCTAGGAAAAGACAACAAAGGCCACATTCGTTCACACTCAGTCTCTAGCTGTCATGTATAATGCACTGAAACCACAGCTCCCTTTCCACATCCAGGCCCCACAAAACTTTCCATGGTTTACCCCAAACGCTTCACATGCCCTGGTTCAATCCACTGACAGCACGTCAACCCCAGTATACCACATCGTTCCAATTCACTCTATTCCTGGCACGCCTTTCACCCTCCTGAATGTTTAGCTCCCGATCACTCAAAATCTTTTTCACTCCATCCTTCCAACTCCAATTTGGTCTCCCACTTCTCGTTCCCTCTACCTCTGACACATATATCCTCTTTGTCAATCTTTCCTCGCACATTCTCTCCATGTGACCAAACCATTTCAAAACACCCTCCTCTGCTCTCTCAATCACACTCTTTTTGTTACCACACATCTTTCTTACCCTTTCATTACTTACTCCAGCAAACCACCGCCCACCACATATTGTCCTATAACATCTCATTTCCAGCACATCTACCCTCCTCCGCACAACTCTATAGCCCACGCCTCGAAACCATATAACATTGTTGGAACTACTATTCCTTCAAACACACCAGGGTGAAGATTTGTAGAGGTTTTCAGAAATGAAGAGAGAATGTTGGGGTGAAGAGAGTGGTGAGAGTACGTGACCTTGGGAAGGGGACTTGTGTGAGGAAGTACCAAGAGAGACTGAGTACAGAATGGAAAAAGGTGAGAGCAAAGGACGTAAGGGGAGTGGGGGAGGAATGGATGTATTTAGGGAAGCAGTGATGGCTTGCGCAAAAGATGCTTGTGGCATGAGAAGCGTGGGAGGTGGGCAGATTAGAAAGGATAGTGAGTGGTGAGATGAAGAAGTAAGATTATTAGTGAAAGAGAAGAAAGAGAGGCATTTGGACGAGTTTTGCAGGGAAATAGTGCAAATGACTGGGAGATGTATAAAAGAAAGAGGCACGAGGTTAAGAGAAAGGCGCAACAGGTGAAAAAGAGGGCAAATGAGAGTTGGGGTGAGAGAGTATCATTGAATTTTAGGGAGAATAAAAAGGTGTTTTGGAAGGAGGTAAAAAAGTGCGTAAGAGAAGGGAGCAAATGGGAACTTCAGTGAAGGGGGCAAATGGGGAGGTGATAACAAGTAGTGGTGATGTGAGAAGGAGATGGAGCGAGTATTTGGAAGGTTTGTAGAGTGTGTTAGATGATAGAGTGGCAGATATAGGGTATTTTGGTCGAGGTGGTGTGCAAAGTGAGAGGGTTAGGGGGAATGATTTGGTAAACAGAGAAGAGGTAGTAAAAGCTTTGCGGAAGATGAAAGCCAGAAAGGCAGCGGGTTTGGATGGTATTGCACTGGAATTTATTTAAAAAGGGGGTGACTGTGTTGTTAACTGGTTGGTAAGGATATTTAATGTATGTATGACTCACGGTGAGGTACCTGAGGATTGGCGGAAGGCATGTATAGTGCCATTGTACAAAGGCAAAGTGGATGAAGGTGAGTGCTCAAATTACAGAAGTATAAGTATTGCTGGGAAATTATATGGCAGGGTATTGCTTGAGAGGGTGAAAGCATGTACAGAACATCAGATTGGGGAAGAGTAGTGTGGTTTCAGAAGTGGTAGAGGATGCTTGGATTAGCTGTTTGCTTTGAAGAATGTATGTGAGAAATACTTAGAAAAGCAAACAGATCTGTATGTAGCATTTATGGATCTGAAGAAGATGCTCTGTGTGGGAGGCAAGTTGTTAGAAGCAAAGAAAAGCGTCTATCGAGGATGTAAGGCATGTGTATGAGTAGGAAGAGAGGAAAGTGATTCGTTCTCAGTGAATGTCGGTTTGCGGCAGGAGTGCGTGATGTCTCCATGTTTGTTTAATTTGTTTACGGATGGGGTTGCTAGGGAGGTGAATGCAAGCGTTTTGGAGAGAGGGGCAAGCACGCTGTCTATTGTGGATGAGAGGGCTTGGGAAGTGAGTCAGTTGTTGTTTGCTGATGATACAGCCTTGGTGGCTGACTCGGGTGAGAGACTACAGAAGCTGGTGACAGTTTGGTAAAGTGTGTGAAAGAAGCTGAGAGTAAATGTGAATAAGAGCAAGGTTATTAGGTACAGTAGGGTTGAGAGACAAGTTAACTGGGAGGTAAGTTTGAATGGAGAAAAACTGGAGGAAAAGAAGTGTTTTAGGTACCTGGGAGTGGATCTGGCAGCGGATGGAACCATGGAAGCGGAAGTGAGTCACAGGGTGGGGGAGAGGGCGAAAGTTCTCAGAGTTGAAAAATGTGAGGAAGGCGAGAACATTAGCTCGGAAAGCAAAAATGGGTATATATATATATATATATATATATATATATATATATATATATATATATATATATATATATAGTCTATGCACTGTGATGTCGAATGTTCCTTGCACTTTTCATGTACTACCTACCTTAGACACCCCTGTCGTAAGACCCATGCACAGTCATGTGCTACATACATGGGATGCTCCCGTCTCATGTTCCATGCACCAGACACTTGTTGCAGTTATATAACTGGGAATCCAACCCGCCATAAAGAGGAACCCACATCTCACCCCCTTCATAACAAATAAGCAATATTCGAGTTTATGGTACTAGCACTGATAACTTTTAAAGAGATAACTTTTTCCAGGTAAGGAGACAGTATTCTTTTTTGCTGGCGTATCCCGTCTGTTGTCATCTACAGGATTACATAATGAAACCACGTTGGCCTTGCCGTGTTTTCAAATTCACACAAGTTGTAGTTACTGTCGTCACTTACCGAAGGCTGTAACTGGTGGAGCAATGAAGTCGGGCTCTCCAACAGCTCCAGGCTCTCTTCCTCCAGCACTCACAGGGCCCTCAACACTTCCAGGTTCTCCTACACCACCAGACCCACCACCAGTGACGTTCCCGGACTCTGCAATATCAAGACCACCATAGTATTCTGATGTCTCCCAACTCATCAGCGTCGTTATAACATACACATAGCTGCATCTCAGTGTGTACTATATACAAGGTGAAAGTGAAAAAAAAAAGCAAATGGGTATAGAAAATGAGATACTCTTCAAGTTCTTAAGTATCAGAACGTTCACATGAGAGAAATCTCACTTGGCTAATTGATGGCAGAAGTTTACCCGCTCCAACACACCAGGAATTGGCCGGACAGGATGGTGGGGCAAGTGAACCCCTACAGCCGCTGCAGGAACACGCTAAGCGGTTTGGCAGGGCAGGAGGATCAAGTGATATACGATCATTGTATATCATGTTTAGAAGTGTTTGAGTAAATTCGTAAATGATGAACAAATGCCACTAAAATTACATAACCTATCTTGCATGTCACTGCGACCTCTATTTCAAGTGAAGTTGCTTTGTCGCTGTCTCCCGCGTTTGCGAGGTAACGCAAGGAAACAGACGAAAGAAATGGCCCAACCCACCCACATACACATTTATATACATACACGTCCACACACGCAAATATACATACCCATACATCTCAATGTACACATATATATACACAAACAGACACATACATATATACACATACACACAATTCACACTATCTGCCTTTATTCATTCCCATCGCCACCTCGCCACACATGGAATAACATCCCCCTCCCCCCTCATGTGTGCGAGGTAGCGCTAGGAAAAGACAACAAAGGCCACATTCGTTCAAACTCAGTCTCTAGCTGTCATGCAATAATGCCCGAAACCACAGCTCCCTTTCCACATCCAGGCCCCACACAACTTTCCATGGTTTACCCCAGACGCTTCACATGCCCTGATTCAATCCACTGACAGCACGTCGACCCCGGTATACCACATCGCTCCAATTCACTCTATTCCTTGCCCGCCTTTCACCCTCCTGCATGTTTTGGCCCCGATCACTCAAAATCTTTTTCACTCCATCTTTCCACCTCCAATCTGGTCTCCAGCTTCTCCTCGTTCCCTCCACCTCCGACACATATATCCTCTTGGTCAATCTTTCCTCACTCATTCTCTCCATGTGACCAAACCATTTCAAAACACCCTCTTCTGCTCTCTCAACCACACTCTTTTTATTTCCACACATCTCTCTTACCCTTACATTACTTACTCGATCAAACCACCTCACACCACATATTGTCTTCAAACATCTCATTTCCAGCATATCCACCCTCCTGCGCACAACTCTATCCATAGCCCACGCCTCGCAACCATACAACATTGTTGGAACCACTATTCCTTCAAACATACCCATTTTTGCTTTCCGAGATAATGTTCTCGACTTCCACACATTCTCAAGGCTCCCAGGATTTTCGCCCCCTCCCCCACCCTATGATTCACTTCCGCTTCCATGGTTCCATCCGCTGCCAGATCCACTCCCAGATATCTAAAACACTTTACTTCCTCCAGTTTTTCTCCATTCAAACTTACCTCCCAATAGACTTGACCCTCAACCCTACTGTACCTAATAACCTTGCTCTTATTCACATTTACTCTTAACTTTCTTCTTTCACACACTTTACCAAACTCAGTCACCAGCTTCTGCAGTTTCTCACATGAATCAGCCACCAGCGCTGTATCATCAGCGAACAACAACTGACTCACTTCCCAAGCTCTCTCATCCCTAACAGACTTCATACTTGCCCCTCTCCAAAACTCTTGCATTCACCTCCCTAACAACCCCATCCATAAACAAATTAAACAACCATGGAGACATCACACACCCCTGCCGCAAACCTACATTCACTGAGAAGCAATCACTTTCCTCTCTTCCTACACATACATACACACACACACACACACACACACACACACACACACACACATATATATATATATATATATATATATATATATATATATATATATATATATATATATATATATATATATATATATATATTTTTTTTTTTTTTCTTTTTTTTTTGCTTTGTCGCTGTCTCCCGCGTTTGCGAGGTAGCGCAAGGAAACAGACGAAAGAAATGGCCCAACCCACCCCCATACACATGTATATACATACGTCCACACACGCAAAATATACATACCTACACAGCTTTTCATGGTTTACCCCAGACGCTTCACATGCCCCGATTCAATCCACTGACAGCACGTCAACCCCGGTATACTACATCGCTCCAATTCACTCTATTCCTTGCCCTTCTTTCACCCTCCTGCATGTTCAGGCCCCGATCACTCAAAATCTTTTTCACTCCATCATTCCACCTCCAATTTGGTCTCCCACTTCTCGTTCCCTACACCTCTGACACATACATTTTTAAACACCCTCTTCTGCTCTCTCAACCACACCTTTTACTACCACACATCTCTCTTACCCTTTCATTACTTACTCGATCAAACCACCTCACACCACATATTGTCCTCAAACATCTCATTTCCAGCACATCCACTCCTCCGCACAACTCTATCTATAGCCCACGCCTCGCAACCATATAACCACTATTCCTTCAAACATACCCATTTTTGCTTTTCAAGATAACTTTCTAGACTTCTACACATTTTCTAACGCTCCCAAAACTTTCCCCCACCCTATGATTCACTTCCGCTTCCATGGTTCCATCCGCTGCCAAATCCACTCCCAGATATCTAAAACACTTCACTTCCTCCAGTTTTTCTCTATTCAAACTTACCTCCCAACTGATTTGTCCCTCAACCCTACTGTACCTAATAACCTTGCTCTTATTCACATTTAATCTCAGCTTTCTTCTTTCACACACTCAGTCACCAGCTTCTGCAGTTTCTCACCCGAATCAGCCACCAGCGCTATATCATCAGCGAACAACAACTGACTCACTTCCCAAGTTCTCTCGTCCACAACAGACTGCATACTTGCCCCTCTTTCCAAAACTCTTGCATTCACCTCCCTAACAATCCCATCCATAAACAAATCAAAGAACCATGGAGACATCACGCACCCCTGGCGCAGACCAACATTCACTGAGAACCAATCACTTTCCTCTCTTCCTACTCGTACACATGCCTTACATCCTCGATAAAAACTTTTCACTGCTTCGAACAACTTACCTCCCACACCATATATTCCTAATACCTTCCACAGAGCATCTCTATCAACTCTATCATATGCCTTCTCCAGATCCATAAATGCTACATACAAATCCATTTACTTTTCTAAATATTTCTCGCATACATTCTCAAAGCAAACACCTGATCCACACATCCTCTACCACTTCTGAAACCACACTGTTCTTCCCCAATCTGATGCTCTATACATGCCTTCACCCTCTCAATCAATACCCTCCCATACAATTTACCAGAAATCCTCAACAAACTTATACCTCTGTAATTTGAGCACTCGCTCTTATCCCCTTTGCCTTTGTACAATGGCACTATGCAGGCATTCCGCCAATCCTCAGGCACCTCACCATGAGTCATACATACATTAAACAACCTTAACAACCAGTCGACAGTACAGTCACCCCCTTTTTTTAATAAATTCCACTGCAATACCATCCAAACCCGCTGCCTTGCTGGCTTTCATCTTCCGCAAAGCTTTTACTACCTCTTCTCTGTTTACCAAATCATTCTCCCTAACCTTCTCACTCTGCACACCACCTCGACCAAAACACCCTATATCTGCCACTCTATCATCAAACACATTCAACAAACCTTCAAAATACTCACTCCATCACGCAAATATACATACCTATACATCTCAATGTACACATATATATACACACACAGACACATACATATATACCCATGCACACAATTCACACTGTCTGCCTTTATTCATTCCCATCGCCACCTCGCCACACATGGAATACCATTCCCCTCCCCCCTCATGTGTGCGAGTAGCGTTTGGAAAAGACAATAAAGGCCCCATTCGTTCACACTCAGTTTCTAGCTGTCATGCAATAATGCCCGAAACCACAGCTCCCTTTCCACATCCAGGCCCCACACAACTTTCCATGGTTTACCCCAGACGCTTCACATGCCCTGATTCGATCCACTGACAGCACGTCAACCCCGGTATACCACATCGATCCAATTCACTCTATTCCTTGCCCGCCTTTCACCCTCCTGCATGTTCAGGCCCCGATCACTCAAAATCTTTTTCACTCCATCTTTCCACCTCCAATTTGGTCTCCCACTTCTCGTTCCCTCCACCTCCGACACATATATCCTCTTGGTCAATCTTTCCTTACTCATTCTCTCCATGTGACCAAACCATTTCAAAACACCCTCTTCTGCTCTCTCAACCACGCTCTTTTTATTTCCATACATCTCTCTTACCCTTACATTACTTACTCTATCAAACCACCTCACACCACACATTGTCCTCAAACATCTCATTTCCAGCACATCCACCCTCCTGCGCACAACTCTATCCATAGCCTACGCCTCGCAACCATACAACATTGTTGGAACCACTATTCCTTCAAACATAAGTATACATACGTATACTTATGTATATCTCGCATTTTAAACCAGGTATTCCCAATCACCAGTCCTTTTTCAGCACATAAATCTACAAGCTCTTCACCATTTCCATTTACAACACTGAACACCCCATGTACACCAATTATTCCCTCAACTGCCAAATTACTCACCTTGTGTGTGTGAGTAGTTGGACCATTCTTAGTTTGTTTCCTTGCGCTACCTCGCTGACGCGGGAAACAGCGATTAAGTGTAATAATGAATATATATATATATATATATATATATATATATATATATATATATATATATATATATATATATATATATATATATATATATTTTCATCAGCATCAGATTGGGGAAGAGCAGTGTGGTTTCAGAAGTGGTAGAGGATGTGTGGATCAGGTGTTTGCTTTGAAGAATGTATGTGAGAAATACTTAGAAAAGCAAATGGATTTGTATGTAGCATTTATGGATCTGGAGAAGGCATATGATAGAGTTGATAGAGATGTTCTGTGGAAGGTATTAAGAATATATGGTGTGGGAGGCAAGTTGTTAGAAGCAGTGAAAAGTTTTTATCGAGGATGTAAGGCATGTGTACGTGTAGGAAGAGAGGAAAGTGATTGGTTCTCAGTGAATGTAGGTTTGCGGCAGGGGTGTGTGATGTCTCCATGGTTGTTTAATTTGTTTATGGATGGGGTTGTTAGGGAGGTGAATGCAAGAGTTTTGGAAAGAGGGGCAAGTATGAAGTCTGTTGGGGATGAGAGAGCTTGGGAAGTGAGTCAGTTGTTGTTCGCTGATGATACAGCGCTGGTGGCTGATTCATGTGAGAAACTGCAGAAGCTGGTGACTGAGTTTGGTAAAGTGTGTGAAAGAAGAAAGTTAAGAGTAAATGTGAATAAGAGCAAGGTTATTAGGTACAGTAGGGTTGAGGGTCAAGTCAACTGGGAGGTGAGTTTGAATGGAGAAAAACTGGAGGAAGTGAAGTGTTTTAGATATCTGGGAGTGGATCTGGCAGCGGATGGAACCATGGAAGCGGAAGTGGATCATAGGGTGGGGGAGGGGGCGAAAATTCTGGGAGCCTTGAAGAATGTGTGGAAGTCGAGAACATTATCTCGGAAAGCAAAAATGGGTATGTTTGAAGGAATAGTGGTTCCAACAATGTTGTATGGTTGCGAGGCGTGGGCTATGGATAGAGTTGTGCGCAGGAGGATGGATGTGCTGGAAATGAGATGTTTGAGGACAATGTGTGGTGTGAGGTGGTTTGATCGAGTAAGTAACGTAAGGGTAAGAGAGATGTGTGGAAATAAAAAGAGCGTGGTTGAGAGAGCAGAAGAGGGTGTTTTGAAATGGTTTGGGCACATGGAGAGAATGAGTGAGGAAAGATTGACCAAGAGGATATATGTGTCGGAGGTGGAGGGAACGAGGAGAAGAGGGAGACCAAATTGGAGGTGGAAAGATGGAGTGAAAAAGATTTTGTGTGATCGGGGCCTGAACATGCAGGAGGGTGAAAGGAGGGCAAGGAATAGAGTGAATTGGAGCGATGTGGTATACCGGGGTTGACGTGCTGTCAGTGGATTGAATCGGGGCATGTGAAGCGTCTGGGGTAAACCATGGAAAGCTGTGTAGGTATGTATATTTGCGTGTGTGGACGTATGTATATACATGTGTATGGGGGTGGGTTGGGCCATTTCTTTCGTCTGTTTCCTTGCGCTACCTCGCAAACGCGGGAGACAGCGGCAAAAAAAAAAAAAAAAAAAAAAAAATATATATATATATATATATATATATATATATATATATATATGCGTGTGAATGTGTGTGTGTGTGTGTGTGTGTGTGTAATAGGAAAAGTTTTACACCAGTGTTGTCACGTATTTCAACCCTGTAAATATATATACTTACATACCATGTTCTTACTCCTGAAAGTGTGTAAACACACTTTCTCTCACACACACACACCGGCCTATGGAAGGAACATGTGTGTAATCTTAATAAGTAAGGCAAGGCACTGATACTCCTCGTCACACTTCCCTTAGTAGCGAGCGTTGCAACAAAGGTCTTTCCCGGAGACCTTGACACGGAATATCAAGGGTCGTTCCAGCCACACAAATTTCAACATCTCGATATAATTTCATGATAGGGTACCCCTGATGGCTGAACAATGTTATAGAAAACTCATGGAGAATGAGAAAACTCGTGTAGAGTCAAATGACTGGCGAAAAATGAATAAACATGAAATCGGGTGCTGTAAACTTACTAGTTGGTAACACAAGCTTGTGGCAACTCAGTTGAGGGAAGTAACAGTTCTAGTGCAATAATGAGGACAATTCCTAATTCTATGGCTACATTGAGGGTCGTGATGCATGTGATGAATCTAAGCGATAATACTGAGATAAATGGTATCTCGGGCGACTCTTTGGAGAGTGACTGCACAAACTTTATAAATTGACGGACATGACTTTATAGTTATACTGGCGAGAGTGACGAGTCCATATACACACTAATGGATATGACAACTGTAGAACTGCAGTGGGTAGAGTGCCAACACCTTGGCCTACACTGAGGAAGCAATGTCTCTACTGGCTACGGTCAGGGAGACCAATGAGAACACTTGCGGGGCTTACCTTGGGCGATGACCAGTATTAGCAGGAACAGCAGTGTCAAACAAGCTCCAGGGATGGCAGCCATCTCCAAGCGACTAAGGTTTAACTGAAGGACACGACAGCTTAGTAAACCCGACGAGATTGTCCGGACATGGGATTTTCCCAACTATTGGCTCTGTTGCTGCTGAGGACTTTACTAATCTTGTACGTTACTGAAGACTTTACTATTCAACTTATTGCTAGTCAATTCTGTTGTAACTGTTGCAGGAAACTTTACTACTATCAGTTATATTCCAATTAACTCCGCTAATGTGACCTGTTGTGATAATGATTCTGTTGTGCATTTTATGCTGTTTCCTTATGTTGTTGCTCCTACTCGCTGTTGTCAATGGTTCTGTTGTTGCTCATCTTTCTATTTTGTTACATCTACTGCTGCTAGTGTACACACACACACACACACACACACACATATATATATATATATATATATATATATATATATATATATATATATATATATATATATATATATTATATTGTGATAAATCACATCACATACACACGTGAAGCACTAATATGGAAGTGATCTTGCTTTTTACTATATTTCAAGCCATTTTCAAGGATCACAAGATAATGAACAAAATGAACATGAGAATATACACAAAAATAGATCTCATCACAGCTGAGGTAACAAATGTCAGTCAGTTACAATCCTTACCTGCAGATACCATCTGTACACTTTCTCTTTCTCTTACTCTAGGGATTGAACTTCCTCAAGCTACCATTAAAACTACCTTTGTTCATAGGTCCACATCTCACTTTCTTATGCTAACCATAAAGTCCAGAATTGTCTGAGATTAAACTCCCCCTTCAACTCAGGAGGAGCAGGCCCTACGCTTTAGGGCGGCCCTCCGTTGGTGGTGAGGGACCTAAGCACTGGGCTTAGGGGCTTAGGGTTGTTATCCCACCAGGCCCCCAAGAGAGCCAGGCTCCCTGTCAAAAGTCCAGAGTTTGTAGTATCTAGGCCATTACCCCGTGAATATTCCCCAGCCACTCTACTACTTCCTTTCCATTTTGTTTCCTTCAAAACATCCAGGTTTCTTTCCTTAAACATTGCACCTCTCTCCTTTTCATCTTGTTCACACCAGCCCAATTTTAGGCTTCCATCCTGAGCCTTCGAGGAGAAATCCTCGCTTATTTTCTTCCTCTGTTCTTGTTTTTGGAAAATGATTTCACAACAAGGAGGGATTTCCAAGTTCCCTGCTCCACCGCCACTGTAGGTTGTTTACCACATGCAATATATATGGATAGTATTCTTTTTGCTCACTCCACAAGGATATATATATATATATATATATATATATATATATATATAATATAATATAATATAATATAATATATAGCATTGGAGTTAACTCTATCCACTAACATACGGAAAGTTTCAGATGTACAGCACCAAACATTAGTAGGTACTTGTGTGCACATCAGGCTTTTTTGACTTTTCAACTTAAGCATTGATATTCTGTGCAGTGTATACCACAGACATATCAAACCTAGATAGAGAGAGAGAAAAAAAGCTTTGGGTAATACAGGAGTGTAGGGAAAGGAACGCCAGTTCACCTCCTCCTCCTGCTCTCCCCCCAGGAACCGTTTTCTGTATATAACATGGAGCCAGAGAGGATGGCAAGGTAGCAAGTTTTTACTGTAGTACAATCGGCGATGGGTTGGGTTGGGGAATGTGTATAATGAAGTTAAACCCCTGCAGTTAGCAGCCCCTCATCCCTGTTGAGCATCATATCTTCATGCAAGGTTGGAGTTGTTATATGGCTACCAGTAGATATGGCCAGTTTCCCTATAATCGCTTGGTAAGGGAGGGATTTATTGCTTTGCAGATTCCCAGGTAGACAGTAATTTACTCCGTTTATGTTGGAGTAGTTTTAGGAATTTGTAACATTTTTTCCATGTTGTGATAATTTGTTTATGGCATTATAGTTTCAATGGTGCATTAATTTCTTGTGTTGATATAGAGTACAGAAAAATTTGTTCATATGTAAACTAGGTATTTGGTTATATAAACCTTATTATTGTGTGTACAAGGAAAAGTTAAACAGTCTTGGACATGAATTCTATGTCAACAGGTTATATCAGTCTTTATATGTTTTGCAGGGAGAAATGTACTTGAAACAGTTTTCTTAGCAGAATTATTATCGTTAGTGTAAGCTCTCTTGGCTGTATTTTCAGCAATATTGAGATTTTAGCTCTTGTCTCCTATGTGAAAAGTTTTGAAAGCAGTGGATTTCCAAGAGATCTTAAGATTCTAGCCTTTCAAGCACCACTGAATTGATATTGATTTCAATATCCACCTGTAGCCTGATAGATTGACAGGCATGTGGGAGGGATATCCAATTACAGGATGTGGGTGTGCCAGGATAGTGTAGATGAGGCTGTGTTGGTTCATATCTTTAATTGGAAGCCAGATTGATATCAGAAAACTCGTAGATTAAATTTGAAAAAAAACGTCTACTAAGGTAAGTTTCCCTTGTGCACTTGTGTGCAACCACATGTAGCATATGGAGTTACCCCATATGATTTTACTGGTGTTGCATAAATGAACATGATCATAGATATTCAGGGGTAAAAGTCTGTTTTTGCTTTTACTTGCCCTTTGCTTTGGGAATTGAGAAATATTGTTCTGCATTGATAGTGTAGTGATGAAAGAATACAGTAACAGTTGCAGAGCATGAATTTGATCCTTATATTTTCTTGAACTTAGGTAAGATGATAGTAGTGTGGGTTATTTATGATAGAACAAATTTCTGGTTAAGGTATGTAAAAGTAGCAGAACTGATTGTAGATGTATACATTGTAAATTTTCTGCTACAGATTTGATGGCCACTTATTGTATCTATTTATTGACATCTGGTGCCACATGCATGGTATTCAGTGGCATCTTTTGATGAGTATTGAACTTTGAAATAAATCGTATGTAATGTTTATGACAGCAGGATGGACATATTATGATTGATACATTTAATGAAAGAAGAACCACTGGAATCTTTTCACTTTAGATATAATGTAGAAAATGGGATTGTATCACCTCCTATGATTAAGTAAATCTCAGCCCACATGTGGGGTTAGGTGAGATTTTTATTGATTATGTTGATCGTTGGGTGAATACAGATGATTGTAAAGATATAGGGATTATTTCATCAGGGGATCTGCTCCACAAATGGTTAGAAATATTTCTAAAAACATCTGAACTGGTTGTTTATCTACCTCTTAATCCAAAGAACCCTCTCTCGTAACTCCATTGCAAGTTATCTCATATCAAAAGATTCTGATAGATTATATCTTAGAGAACTGATAATTACACCTCGAATGATAACTTACAGTAGCATGAATGTTCCCATAAGAGTAGAACAGTAATCATAAACCAAGAACATGCACAACTGATTTTGTACATATCACCAAATCTTGATTACTAAGGAGGAAATATGAAGTTTTTAGAGGTTGTGTTGATTTTTTACAGATGAAGTATCAAACTTCTCACCAATTAACTGTACATTTTCCCCGTTATACTGCAGTCACCTTATTAGATATGCATGAAAAGTGTTCCATGGTCCTCGACTTTTACTGTTTTCTCTAAACACTATGCTAGCATTGCAGAACAAAATCACTCATTATCCAAAGCTAATAATAGTATGGAGCTAAAATGTTTAAATCGTTAGGATGCTGTATGTAGATTAAAATGAAATGGTGAGCATGATATGAGAAATTGCTCTTTACCCTATATCATAAATACTGGGGATGGATACATAAATCAGGGATTTATGGCAAGCTGAATATCTAATGTATTCTTATTATGTGAGGTATTATCAGATATGTATATATACAAAGTGCTTATTATGTTGGCTTGTTGGTAAAATAGTCTTTGATTCCCATATGTCATCTGGTTAGCTTCAGTGGACTGGATGGTGGGTCAAACATTATTATGTCAAATATTTTTTTGCAACTACCCTTAACCAAGCTGAAATGGATACAGGGTTGTTTACTTCGCTAAAGAGTTGGTGGTATTTGTCTGGAGTATAAGCATTCCATTCCCTGGCATGGCATTGAGCTTGCTGCCATATATATATAACCTGTCCTGAGAGGTTTGCTATTTTTTTTTTATAGAAGGATCAGGTATGGACATGCCATGATGCCATTTAGGGGTAACATACTGCACTGAAATGCAAGCATGAGAACTTAGTGATTTTCAGAGTGGAGTTTAACTCGCCTGACTTTGAAGCTCAGAGTTGGATTATCCATTAGGTTGCTAAGGCTTGAGCCTAGGACTTGGGGACAGGAAGGAGGCCTGTAAATTTTGTGTGGCAAAAAGATTATTGTAAGGTCTGATACTGTTGGATGTGCTTGTCTGTTTTTTCATGCATATTCACTATTTTCCATGCCAGCGAGTTAGCATCAAGAACAGATGACTACCTTTAGAGGGAAAAATCCTCACTGGGCTTCTTTTCTGTTCCATCTTTTGGAAAAGTAAAACCAGGGGAGAGGATTTCCAGCCCCCATGCTCCCACCTCTTTCAGTCGTCTTCTACAACACTCGGAATACATGGAAAATATTGTTTCCCCTTTATCCGCAGGGATGTGATGTGTGGTTATTTTTATAAAAAAGCATTTTTAGACAGGCTTATGGCTCATGTCTGACAGCATGACCATGTAGTTAATCAAGTAGTTAGTAGTAGTAAAATATAACTCCAGGAGAATGGCTAGGCCCTGTTCCTCTCCCCTCATTCAGTCAGTACTGGGAAATATTTGCTGAAAGAACTATGTATGTTGCACAGATGAAATTTATTTCAAAATTTTGCATATGATTTTATTCATGTATGACTACCTTTGAATTTAAAGTCACCTATAAAATCATTTCAGTTGATGGGCTGAATTACTACTTGCTCCACACAAGATAGTCACCACTCAGGACAGGTGAGGGCATTGCTCACCGAAAGCCAGTCTTCAACCTCACCCTTAACCTCGCTACACAAGCCAGTGTATAAAGAAAGCAATCTAGGCTAATGCCATAACCTTAACCTCATCCTCACCACTCAGGCCATTGTGTAAAGGGAGCACTTCAGGCCAGATTCTTGCTCTTAACCACTCCTCACAGGCCAATTATTAGCTAACCTAACCTTCGTCCTCATCACAGGCCAATATGTAAGGGGGGGCAATCCAGGCCAGTGCTATTTGTGATATAACCTTAGAGTTACCTGTTCCATTTTTCAAAATTTGCCTGATTTTTACAATCAGATTTTATGTTTGTTTTTATCATAAATTCTGATATAAGATAATTATCTCATCAAGATAAGCCATTAGATAAGCCATTTACTTATGCTGTCTTAAGTCTTTGTATACGTATGATTTGTTCATATTTCATTTTAACGTGATATGCATATGCAATACAACTCGCAGCGTGCAATATCCTTAGGTGTTAACAGAAATGAAATGACAACTGCAGAATACTTGGATTGTTTGAATGGCTTGGAAGGTGATTTACTTGGACCATCTAAACCCAAGCAAATGATAACTGCAAAGAAGTTTAGGCTGGATTGGACACAGGCTTGCAAATTCATCCAGCCTTTGATTGAATTGTCCTGCTGTGTTCTGCAAGTTGTTCAAAAAGGATGTGTAGAACCAAGGTGGTGGGGCCATGTACAACAGAATTCATGTAAAATGAAATTCTCATCAAGAACTATGAAACCTCCCAAAGTATGTTTGGTAACATCATGCAACATGCAAACATGGAATTGTGTTTTTAGAAGAATGTAACCAGAATAGTACTTTTATTATCATTTTTTTTTTTTATATACTTTGTCGCTTTCTCCCGCATTAGCAAGGTAGCGCAAGGAAACAGATGAAAGAATGGCCCAAACCACCCACATACACATGTATAGACATACACGTCCACACATTTACATACCTATACATTTCAATATATACATATATATATTTTATTTACTTATTTTATTTAATTATTTTACTTTGTCGCTGTCTCCTGCATTAGCGAGGTAGTGCAAGGAAACATATGAAAGAATGGCCCAACCCACCCACATACACATTTATATACATACATGTCCACACACTCAAATATACATACCTATACATCTCAATGTATACATATATATACACACAGACAAATACATATATACACATGTGCATAATTCGCCACCCTGCCACACATGAAATAACAACCCCCTTCCCCCGCATGTGCATAAGGTAGTGCTAGGAAAAGACAACAAATCCACATTTGTTCACGCTCAGTCTCTAGCTGTCATGTGATAATGCACCGAAACCACAGCTCCCTTTCCACATCCAGGCCCCACAGAACTTTCCATGGTTTACCCCAGACGCTTCACATGCCCTGGTTCAATCCATTGACAGCACGTCGACCCTGGTATACCACATCGTTCCAATTCACTCTATTCCTTGCACGCCTTTCACCCTCCTGCATGTTTAGGCCCTGATTGCTCAAAATCTTTTTCACTCCATCTTTCCACCTCCAATTTGGTCTCCCACTTCTCCTCATTCCCTTCACCTCCGACACATATATCTTCTTTGTCAATCTTTCCTCACTCATTCTCTCCATGTGACCGAACCATTTCAAAACACCCTCTTCTGCTGTCTCAACCATACTCTTTTTGTTATCACACATCTCTCTTACCCTTTCATTACTTACTTGATCAAACTGCCTCACACCACATATTGTCCTTAAACATCTCATTTCCAACACATACCCCCTCCTCCGCACAAGCCCACGCTTCACAACCATATAACATTGTTGGAACCACTATTCCTTCAAACATGCGCATATTTGCTTTCCGAGATAATGTTCTCGCCTTCCACACATTTTTCAAAGCTCCCAGAACTTTTGCTCTCTCCCCCACCCTGTGACTCACTTCCGCCTCCATGGTTCCATCCGCTGCCAAATAGTACCTTTGTTTTACATATGTTTTTGTTAAACAAAACATGCCATCATGCGAAGGTGACCATGCATGTAACTTATTCAAAGTCGTGTTTCCCAGTTTAGAACTGGCAAAAGCTATTTCAGGAAACAAACCAGAATTACCAATCTAGTTAAAGTTCTGGGTAACTGAGAATGGGATAGAAATGTGTTTGAAATTAAGCATAACTCTTTTTGATTGGGCATGGTTGGAAGTAGTGATGTGATTGCATCCAAACTACCCTATTTCTGCATGAGATTTTAGTGTGCAGTCACAAAATAGTGACTGCATTGATAGGATATAGAGAATGTACTGTAACCTCTGCTAGTGGAAACATATTCCTGGAATGATACTGTTAACATCATTCCCATGGCCTGGCTTGGCATCAAGTGCTAGAACTCGGCACTGACAGTTATAAAGATGGGCACATAAAGTGGTGTGGCAGTATTTATTATGGAACAGGATTCTCTTTGCCATGTTGCTTGGGCAAAGAAGCAGCAGGTCTCAACATTTGTTGAACTGCTTCCAAGAAATTTACAATGATGGCGCAGGGAATTTCTGAAACATGCTTCAGTCAGATGGCATATAATGCTAGTCAGGAGAGGTTACTTTTGATTGAGGATGTACTTAAAGTTTTCTTCAGTACTTAGCATGAGTAAGGTGTGTATTTTTCTGATTAATGACTCGTATTGACCTTGGATGATATGAAAATTTGCGAATATAACAAAGCTGTATACCCCAAAATAGTATGCTAATACAATCACTAACTGCTTAGCAGCTGCAAACACTCAGCACCTTTATAGTGAAACAAAGATCCTCCTAATGCAGTCCCATTTCATTATGTTCAACTCTCAGGTCAATGTCTGTGCTATGACATTAGACCCCATAACAAACTGCCAACTGCTAAATATAAATAAAAAGCTTGCCTCGACACATACACACTGATATAATGCAACAAGCATTAAACAATCAACCCTTCAACTCACCTGTTACCTCCAGCCCACATGAAATACACATATCAAAAACTACCTTCCCCAGGCAAATACAAACCACACTTTCCTGCTTATTCTGTGGGCATCACCCTTGAGTACAACACTAGAAACACCATTTCAGCATATCACAAGACCCTTCATGCCCATGATGCAGCTGCCTAAAAGAAGGAAGGGGTGACTGTGTTGTTGATTGGCTGGTAAGGATATTCACTGTATGTATAGATCATGGTGAAGTACCTGAGGATTGGGGGAATGCATGTATAATGCATTGTACAGAGGCAAAGGGGATAAAGGTGAATGTATAAACAACAGAGGCATAAATTTGTTGAGTGTTCCTGGTAAATTATATGAGAGGTTTTGATTGAGAGGGTGAAGGCATGTACAGAGCATCAGATTGGGGAAGAGCAGTGTGGTTGTAGAAGTGGTAGAGGATATGTGGATCAGGTGTTTGTATTGAAGAATGTGCGAGAAATACTTAGAAAAACAGATGGATTTGTATGTACCATTTATGGACGTGGAGAAGGCATATGAAAGGCTTGATAGAGATGCTTTGTGGAAGGTCTTAAGAGTATATGGTGAGGGAGGTGAGTTTGTGGAAGCAGTGAAAAGTTTTTACCAAGAATGTAAGGCATGTGTACAGGTAGGAAGAGGGGTGTGATTGGTCCCCAGTGAATGTCGGTTTGCGGCAGGGGTGTGTGATGTCCCCATGGTTGCTTAATTTGTTTATGAATGGGGAGGGTATATGTGTTGGAAATGAGATGTTTGAGGATAATATCTGGTGTGAGGTGGTTTGATCGAGTAAGTAATGAAAGGATAAGAAAGATATGTGGTAATAAAATGAGTGTGGTTGAGAGATTAGAAGAGTGTGTATTGAAATGGTTTGGTCACATGGAGAGAATGAGTAAGGAAATATTGACAAAGAGGATATATGTGTCAGAGGTGGAGGGAACGAGGAGAAGTGGGAAACCAAAGTGGAGTTGAAATGATGGAGTGAAAAAGATTTTGAGCGATTGGGGCCTGAACATACAGGAGGGTGAAAGGTGTGCTAGGAATAGAGTGAATTGGAATGATGTGGTATACCAGGGTCGACGTGCTGTCAATGGATTGAACCAGGGCATGTGAAGCATCTGGGGTAAACCATGGAAAGTTTTGTGGGGCCTAGATTTGGAAAGGGAGCTGTGGTTTCGGTGCATTACACATGACAACTAGAGACTGAGTGTGAACGAATGTGTCCTTTGTTGTTTTTTTCTAGTGCTACCTTGCGCGCACGCTGGGGGAGGGGTGTCATTTCATGTGTGGCAGGGTGGGGGCGGGAATGGATGAAGGCAGCATGTATGAATATGTACATGTGTATATAGGTCTATGTCTGTGTATGTATATGTATATAAACATTGAAATGTATAGGTATGTATATGTGTGTGTGTGGGTGTTTTTGTATATTCATGTGTATGTGGGTGGGTTGGGACATTCTTTCACCTGTTTCCTTGCGCTACCTCGCTAACACGGGAGGCAGCGATGAAATAAAATAAATAAATGAATTAATATACGAACAAAGTGCATATGAACGCACACCTTCATGAAACATACAAACCTTCAACAGCCAGGATCGAACCCAGGACCCCTGTGCAACAGGCAGGAGCACTACCGCTAGGCTATGATTGCCCCTATTGGGGAAATGACTATTTGAATACTATGTACTCGAATACCCTTCGTCTCACGTTGGTGAGCAATGGGATTTACACCAGTCATTTCCCATCAGGCTCACACAGCCAGCAGATAGCATTTTACGGAACCCAACTGTACAACGCGGAGGTATATGAATACGAACAAAGTGCATATGAACGTGCACCTTCATAGAAGATACAAAACTCCAACAGCCAGGATCGAACCTAGGAGCCCTGTGCAACAGGCGGGAGCACTACCACTAGGCTATGATTGCCCCTAATATGGAAATGACTATTCAAATACTATGTACTCAAATACCCTTTGTCTCACGTTGGTAAGCAACGGTGTCTACACCAGTCATTTCCCATCAGGCCCACACAGCCAGCAGATAGCATTTTAATGAACCCAACTGTACAATGCAGAGGTATATGAATATGAACAAAGTGCATATGAACGCGCACCTTCATAGAACATACAAACCTCCAACAGCCAGGATCAAACCTGGGACCCCTGTGCAACTGGCGGGAGTGCTACCGCTAGGCTATGATCACCCCAAATAGGAAAATAACTATTCAAATACTATGTACTCGAATACCCTTTGTCTCACGTTGGTGAGCAATGGGGTCTACACCGGTCATTTCCCATCAGGCTCACACGGCATTTTACCATTTTCACATAGCATTTTACCGAACCCAACTGTACAATGCAGAGGAATATGAATATGAACAAAGTGCATATGAACACACACCTTCATATATATATATATTTCTTATACTGTTCACCATTTCCCGCATTAGCGAGGTAGAGTTGAGAATAGAGGATTGAGCCTTTGAGGGAATGTCCTTACTCGGTCCCCTTCTCTGTTCCTTCTTTTGGAAAATTAAAAACGAGCGGGGAGGATTTCTTGCCTCCCGCTCCCCCCCCTTTTAGTCGCCTTCTGCGACACACAGGAAATACATGGGAAGTATTCTTTCTCCTGTCCCCAGGGATAATATGCTTGTTATTTATTTTAATTATTTATCATTCTTTGACGCTGTCTCCCGCATTAGTGAGGTAGCACAGGGAAACAGACGAAAGAGTGGCCCAACCCACCCGCATACACATGTATATACAAAAACACCCACACACGCACAAATACATACCTATACATTTCAACGTATATATATACATATACATGCACAGACATATACACGTCCACACATGCAAATATACATAACTATACATCTCAACGTATACATATATATACACACACAGACTTATACATATATGCACATGTACATAATTCATACTGTCTGCCTTTATTCATTCCCATCGCCACCCTGCCACACATGAAATAACAACCCCCTCCCCCAGCATGTGCACGAGGTAGCGCTAGGAAAAGACAACAAAGGCCACATTCGTTCCCTCTCAGTCTCTAGCTGTCATGTATAATGCACCGAAACCACAGCTCCCTTTGCACATCCAGGCCCCACAGAACTTTCCATGGTTTACCCCAGATGCTTCACATGCCCTGGTTCAATCCATTGACAGCACGTCGACCACGGTATACCACATTGTTTCAGTTCACTCTATTCCCTGCACGCCTTTCACCCTCCTGCATGTTCAGGCCCCAATCACTCAAAATCTTTTCCACTCCATCATTCCACCTCCAATTTGGTCTCCCACTTCTCTTCATTCCCTCCACCTCTGACACATATACCCTCTTGGTCAGTCTTTCCTCACTCATTCTCTCCATGTGACCAAACCATTTCAAAACACCCTCTTCTGCTCTCTCAACCACAGTCTTTTTATTACCACACATCTCTCTTACCCTATTATTACTTACTCGATCAAACCACCTCACACCACATATTGTCCTCAAACATCTCATTTCCAGCACATCCACCCTCCTCCGCACAACTCTATCTACAGCCCATGCCTCGCAACCAGCTGGTGGCAGATTCATGTGAGAAACTGCAGAAGCTGGTGACTGAGTTTGGTAAAGTGTGTGAAAGAAGAAAGTTAAGAGTAAATGTGCAAAAGATGCATTGGCATGAGAAAGGTGGGAGGTGGGCAGATTAGAAAGGGTAGTGATTGGTGGGATGAAGAAATAAAGTTATTAGTAAAAGAGAAAAGGGAGGTGTTTGGACGATACTTACCAGGAAGGAGTGTAAATGACTGGGAGATGTATAAAAGAATGTGGTAGGAGGTCAAGAGGAAGGTGCAGGTGTTGAAAAAGAGGGCTAATGAGAGTTGGGGTGAGAGAGTATCATTAAACTTTAGGGAGAATAAAAAGATATTTTGGAAGAAGGTAAATGATATAATGTGTTTAAGACAAGAGAACAAATGGGAACGTTGGTGAAGGGAGTAAGTGGGGAAGTGATAACAGGTAGTGATGAAGTGAGAAGGAGATGGAGTGAGTTTTTGAAGGTTTGTTGAATGTATTTGATGATTAGAGTGGCAGATGTAGGGTGTTTTGATTGGGATGGTGTGCGAAGTGAGAGGGTCAGGGAGAATAGTTTGGTTAAGAGAGAAGAGGTGGTGAAAGCTTTACAGATGAAATCTGGCAAGGCAGCAGGTTTGGATGGTATTGCTGTTGAATTTATTAAGAAAGGGGGTGATTGTGTTGTTGATTGGTTGGTTAAGATATTCAGTGTATGTATGGATCATGGTGAAGTGCCTGAAGATTGGCAGAATGCATGTATATAGTGCCATTGTACAAGGGCAAAGGGGGTAAGGGTGAGTGTTAAAACTACAGAGGCGTAAGTTTGTTGAGTATTACTGGAAAATTGTATGGAAGGGTGAAGGCATGTACATAGCATCAGAATGGGGAAGAGAATTGTGGTTGCAGAAATGGTAGTGGATTTGTGGATCAGATGTTTGAAGAATGTGTGTGAGAAATACTTCGAAAAACAGGTGGATCTGGAGAAGACATATGATAGGGTTGGTAGAGATGCTTTGTGGAAGGTCTTTAGAGTGTATGGTGTGGTAGGTAAGCTGCTAGAAACAGTGAAAAGTTTTTATCAAGGGTGTAAGGCAAATGTATGAGTAGGAAGAGAGGAGAATGATTGATTCCCATTGAAATTCAATCTGTGACAGGGTTGTGTGATGTCCCCATGGATGTTTAATTTTTGTATGGATGGGGTGGTTAGGGAGGTAAATGCAAGAGTGTTGGAGAGAGGGGGCGAGTATGTAGTCTGTTGGGAATGAGAGGGCCTAGGAAGTGAGTCAGTTGTTGTTTGCGATGATACAGCATTGGTGGCTGATTTGAGTGAGAAACTGCAGAAATTGGTGACAGAGTTTGGAAAAGTGTGTGAAAGGAGAAAGTTGAGAGTAAATGTGCAAAAGATGCATTGGCATGAGAAAGGTGGGAGGTGGGCAGATTAGAAAGGGTAGTGATTGGTGGATGAAGAAATAAAGTTATTAGTAAAAGAGAAAAGGGAGGTGTTTGGACGATACTTACCAGGAAGGAGTGTAAATGACTGGGAGATGTATAAAAGAATGTGGTAGGAGGTCAAGAGGAAGGTGCAGGTGTTGAAAAAGAGGGCTAATGAGAGTTGGGGTGAGAGAGTATCATTAAACTTTAGGGAGAATAAAAAGATATTTTGGAAGAAGGTAAATGATATAATGTGTTTAAGACAAGAGAACAAATGGGAACGTTGGTGAAGGGAGTAAGTGGGGAAGTGATAACAGGTAGTGATGAAGTGAGAAGGAGATGGAGTGAGTTTTTGAAGGTTTGTTGAATGTATTTGATGATTAGAGTGGCAGATGTAGGGTGTTTTGATTGGGATGGTGTGCGAAGTGAGAGGGTCAGGGAGAATAGTTTGGTTAAGAGAGAAGAGGTGGTGAAAGCTTTACAGATGAAATCTGGCAAGGCAGCAGGTTTGGATGGTATTGCTGTTGAATTTATTAAGAAAGGGGGTGATTGTGTTGTTGATTGGTTGGTTAAGATATTCAGTGTATGTATGGATCATGGTGAAGTGCCTGAAGATTGGCAGAATGCATGTATATAGTGCCATTGTACAAGGGCAAAGGGGGTAAGGGTGAGTGTTAAAACTACAGAGGCGTAAGTTTGTTGAGTATTACTGGAAAATTGTATGGAAGGTGAAGGCATGTACATAGCATCAGAATGGGGAAGAGAATTGTGGTTGCAGAAATGGTAGTGGATTTGTGGATCAGATGTTTGAAGAATGTGTGTGAGAAATACTTCGAAAAAACAGGTGGATCTGGAGAAGACATATGATAGGGTTGGTAGAGATGCTTTGTGGAAGGTCTTTAGAGTGTATGGTGTGGTAGGTAAGCTGCTAGAAACAGTGAAAAGTTTTTATCAAGGGTGTAAGGCAAATGTATGAGTAGGAAGAGAGGAGAATGATTGATTCCCATTGAAATTCAATCTGTGACAGGGTTGTGTGATGTCCCCATGGATGTTTAATTTTTGTATGGATGGGGTGGTTAGGGAGGTAAATGCAAGAGTGTTGGAGAGAGGGGGCGAGTATGTAGTCTGTTGGGAATGAGAGGGCCTAGGAAGTGAGTCAGTTGTTGTTTGCGATGATACAGCATTGGTGGCTGATTTGAGTGAGAAACTGCAGAAGCTGGTGACTGAGTTTGGTAAAGTGTGTGAAAGAAGAAAGTTAAGAGTAAATGTGCAAAAGATGCATTGGCATGAGAAAGGTGGGAGGTGGGCAGATTAGAAAGGGTAGTGATTGGTGGATGAAGAAATAAAGTTATTAGTAAAAGAGAAAAGGGAGGTGTTTGGACGATACTTACCAGGAAGGAGTGTAAATGACTGGGAGATGTATAAAAGAATGTGGTAGGAGGTCAAGAGGAAGGTGCAGGTGTTGAAAAAGAGGGCTAATGAGAGTTGGGGTGAGAGAGTATCATTAAACTTTAGGGAGAATAAAAAGATATTTTGGAAGAAGGTAAATGATATAATGTGTTTAAGACAAGAGAACAAATGGGAACGTTGGTGAAGGGAGTAAGTGGGGAAGTGATAACAGGTAGTGATGAAGTGAGAAGGAGATGGAGTGAGTTTTTGAAGGTTTGTTGAATGTATTTGATGATTAGAGTGGCAGATGTAGGGTGTTTTGATTGGGATGGTGTGCGAAGTGAGAGGGTCAGGGAGAATAGTTTGGTTAAGAGAGAAGAGGTGGTGAAAGCTTTACAGATGAAATCTGGCAAGGCAGCAGGTTTGGATGGTATTGCTGTTGAATTTATTAAGAAAGGGGGTGATTGTGTTGTTGATTGGTTGGTTAAGATATTCAGTGTATGTATGGATCATGGTGAAGTGCCTGAAGATTGGCAGAATGCATGTATATAGTGCCATTGTACAAGGGCAAAGGGGGTAAGGGTGAGTGTTAAAACTACAGAGGCGTAAGTTTGTTGAGTATTACTGGAAAATTGTATGGAAGGTGAAGGCATGTACATAGCATCAGAATGGGGAAGAGAATTGTGGTTGCAGAAATGGTAGTGGATTTGTGGATCAGATGTTTGAAGAATGTGTGTGAGAAATACTTCGAAAAAACAGGTGGATCTGGAGAAGACATATGATAGGGTTGGTAGAGATGCTTTGTGGAAGGTCTTTAGAGTGTATGGTGTGGTAGGTAAGCTGCTAGAAACAGTGAAAAGTTTTTATCAAGGGTGTAAGGCAAATGTATGAGTAGGAAGAGAGGAGAATGATTGATTCCCATTGAAATTCAATCTGTGACAGGGTTGTGTGATGTCCCCATGGATGTTTAATTTTTGTATGGATGGGGTGGTTAGGGAGGTAAATGCAAGAGTGTTGGAGAGAGGGGGCGAGTATGTAGTCTGTTGGGAATGAGAGGGCCTAGGAAGTGAGTCAGTTGTTGTTTGCGATGATACAGCATTGGTGGCTGATTTGAGTGAGAAACTGCAGAAGCTGGTGACTGAGTTTGGTAAAGTGTGTGAAAGAAGAAAGTTAAGAGTAAATGTGCAAAAGATGCATTGGCATGAGAAAGGTGGGAGGTGGGCAGATTAGAAAGGGTAGTGATTGGTGGATGAAGAAATAAAGTTATTAGTAAAAGAGAAAAGGGAGGTGTTTGGACGATACTTACCAGGAAGGAGTGTAAATGACTGGGAGATGTATAAAAGAATGTGGTAGGAGGTCAAGAGGAAGGTGCAGGTGTTGAAAAAGAGGGCTAATGAGAGTTGGGGTGAGAGAGTATCATTAAACTTTAGGGAGAATAAAAAGATATTTTGGAAGAAGGTAAATGATATAATGTGTTTAAGACAAGAGAACAAATGGGAACGTTGGTGAAGGGAGTAAGTGGGGAAGTGATAACAGGTAGTGATGAAGTGAGAAGGAGATGGAGTGAGTTTTTGAAGGTTTGTTGAATGTATTTGATGATTAGAGTGGCAGATGTAGGGTGTTTTGATTGGGATGGTGTGCGAAGTGAGAGGGTCAGGGAGAATAGTTTGGTTAAGAGAGAAGAGGTGGTGAAAGCTTTACAGATGAAATCTGGCAAGGCAGCAGGTTTGGATGGTATTGCTGTTGAATTTATTAAGAAAGGGGGTGATTGTGTTGTTGATTGGTTGGTTAAGATATTCAGTGTATGTATGGATCATGGTGAAGTGCCTGAAGATTGGCAGAATGCATGTATATAGTGCCATTGTACAAGGGCAAAGGGGGTAAGGGTGAGTGTTAAAACTACAGAGGCGTAAGTTTGTTGAGTATTACTGGAAAATTGTATGGAAGGTGAAGGCATGTACATAGCATCAGAATGGGGAAGAGAATTGTGGTTGCAGAAATGGTAGTGGATTTGTGGATCAGATGTTTGAAGAATGTGTGTGAGAAATACTTCGAAAAAACAGGTGGATCTGGAGAAGACATATGATAGGGTTGGTAGAGATGCTTTGTGGAAGGTCTTTAGAGTGTATGGTGTGGTAGGTAAGCTGCTAGAAACAGTGAAAAGTTTTTATCAAGGGTGTAAGGCAAATGTATGAGTAGGAAGAGAGGAGAATGATTGATTCCCATTGAAATTCAATCTGTGACAGGGTTGTGTGATGTCCCCATGGATGTTTAATTTTTGTATGGATGGGGTGGTTAGGGAGGTAAATGCAAGAGTGTTGGAGAGAGGGGGCGAGTATGTAGTCTGTTGGGAATGAGAGGGCCTAGGAAGTGAGTCAGTTGTTGTTTGCGATGATACAGCATTGGTGGCTGATTTGAGTGAGAAACTGCAGAAGCTGGTGACTGAGTTTGGTAAAGTGTGTGAAAGAAGAAAGTTAAGAGTAAATGTGCAAAAGATGCATTGGCATGAGAAAGGTGGGAGGTGGGCAGATTAGAAAGGGTAGTGATTGGTGGATGAAGAAATAAAGTTATTAGTAAAAGAGAAAAGGGAGGTGTTTGGACGATACTTACCAGGAAGGAGTGTAAATGACTGGGAGATGTATAAAAGAATGTGGTAGGAGGTCAAGAGGAAGGTGCAGGTGTTGAAAAAGAGGGCTAATGAGAGTTGGGGTGAGAGAGTATCATTAAACTTTAGGGAGAATAAAAAGATATTTTGGAAGAAGGTAAATGATATAATGTGTTTAAGACAAGAGAACAAATGGGAACGTTGGTGAAGGGAGTAGGCTTGTGAAATCTAGGTGTGAGTTCAGCACAGATGGGACAAGAGGCACTGATTTGGATATCAACATTAGAAAAGTGGATTATTGTAGTAACTCCAGGGTGACATGGAGTTGTGGAGTTCCTACAGGGTTTTTCAGTTTGTGATGAGCTAACCCCTGAAAATGCATCTGTCTCTTCTTTTCTTAGGCAGTAAATTATGTCTTTGCTGTACTATGATAATGTACCACCTCACAATTTTTCCATTTTTTAACCTCACAGAATGTAACATATCTTTGATCTGTAACAATCTTAAAGTAGTGCCCCTGTAAATAATGTCTCCATTTATGCAACACTTTTGCTGTTGCATAAGCTTCTTTCTCCACTGACAAGGGTCTTTGTTCACTACCATAAAGTGTACTTAGGAAGAATGCTGCTTGTAATCCTGATTGCCTGAGAGATTTGGCAATAGCATGATCAAAGACTTTGGTTTCAACCACAAGGGGAATAGTGTCATTTTTGTATTGCCAAGAAAACATAGCTTCCAATGCCCTTCGGTCTGTGGAAAGCCCCAACAGCAGCTATAGGAAGTGGGAAGCTTTTACAGTGGACAGTGGAATGAATATTCTAAAAAAAACCCAGTAAATTCACAAGGTATTGTGAGCAAACATTCCTGTTACTTAACACCATCATAGCATGTCTTTAGTCTGAGCTCTTGTAGTGGATGGAGGCATTCAGGATCAAGCTTTGCTGCACCCTTTATAGGAGATTGACTGATGTGATTGGTTTTTGCAATTTCAGCAGGCTGCTAGTTCATCACTATTTTCACTTTATTCTCAGAGACAACTTTGTAAAGCTGCAAAAATGGTTGCAAGTGGAGGAAGAGTGTTAAAAGTAGTTTTGGAGTAAGATAACTTGTGAACCTGAAAGAAATTTCCCTTCTTTTTGCTTTTGTTAGTGTCTTTGGTTGGACATTTACATCATGAATGGCTATTGTACCCACACAAGTAGCACCTAATGCTCAGTGCAGGAGGGAGTGGCTTGCTCTTCAGGGATTTCTCTGTTGCCATTAATTCAGGGACTTCTCTGCATTTATTGTCATGGTAGGAATCAAATTGATTGCTGTTTCAGGGTACAAGGGTTTGTTTTCTGGCAGGTACTGTTGTATGTGTGCCAATTGAAAGTCCATTAAAGAAAGTGTTCCATATGTAGTTATTTTGGTACTGACCTGCCTTTATGTCTTTGATGTTACAGTCTGAACTGCTTTAAGTACTGATCTAGCATCTCTGTAGACTCCTCTATGTGGGAAGTAAGGAGATGTCCTGCAAGTATTTTATTTTTTGGGCTTGACAAACAGTTCTAAAAGGCATTCAGTAGCAGATTCATATGTTTTGCATTCAGAGATGTATTCATGTACATGAGGTGCCAAATGATTAAATAATTAAATGGTGGTTATGAGAGGTACTGGCTACCAAGGTTTTAGTGTATGGTGTCAGTGGAGCCATTGTTTAGATAGAATGATCAAGTAGTGGTCAGCATCGAACCTCTTTAGTCTGAGGAACTAGTCCTAGGTTGATTGAGTCAATAAAAGTTTTTTTTCACTCAATTTTGATCGTATCTGTTTTAGAACAAGCACAAGTTTTACAGCTGGAAAGGAATAAGAAATCATTGTAAAGGTTACATGAACTGTTACAGTAAGCTGAGTGTATACCTCAGTAACTTGAACATTCTTTTAGCTCATGCATATCTGATTAATGATGCTGACAATATGTAAAACATTGATTTTCACCATATACATATTGGCAACTCTATAATCTTCAACCTCATCACTTAGGCCATTGTGTAAAGGTAGTAATTCAAACCAATTCTATTCCTAACCACAAACTTTCAAACTCACTCCAAACCTCTTCACACAGTCCAGTGCTTGAAGGGAGCAACCCAGGCTAATTATCTCCCTAATTTAACACTTGCTAGTACATAAAAGGAACATCCAAGGTCAGTCATCAATCTCATGTAGTTTTTAACATCATTATGCAGGCCATTGTGATTTATTAAGTGTGATTCAGGTCATTGCTCAACCAGAGCAAACCTTTCGACCTCAATACACATGCTTATGTGTGAAGTGAGTAATCCAGGCTAATGCTCATCCAGACCTCTTCAATGCCACCTTAACCTCACAAATGTGTAAAGGGAGTAATTCATGCCACTGCTCACCCTAAACTATCATTCAACCTCACCCTCAACTTCCCGCACAGTTCAGTACGTGCACTAACCTAACCTCACTTTTAAACTCACCATTGATCTCACCACACAGGTCATTGTGTAAAGGGAGCAGTCCAGGCTAATATTTGCCCTAACCTGATGTAACCTTACCCTCACCCTTAGAGATAACCTTACGTATGTGTTGCCTTACAACCTGCAGATGAGTTGAGGTTGATGGTAAGATTGCCATGGTTGCTCTCTTTACGCACATTGTCCTGTGTGGTAAGTTTGAACGTGAGGTTGCGGGGATTATATGGCCAAGATTGCTCCCTCTACACTTGTGTGGTTAGGTTGAAGGTTTACTTAGGTCAAGCATTGGCCTGGATTCCTCATTTTAGATATTGGGGTAATGCAATGATGTTGATAGTGAGGTTAAAGGTGAGGTTGAAGGTTAAATTGGCCTGGATTGCTTCTTTTTCACATTGGTCTGAGTAGTTAGGTTGAAGTTGATGAAGAAGTTGAAGGCAAGTTTAGATTAGGGAAGAACATTGGCCTGGGTTACTCCCTTTACACAGTGGTATGTAGAGTGAGGTAGAAGATGAGGTAAGGTTAGGTGAAGGTGGCCTTAATTGTTCCCATTTTACTTTGGCTTGTGTGATGAGATTGAGGATGAGGTTGAAGCTTAGGTCAGGGTCAGCATTATCCTGGATTGCTACCTTGACTTAGTGGCCAGGTGCAGTTGAGGGACAGGTTGAAGATTAGGTTGGGGTGGGCAGTGACCTGGATTGCTTGCCTTACAGATTGACCCCCTGGTAACTTTTCCTGAGTTGCAGCTATCCTTGGTGACATCTGTAGCACTTTCATTCCTACTGGCTCAGTGTGATAAGAGTGATACAAAAAGTTTTATTAGTGCTTATGAGATAGTTGGCAAGATAACATTTATCCCAGTAGTTGGCAAAATAGCATTTGATCAGCCAGTGCCACCTAGTCAGCACTGGTGAATCAGAGGCTGTTTAGCCAAGTAGCTGGCAAAATAATCAATGCTAATACTCTGAAAAAATTTCTTCTTAAGTATGTCCTTATGTTTAACTTTAACGTAATTTTCTTATTGGAAACAGTGTTTATATGTACCATATGCCCATTAACGTAAGCTGTTCCACTCTCAGGCACATGAATTATTGTAAGAATACTGTTAGGCATATGAAGTGAGCTTTTTGGTATTTTTGGATTTGTTTTTGTCACAAGCAAAAATGGTTAATAAGGGTTTTCATCACTGATATATATTATGTGTCACATTCTCTTAGATTATCACATGAGAGTGCAGACCTTTACAGGCTTCCCTGAAATTTCCACATATTCTGATCAGTGTATAGAATGAATTTAGATAGTAGTAGTGTCTGGTATCAGTGCTTCACTGCTTGGGATGTCACTACAAGCGTTGATGGTTGTACGTTCTTTAGCGAGGCTGAGGTAGACAACTCAGGAATTTTTAATACATAGGCCACAACTGCAGTGAACAGGAAAAGAATTATCAGAATCTGGAAGTATACACCCTAGCCACAATGAATGGGTTGATGTATGCTATAAAAAGGGCTTCATGTCTGTTTGTCTACCCCAGCTAGTAGACATGGCAAGAAAATTGCAAGACTCATGACAAGTAACTCTTATATGCAGTTGTAGACATGTTGAGGAAATTGCCAGACTCGTGGCAACTAACCACATAATATACAGTTGTCAATATTTCATCCATTTCATTGGCAGGATTGAAATAGCTGGCTGCTGAGGTGAGAGATATGTGTTAATATATTTTTTTTTTGAGTGGGAAAGCTCTGCTAGTAAGATAAGAGGCATGGAGAGGAAAAATGGTAGGGTGAGTGGATGGAACCACTGAACAATGCCAGTAGTGGTGGTGAGGGAGGATATGGTAGCTAGGGATAGAGGGCAAAGTAGTGGTGAGGGTGGATGTGTTATCCCTCCACAGGAATAAGCAGACAAGGGCCCAAGTCTGCGAGTACAGTACCTGTATAAGTAGGATAAAGACTTGTAGAAGTCAACAAAACTTGTGAAAACCTCACCTAGCAGCTGATATTTATATGAATGTTTAGTTTTTGTCAACGATTTCCTCTCCACAAATAATCCAGTGTACTCATACACTGATGACTCAATACTGCATTCATTCACATCCTTCAATTCTGCTCCCTCTTCTCTCACTTGGTCTGTATCTCGTCTTGACACAGATTCCTTAATAAACTCAGACTTAGACAGGATCACTGGGGTGCACAAAATCTTTTTAAGTTTAATGCATAGCACAGAAATTTGAGAAGACTGTGAATAAGTATGTACAAAGTGTACCAGACCTGCCAGGCTATGGTAGTTACTTATGTCTATGGACTATGGCTTCCATCAGCTTAGTTAATCAATGACTCACCTCAGCAGCTAATGGCCCAGCCTGGGTTGTTGGGGTAGAAGATTGCCAGAGTCTACTTCAGATATACTGTTTTACCTTCAAATTGTCTCACGAGTTTCAATTTAAGTGTGCTACCCATATGGTCTGAAAATGATTTTCATTGCTCTTCATTATAATGTCTTCAGGCACAATAATTCTAAGTAGTTAGCTAGTAATATTCCAGTGAAACAATCATCTGTTATCATTACCTAACTAAGAAGCAACATAATTTTGTTATTGTTATTTAATTAAAAGCAATATCCTGTTATCCATAATGTATTTAGTCTTGAACTGATGCCAGACAGTCATGATTCTCTTGTGGTACTTCCATTTATTGATAGATCCACTCCCATGTATGTGATCCTTTGTATTGGACACCTGATGCCCAGTAGACATAGAGATTGGAAAAATAATTTTTGCTCGTGTATTCCCTGGCACTTAGTATTTGTTTGTTTTTAGACCGTATTCTTAAGTCATAAATTAGACATATAGTTAAGCTAATAACTTGTCTGTGTGTTGTTTATTATTGCTAATGATTTTATGTGTATCTTTCAGATGCCGTCACCAGTACAACTTCTCCGCAATGTTCCAAATTTTACACACCAAGCTTATAGATATGGCATTGCACTCTCATGTATTGGTAAGCTTGAACTTGTCCCTAAAGTGTGTTATTAGTGAAAATATGTATGGTTGCGAGGCATGGGCTATGGATAGAGTTGTGCGCGGGAGGATGGATGTGCTGGAAATGAGATGTTTGAGGACAATGTGTGGTGTGAGGTGGTTTGATCGAGTAAGTAACGTAAGGGTAAGAGAGATGTGTGGAAATAAAAAGAGCATGGTTGAGAGAGCAGAAGAGGGTGTTTTGAAATGGTTTGGGCACATGGAGAGAATGAGTGAGGAAAGATTGACCAAGAGGATATATGTGTTGGAGGTGGAGGGAACGAGGAGAAGTGGGAGACCAAATTGGAGGTGGAAAGATGGAGTGAAAAAGATTTTGTGTGATCGGGGCCTGAATATGCAGGAGGGTGAAAGGAGGGCAAGGAATAGAGTGAATTGGATCGATGTGGTATACCGAGGTTGACGTGCTGTAAGTGGATTGAATCTGGGCATGTGAAGCGTCTGGGGTAAACCATGGAAAGCTGTGTAGGTATGTATATTTGCGTGTGTGGACGTATGTATATACATGTGTATGGGGGTGGGTTGGGCCATTTCTTTTGTCTGTTTCCTTGCGCTACCTTGCAAACGCGGGAGACAGCGACAAAGCAAAAAAAAAAAAAAAAAAAAATGTATTGGTTTGCATTTACAGTCACAGTTTGGTTTGGCATGAAGTGGACATTATATTTTATATTAGTTCATGATTTATGGAAGGGACATACAGAAAATAAAGCATTCGAAATATGTTTTTACTGAATTTTAAGAATCCGGTCCTCAGCATCTCAGATCTCATTACAGTGATTATTTAGTGAATTTGATATTGGATGTGTATTGGACTTCATAACTGCATATAGAATACTTTGTACTTATTAGGAAGGTACTGACTGCTGGTCTCTCTTTTCTTCAATCATATGATTTCTTCAATCATATGATATATAGCTAACCAAAGAAACTATATTGACCAAGATTTTCCACAGTTCTCTGATATTACATTGACATAGTTCATCTCTGTCTTTGAGGAAAGTAGTTTAGGAGACACCTCTGGAGGCCTCAGCAGCCTCATATGCATTAAGATTTTCAAATATCTGAAAAGAGGAATAGAAAAAAAGATAAAGCATGGAGGGGAATTTGGAATGGCCACAAGCTGTTTTGGAGTTTTTTGGCCCTTTAATGACTAAGATTATGAGTTTTGATGCATGGTTCACTGCTGTTATCATCAGTTGATGATGCATACTTCATTGCATGGAAATTCCATGATGCTTCTTGAATCTTTAAATCCATCCTTCTCTATAGTCATGCTCATGTTGTAATTTAAGTTCTTTATGGAACAACTTTGACTGGTCCATTATCAAGCTTCCTGACAAGTCCACTCCATCATTCCGATGCTGTTGAAACCATTCTATCATCACTCGATCGTTCTCAGTACTCCTACCATCTTTCATATATTTTCTAATCATTTGCTTTTTGGAATTGCTGTCTGCATAGAATTTCGATATTTTCTCACTTTGCTTCTTTATATCATAAACAGTTGATGAACCAGTACTGTAAATGTCACACAGCTTACACACTAAAACACCATAGTCCATTTTTTTCAATAGTTCTACTTAATCTTGGATTGATATGGATTTGGTGTTTACGTTTGACACCACGACTGACACTCTCATATGTCTTAGAAGCCATAACTATGGTTAGATTTAAGCAAAATAAACTAAGAATCTCCCAGAATTGCGGTATCATCCCCAGGTGCAGTAGAAAGAATGTAAATAAGCGCGCCCTACACACAATGACATCTGTGGCTGCCCAGTAAACTAGTCTGGTGGCCGCTGTAATTTCAAGTTCCCTCATGTGATTTTTTCCGGACTAAAGTAGGTGCCGAACATTCAGTTGCCGGAAAATAGATGGTGTACCTGTACCACCTTTTTAGGGCTCTTCATTACTTATGCATCTTGTAGATATGTTTGGTAAGGAAAAAATGTATTTCTGATCTTTTTTCAATTTGTTGATATAGGAGAGATTCCCTATAGGATTAGAAGGGTTAAGACACCAAAGATGTTTGTGAAATCAAGTGAAAAGCAGATTGTAGCATTATGGTTTTTGACAGTGTTAGTTGTAAAGAAAGTGGAAAAAAAGGAGAACATATAACTGTGGTCCCCAAGCAAGCACTAAAAAGATAGATTAAAAAGGTAAAGTATTTCTCTTTTTTTGATACATGCATCACCTTGAAAGTCTTATGATGAGCTGTCACACATTCTGGATTCCAACACTGCACTCTTAAGATAGTAATTGTGTGTGACTTCTAGGTAATGGACATGTGGAAGTGGATGAGGCCATTGTTCATTTGTTCTTGTGCTACTTCACTTAGGTGGGGAAGGCAGTCAGGTATTAAAGTGAATCATATCTGAATTCTTTATTATTTCTTCCATATCTTTTTTTCAGGGTAGTGATATATTGATGGTAGTTTATCAATTATCATGCCATTATAAAGATAAACAAATTGTATATGACAGTGTAAAGCAGAATTTTATATGAAAGCTTGTTTATTAAGATGATGGTAAAAGATAAAAATTCTTTAATCCCTGGAACCAAGTAGTGTTCATATTTTAGATTTAATGGATTTTAATAGAAATGGGCCATAGATTGTGGTCTTGATATATTGTAACCTCAGTAGAGTTTATTATGCTAACATTGATAGTGCCCATATTTTTTAAAGGCAAGGGGACAGAATTTAATGCTGAAATTACAGATATATATTTCTTTTGAGTGCAGGATATATGGATTTGGAGAAAGCATGTCATAGGGTTGGCATAAAACTCTTGTAGTAGATGCTACAAATGTATGGGGTAAAAGAAAAGTATTAAATGAAGTATCAAATTTTGTGTTAGTAGTGTTATGCATATACACAATTAGGAAGGGAGAAGATTATTGGTTCTTCAGTAAAGATGGGTATGTGTTAATGGTGTGTGACATAACTGTTGTCCTCTAATCAGGTGATGGAGATGATTACAATGGTCATATAAGAAAGGGCAAGTTTAGGTTATGTTGGGGGTTAAGGGTCATGGGAACTGAATTAGTTGCTTTTTGCAGATAACATGGCCATGGTAGCAGGCTCCAGAGGGGAACTTCAGAAGTTGGTGACAGAGTTTAGGAGACTGTATGTAAGGAGAAAGTTGAGAGTAAATGTAAAGAGAAGTACTGGTAAAATTATGACATGCAGCAGGGGTGGTTTGAGTGCAAGTTTGATTGTTGAGAACCTGGAGGAAGAGGAGTGCTTATAGAGATTTTGGAGTGGATGTGGCAACTTATGGAACATTGAGTCTGAAGTAAGTCCATAGGGTGGGGGATGGGAGTAAGGTCTTGGGTACAATACGGAGATTTTGGAAGGACTGGTTTGTATTTGTATGGGTAAAGATAGATATGTTTAAAGGTAATTAGTCTTGATGATACTGTATGGATGTGAAACTCTGGTTTTGCAAGAGAATGCCAGAGAATGTGCATGCTTCAAATAAAGTGCCAGAGGACAGCATGTTGCATAAGATAGCCTAATCATATAGGAAATTATAGTGGTACTGCATAGTGCTCACGATTGTTGGTTGTTGGTTAGTGCTTTTTTTTTTTATAACTGTCACTCCTCTCCTTTCTGTGTGTCTTGCTTGTTGTATAATGCTAATCTTTTTCATCAGCTGAGATGTACATGGTATTGTCCTCAACCACAAGTCCAATCTTCTATTGAATGTTTCTATAGTCACTTCATGTATGGTTCATAATTCTTGATTGTATTTCATTAAATAACAATACCTGCCTCCTTGCTGGGGATGGATATGCTTTTATTTGGTATTATTTTAGTATTTTCTCCTATACTATGCCTGATTTTATGATTCCTGGGGGTTGGATGCACCTAAAGGATGGGCTATGAATAGAGGCTTTGGTCTCCAACTGATGAGTTATCTTACTGGGCAAAGTGAAAAAGCAGGAATCATTTTTAGCTTCATTTTAACATCCTGGGAATGGGTTGAGAATGTGCATGATGTTGCACAATGTATATGTACTTTATCTTCCTCATTAATCTGGAAATATCATGATGTTAGTAGCTAGCTAGATAGATAGATGGATAGATAGATAGATAGATAGATAGATAAATAGATCTGATGCATTGAGGTAGCACTTTTCTTAGTGAGAACGTATTGGTAACAAGCAAAGGAGCAGGCATGCCTACTCTGAGGTAAACCACGGAGGCATTGATACTCTAAAGAAGTGTAGCCATTCCAGAATGTTTTGTCCTGAAGGATTATGGAATAACTCTGGTATGGTTATACCAACAAATAATGTGGTATATGAAATGCCTTTCCTGATTTGATAGGTTTCACATTAATACAGAATACTACATCTTTGCTGTTTTCAGCAGAATTTGCTGAGAATGCTTTCCAGTTAAGTGTTTATATTTATGTCATTACATATCTCGTTCCCAGATTCTCTGTTTCTTTTGTGTATATTTGCCAAGGCAGATTTCACATTTACTTTTTTCAGGCTAACTATAACTTTCTCTTATGGAGATGGTTTTCTTTTTATGCCATCCTGTTTTTAGTAAAGGAAAAGAGTTAGGGCATTGATAGTATTGATGAAGACTATTGTATTTTTCTGTACTTGCTATAGAAATATACTTTTCTTGTAATTGACTCTGATTATTAAAACAGGTGTACTGCTTAACTGGCTGGGGGTTGCTCAGGCATACATTGAACCTGTCCGGTACATAGGAGTTGGGTTAGTGATCATTGGATCATTTCTTATTATTGCTGCTATGTGCCGTTGGATGTTTCACTCACCCCATCCTAGCACCGTCCGTGAGGTAAGAAGTTTGAGATACCACATATACAATAAACTGTTAATTATTCAGAGTTATTGGGACCTGAGGCCTTTGCTTGTGACAGGATATCATATATATGTACCGGATGGTATTCAATACACTTGATATTTCATCAATGACTGTTCATTAATAATCATATGGGTGTTAGGCAGTGGTAACCTGGAAAGTTGAAGTGTTTATTGGCAGTGCATGCCACTGTTTTCATTTATGTGGGTATGTATGCATGACACTTTAGTTAGCATTATTTAATGTCTTTTTGTCAATACATACCTTTGCATTTGGATAAGATTCTTTGCAGTATTTTCTTTTAAGGTATTTATGAATTGTGATGATAGTCTCTTACTTTTTATGTGATTTTGTAGAGATTTGAAATGCAAATGATTTAGAGTGTGCATATGATATTTAGTGATTCTAAGATATGTAAGCATGTAAAAGATGTTGATGTGGTAGAATTGTCTCTATATCTACCTACTACATCTCTGGTGCCCATTTGCTTTGGGAACTTCCATTAAGGAGGTGGCAACTGCAAAGGAGTCTTCACTAATGTGACATAATTTTCAATGATTAGTCATTTATACTGTTAATATTTAAGCTCTTTACTGTGTTGAGGTTGCTGATAGAATCTGAAAAGGTTGAAATCTTGTGATTGTTTACATACTCTGTAATGAAATAGTGAAAAGTTAGGGAATTGAAATGTCAGTAGAGGTGATTTATAGAGTGAAGGTTGCTTGGGAAAGTAATAGATTGCAGTGCATTTAAGAGCATTTCATTACTCTGTGAAGGAGTTAACTGAAGTATTTCTTATAAGGGGAAAAGTGTATGAAAATTTATGTAGGAAATGACTGCTTATACAAAAGGATCTAAATAATGTTTATACAAAGAGATCTGAATTATGTTTATACAAAGAGATCTAGATAATTATATTTTGAAAGGGAATATAGACAAATGCTTATAAGGTCATGCCCAGAGTAGAAAAATGGCTTTTCATTCTTCAGTGCATACATTTCTCATCTATGTGCAAAGTCTTTGAGCATCTGAGAACAGATTCACATCAAAGATGAATTTGAAGAAAAACCCGAGGAACAAAGCTAAAGAAAGCTCACTCTTAGAGAAAATTAGCCTCCTGTTCTGGACCATCCTTTTTTGTGAAGTTGGTTCACCCATGTTCACAAAAGAGAGGTCAACCTGATCCAGACATGGATATTGTCACACAAAGGTGTTTTGTTTGTTAGATATCAATCTCTCTTTCTAATCTCATTTAACAAGATGTTGAACCATGGTAGATGTTGCTTTTCTTACATAAGGGGTATTAGTATAGAGCCCAGGATGTGAAAATAGTAGAAACTTCTTGATCCAGCTGGAAATGTTCCTTGCTGATAAAGACTTAACCCTCAAACAGTGGTGAATATCAGATGATGTTCTCATATGAAATGATAGACAACATCAATTGATGTTTTATCATGTCCCTCCTCATTTTTTATATCCACCTGACTTATTGTACAATTGGCAGCCTTTAAAGGTTCTTCTGATGCCAAGAATGTATGGGAAAATATTCAATCTCCAAGTACCCCTACAACCACCTATATATTATAAGTGTATTGATGTTGACCTGAGTTTCATGCATGAATGGTGACCCCATAGAAAATATGTAGATTGTTAAATAATCAAAGTGATGAGGAGGAACATTATTGACACGTTTTAAGTTTTATGAAAAAAGAAAGAATATGTGAAATGTTAAGAAGTGCGTGACTGACACAGATTTTATGAGGATTATATAATGCCTGTGTAAGGTGGTTTGATTGAGTATGTAATGAGAGTAGGGGAGATATATGGTCAAGAGGGCAGAAGAGTGTGTGTTGAAATGAGTTGGACATGTTTAGGGAGTGAATGGGGAAAGGGTGACAAAGAGGATATATGTGTCATAATTGGAGGGAGCAGGGAGAATGGGGAGGCCAAATTGGAGATGGAAGGATGGAGTGGAAAAGATTTTGAGCAATTAGGGCCTAAACATGAAGGTGTGAAAGGTGTGCATGGGATAGAGTTAATTGGAATGATGTAGTGTGCTGGGGGTTGACCTGCTATCAGTAGATTTAACCAGGGCATGTGAAGTGTCCGGGTTAAATCATGGAATAGTCTTTGAGGCCTGGTTGTTGATAGGGAGCTTTGGTTTCGTTGCATTACACATGACTGCTAGAGAATGGATGTGGGTGGCTTTGGCCTTTCTTTGTCTGTTCATGGCACTACCTTGCAAACAGGGAAGTCAGCGATCAGGGGATAGGGGAGAAAGAATACTTGCCACGTATTCCCTGCTTGTCGTATAAGGCGACTAAAAGGGAAGGGAGTGGGGGGCTGGCAATCCTTCCCTCTCATTTTTTTTTTCTTTAATTTTCTAAAAGAAGGAACAGAGAAGGGGGCCAGGTGAGGATATTCCCTCAAAGGCCCAGTCCTCTGTTCTTAATGCTACCTCGCCAATGCGGGAAATAGCGAATAGTATGAAAGAAAGAAAAAAGTTATGAGTTGGAAAGGAGGAGGATGGGTAGTTCAAGGTGAAGGTGATAGTGATCATGTCTGTTTAAACTGTTTATGGTTGATGTGGTGAGGGAGATAAAAGTAAAGGTCTGGGAGAGAGGGTTAAGTTTGAATTTAAGTATGCTTGGGTGAGGAGGACCTAGGAGGTGAATCTTTCTTTTTTCATACATGACATATCTCTGGTGGTATACTCTATTGAGAAAATATAGAAGCTGGTGTCTAAGCTTGGAGGTTTGTGAAAGGAGGAGAGTTATTGTGAATGAAAATGAAGTTTTGAGATTCAGCAGGCAGGTAGAGAGAGGTTGGTTTAAATGTGAGTTTGAATAGATAGAACCAGGAAAAAGTAGAGTGATTTAGATACCTTGGAGTGGACATGGCATGATATGGAACTATTGGAGGTGAAGTGAGCTGTGGATTGGTTGAGGGGGCAAAGGTCCTGGATGCATTGAGGAATGTTTGGAAAGAGAGTTCTTTATCTGTAAGGTCAAAGATGACTGTGTTTGATATAATGGTAGTTTCTTTATCTGTAAGGGCAAAGATGACTGTGTTTGATCTAATAGTAGTACCAACAGTGGTGTATGGGTGTGAGTTATGGACCCTGAACACAAAAAAAATGAAAAGGATGCATATGTTGAAAGTGAAGTGCTTTAGGACAATATGTGGCGTGAGAGGGTTCATTGTGTAAGAGAGAGGTGGACATGGCATATGGTGGATATGGAACTTGGAGGTGAAGTGAGCTGTGGATTGGTTGAGGGGGCAAAGGTCCTGGATGCATTGAGGAATGTGTGGAAAGAGAGTTCTTAATCTGTAGGGGCAAAGATGACTATGTTTGATCTTATAGTAGTACCAACAGTGGTGTATGGGTGTGAGTTATGGACCCTGAACACAAAAAAAAGGAAATGGAAGGATATGTTGAAAGTGAAGTGCTTAAGGACAATATGTGGTGTGTGAGAGGGTCCATTGTGTAAGAGAGAGGTGCGATAGTAAGCTAAGTATGATTGAAAGAACTGAAGGGGATGTACTGAAATGGTTTGGATATATTTCACTCTCAGTAACTGTGTTGCACTGCATCAACACAAGCGTTTCAAGGAACATTCTTTTACATATGTTATGTAGAAGTCGAGTAAAGGAGTAAAAATGTTGGTGTTTTAAGCAATGAAATGCAAGTCAATAAGGATAACAAAAAATTGGTGAATACATATTTAAGGTTGAACCACAAACTATTTTGGAAGCAGGTAAATAGGTATACGAGGGAGGTTTTTTGAGAAAATTGAGGTCAGGAGACTGCAGAATAGTTAGAAGAAACTATACAAAAAGAGGGGATGAGAAGAACAGTAACATACCTAAAAGCTGAAAGAGCTTTGTGTGAGGGGATAGAGTGGTGAGAATGAAGAGTGGAGGGGAAGTTGTTGTGCAGTGGAATTACAAGGAAAGGTAGTTTGTATGTGATAACTGAAAGTAGTTTTTCTACTGTATGAAGTTAAATCAAGGAATATTGTTGTTAGAACTTCAGAGGAAAAAGCTCTATATACTTATGTGGTGTTAAAAGAGATAAGTGAATCCTTTCTTTATATGAAAAACAGGGTAGATGTAGGAAAGGAAGAGGGTGTATAGGTCAAATTTTTGCACTTATACAGGTAGTAGAATAAATGATAAAGAAAAAACAGAATTACCTGTAGCTGGTAGAAAAGTGACTAATGGAAATCATAACTCTGCGGCATGCACAGATGTCTGAGTGCTCTCATGAGCTTTTATAGTGGAAGTAATTTTTGTGTGAGAGTAAATGGTGGTATGATTCGGTGAACTGAGATATACATAGGAGTGTGTTATGGTTGTGTAATGTCACTAAGGCTGTTTTGCTTCTTTATGTTTTGGACATTATGTGAGATGAAAGTGAAATGTTTTATTGTTGTGTGTGCTAGACTAATGAGGTACACCAGAATCTAATACAGCTATGTTGTGCAGAGATAATGTAATTCTGTTGGTTGAATCAGAGGAGTTGTTGATAGAATGGTAAGTTGCTATGATTAGGTGCAATGGAATGATCATGTGTGAAGCTGAAGCCTTTGGATCTAACATGATGAATTAGCTTAGTGTGGAAAGTGAAAAATTGAAAAGTTCTCCCGTTGCTGTGGAACTTCATGTTTTTGTATACATATTCATACAAATAGTTTGAAGACGTGTGCAAGTGAACTGAGAGGTTACATGCAGATGATCTACCCCATAGAAATGGAAGTTACTTTAAGGATGATAGAAAGATAATGCAGTATAGTGCACATCAGATTGGTAGGTTTTGGTGTTAGATTGTAATTTTGGCTGTTAGATTTCGCACTTCATATCTGTTGCTATGATGACTCTGTTTTGCTTAGAAATTAGTGTTTGATTCATGAAGGCTAGGATTTTTCAAATTGCTGGTTTTAGCTGCTGTATTCTGTGTTTCACAGACTTATTTCCATATTAACAGGTCCTATTACTGTTGTATATTTTTCTATAAGGTCACTTCTGATGCAACTGGTGACCTGCATGTGATCACTGTCCCCATGGGTCGATCACAGGGTCATTCTCGCACACCAGGAACCTCAACAGCATCCCATGGAAAGCCTCCAGACTATTTTCTAGTAACTGAAAAGCCTCCTAGTTATGAGGAAGCTATGTCTATGCTACCTCTATACTTAGGTACACGTTCAGGCTCCTTGCAGCTAAACACAGAGGGTGGCTTAGAGGATTTTTTGGTTCCACATCAAGTACCTGAAAGTCAGCCTGAAGGTGCCACAGGTGGGTCTTTGCAACATCTTAACAACAGAGTGGATACTGGTGACTTGGAAGAGTCAGAAAGTCTATTTGGTCCTCTATCTGCTCCACCTGCCTATTCCAGCCAAATATCACTCTGTGCCTCATTGTCTACAAATGGAAGTGGGAACAACAATTCTTCACCTTTGGATGATGTTAACCATAGCTTTGACACTAGCACTTACATACAGGCAGAAACAGAGCAGATTTTGTCATCAGCTGTCCATCTGTCTGATTTTGAGACAATTGAACAGACTCCAGAAAGCAATGACCTTTGTGAAAAATCTCCAAATAACAAAGAACCATCATCTCTGGGTGATGGGATTGATAAATAGTAATTGTGCTGTGGATATGTATGGGTTGTAGCTCTTTCAACAGTGAGTTTTTTGATGTACAGGTAGATTGCAGGAAATGAGTAAATCAGATGGACAATATTTTTTGTCACTTCATGAATGTAGATATACTGTATGTTAAATCACATGGATTACAAATGATGGGTAATTATGGAACTACTGGTATGTTTATACTGCATATTGGGTAACAGTAAAAAGAAGTACATTTTGTTGTATGTACTGGAATTAGTAAGGTTGTGGAAGTATGTTTAGACAAGGTCAGGGATGGAGTAACTTAGATATAGCTTTTGTAATGTAGGAAGATAATGTATACATTCTCATCTTACAGGAGTAAACATCAAAATAACAAATCATTCATTTCTTAGACAGCTTTATAGGGATATAAAACTTTTTAATGTCTGTCCATTGTCAGTCACTGTATTATTTAGTTGTACATCTTTTCTCTCTTTATTTTTGCAGATAATGAAGTGAAAGCTTTTTGGTGCTATTTGTATATAATATAGTGTGTATATTATATCTAATGAACAAAAGTGTTATATTCTCATTTTATACTTTTTTTAATGTAATAGAGTAGCTTAAGAAAGTTCACTATACCAGTCAGTGAATCAGTTTTTCATGCTTTCTGTATGTTGAAGATTGTGCCTGGTAAACTTTTCACCTGGTAAACTACTATCTGTTATTAGCATTATGATTAGTTGGATTGTAATCTTGCAAGGAAGTTATGTATTTGATCAGCGCCGTAGCACTATGTTTTGGCTAGCTCTGAGCATACCATGAGCTGGTCTGTTGGCCTGGGGGCCTGACATCATATGTTGGCCAGCGTTGAGCATACTGCTGCAAGCAAATCACTGCCAGTTGTGCCCAGCTAAAGGACCAAACCTACACTTTCAGAGTGGGTATTAAGTTTGTTGTCTGTGTCCTAGTGCCGCTTTTAGTTATTCTGTTCACTGTTGTAAAATAGTCTGCTGAATAATTAAAACAGATGCCTCTTAAACATTGTCAAATAAAGGTTCTTATACTGTTCCTTTGAGCATATCAGCCTTTGCATGGGTCAACATGCTTTTGATAGAAAAGTATTTTTTCATTCCATTTCTCAAACTTATCTTGGGCATCCTATATCTGCCATAAAATGCCTGTCCTATATATCATTATTCTCATAGTCAGCTTTCTTATATCTATTATTTTTCTACAAACAACTTTCTATTCATATGATATATATATATATATATATATATTTTGTTTTTTTTATCTGCCCATTTTTGCATAGAATTACATAATATATTGATATGTGTTTTTAGGTCTTTATGTACTTTTTTCTTTTTTTTTTGGTACATTTGTATCAGAAAGTTGTAGCAATCAATTTTTTTTAATTGTGTATTAGAAGTGTGTGGAAGGAGAGTTCTCAGTCAGTAAGGGCAAGGATTGGTATGTTTGATAGTATAGGATTCCCAGGAGTGTTGTGTGGGTGTGTCTTGGGCCCAAAATGCAAGGCTGGTAATGGGAAATGAAATACTTGAAGATAAAATGAGTTGTAAGTATAGTTGATCATGCAAGGAATGATGCTGCAAGATAGATGTGGTAGTAAGAGGGTTAAGATTATGAGGGCTGAATGGTATGTGGTGTAATGGTTTGAACGTATGATGAGAATGCCTGAAGAGAGAGTGATTAAGAAGGTATATGTGTCAGAAGTGGAGGGAGGAATGGGAAGGGGCAGACTGAGAAGGAGATGAAAGGATGGAGTGAAAGAAGCTGTGAGTTATCAGGGTCTGAACATGTAGGAGTGTATGGGATAGAGAGAACTAAAACAATGTGACATACTGAGTGGTGCATGCTGTTATTGGGCTAAACTAGGACATACAGTATGGCGTGTTGAAGCTGCAAAAAGCTCCTGGGGCTTGGCTGTAGATGAGGTTCTGGTTTTGATGCATTATACATGACATCTAGAGAGTTATTGTGAACGAAGAAGGCTGTTCTTAATTTGTTTCTGGTGCTCCACTGCTAACATAGGAAATAGCGAGCAAATATGAAAACATTATTTCATATATACTTGAACCAACATATGCCAACAGTATGTCAGTTTATGTTTATCTATATCATTATCACTTCTTCCTTCATCCTTGAAACACTATAAAGTGTTTAAGATCTTAAGATCAACACAGCATGTTGATTTAGCTTCTGACTGAATTAAGCAGTTGATTCTTGCTTAAGATATAAGAATATGCAATAAGAGTTGCCTAAATAAGGATACTTTGAAGGATGATTAGAATTATATAATTAGTAATAGAGTGATTGATTTCAATAATTGGAAACTCCAGAAACAGAAAAAAGTGGACAATATGGGATTTTTTCAAATCCCATTTGAAAAAATCCCATATTGTCCTATAACACAGTGTGGGTATTTGGGATATGCTAGACCACCACTCTTGCTGATATGCCTTAGGAATTAAGAATGTGGTAGACCAGTAGTGTATTTTCTGTATATTACAAGGACTGGGAAAATGCTAAACCACAAAGTATGCCCTACTGTTCAGTAGATGGGTTGAGAATACATAGGACAGCCAAATTTGTTCTGTTGTATATTGTTTAGCTTGAGAATGTGTTAGAGCTTTGAGAGAGCCCAACAAAAGGTTTTCATATGGACGAGAAGAATGAATACGTGTTACCGGACTCCACTTGCTCAAGGTTACACCATGAGTGAACTGTCATCCTTGGTGAGGCTGTATCATTAGAAGTACAGTCTCTTAAAGGAGTCACATTTCAGTGGTAGTTTGAATAGAGCAGCCTTGTGCTATGTGAGCCTTTAGAATGGTCCTGGATTACACCAAGACTCATAGAAAGTGGTCTTAGGGTAATTATGAATAGATAAAAAAGTTTCATAGAGATCAGATTATGAATAGAAAAAGAATGACCACCCCTTAAGGAGAGTTACTGACTTGCAATGAATCTGCTGTTCATTGTCTGCTTTCTGAAGGTTTTCCTTGAAATGACATGGAAAATGATCATTGATTTTGATTATTAGATACTTATCGTTCCTCATCACCTCAGGATTCTGAAATAATATGACATCATTATTGTGATTCCATATATCTGTGTAACTGATAAACACTCACTAGTATATGAATTCCATATTACTAAGCATTCTTGTTCCTGTCACTGCTCCACTGATCATATGATGTGCACAGAGATAATCACTTACTGCTTCACACACGATTGGGTGTTTTTCCCTACACATTGTGAATTTGTGCATAGGGCTAAAAATAATTGGACAGTGAAGGCGTTAAAAAGATTCAATGCTGAAAATGATTGCACAGTGAAGGGGTTAAAAAGATTTCTTAACCATCATATATGATATAAAGTAACCCCACATGTACTCATCTCTGTGCACTTAGCTTTAATGCTCTGCTATTCATTATTGATGTTAGTCATTGTAACACTGTTAGGCACCTAATATGAGTGTCACTACACCATTACATGTAAATTGACAGGATTTTTCACACTTGTTGCTGTTTCCTGCACTTGTGAGGAAGCACCAGGAATGGTAATGAAATGACCTAATTTGCTCAAATGCTCATCCTAACTGTCATAGGTAATATATTGGAACCACACCCCCCAGATGCTCCAGACTTTTCTATCATTTCCCTTGACCTCTTCATATGGCCTGTTTAAACCAGTGACGGCACTTCACCTCCAGTATATCATGTCACCCAGATTTACTCTATCCATGCACACCTTACGCCCTTCTCCTTGTTAAGGCCCTAAGCAAGCAAAACCTTTTCCTCTACATCGTTCCATCTCTAATGTGTTCTACCCTTTTTCTATGTCCATTCCACTTCTTACATATTCACCCCCTTTGTCAGTATTTCAGTCATCCTCGCCATATGCTAGTACACTTTCTTTAGCTCTTAATCATACTGTTCAATAAGAAGTTGACATATGTGTATCAGTATATAATGCTGCATATGGTGAATATTTTTTCTTTTTTACAGTTATAACACTCTTGTTTTATATGTTTTGATTGGATTGAAGCAATTTCAGCAAACTTTTTGATATCCTTATCGCAAGTATTTCAACATAACAGGGTGGAGTCAAGTTAACTTCAATTTGAAGTGTCATATTAGATGAGATTTGTATGCTTGTGTTACTTTGCGGTACTGTTATCTTTTAAGTTTTCCCAGCCTGCTCTCTGAATGTTTGTATATGAATGATTATGAGTGAAGTGTCCACAGCCCTGGATCTTAGCTTTCTTTTTATTTGTTCGTTTTGTATCTTTTACTTTTCCAACTAGGGCTTAATTTTTGTATTAGTTTACTGCTTCTGCTTTGTTTCATATTATAGTTAATTTTGAGCATCCATTATTAATTTTGTACTGAATTCTTCAATGTGTTAAAAGTATTGTAAATTTTGAGCATCCACTATTAATTTTGTGTACAGTATTCTTCATTGTGGTAAAAGTTACATATCATTATTTTGTTAATTTTTACTGTTTCTTGGAATTTAGTGCATCTATTAGTCCTTTTCTTGTAAATTTGATACACTACTACCAGCTGACTCATGTATAGATCTGTAAAGTTTACAAAAACTTTTTGTATAATATTTTATATTCTTATAATTCTTCTGTTTAATTTTTTTGTGCTTGATGGTGTGCAAGGGCATTTGTAGATAGGTAATTTCTAAGGATCACTTAAAATACATTAATAGATGAAATTTTATGTAATGTATTTTTAAACAAAGACTGCTGTGCCCCTGTACCATGTATATGTTTGTGTATATATGTTTGTAAGTGATATTATTTAATGGTTTATTGAATTAGCTACAGCCAAAGGCTGAAGATTTAGAGAAAAAGTACAATAGTAAATAAGGATGTTACATTAAGGGTTTAAACAAAGCCTTTATATGAACAGAGAAGAGGAGGAACAAAAAGAGGTGGTATTTGATTATACAGTTTACTATCATTGATGGTGTTCACAATGGTTGGGATAGGTTTGTTCTTGTAATGGCCTGTGCGAACTTTGGTGGGTTTTATGTAGGTGTTTTCAAGAAAAAGGATATCGAGTGGCAGGTGGTGATGGTGGAAAATGGTCCATACTTGTACGTGTGTTTGTATGTCAGTTTTTAGTCTCATTGTGTGTTTATATATATGCAATTGTCTACCACTTTCTGTGTGCATTTATGGATGCATGCAAGTATGAGAACTATTAGGATAGTATGGGTTGTAGTGATAGGGACTTTTATACTCTTAGGATCCCATTTCATAACACTGATATGTTGTCATATTCTGTTTTGAAAATTCTAACTTGGCATTCATTCTCTTTAACTGGTTCCATTCAGTGACCAGTATGTTCATCACATTTTCTTTTTTTTCTTGTTAATTTTTGGTGTGCACTTGGTAGTTAACATATAATATTGAAATGATGATCTGTATCATACATGTCAAAACAAATTAGAATTTTGAAAGCAGTCATGATATCTTAAGTCTTTTTTTCTTGTCCAGTATAGGCATTTAAGTAGCTCTTATTCTTCCCTTATTATTTGGATTCCATATTTCAAGTACAGTTCTTATTGCTGTCTGTTGACCCTTCTCCAGCAGAAATAACATTTTCTTTTAAGTTTTGACCAAATCTGTTGAACCATACTCTACGTCAAGACAATTTTTATTTCAACCAGTAGATTAGATACCTCTTGTACACTCTTGATGTATGTTCCTGTGATTGGCTGCAGAGTCAAGTAGATCCTTTTCACATATAGACTCTTGTAATTTTTCTCCATTTACTATGCTCAACTTCATCGCATTGTATGTACTAAACTTTGTCAACCAACGTCTGACAAAGGTCGGAGCTTGCCTGAGTTTTGTTTGTTTTTCACAGTCCTTGATGTTTCTTGCCTATGATTTAGCATCCCCTGTAAACATGTTCAAGGATAATTTATCTTTCCAACCAATCATTTACATTCATCAGGAATAACTTTGATGATGCCAAAACTGAGCCCCGATAGTTAGTAACTTTACTTCTGACATATTTCTTTTGTTCTCATACCCTCAGGTAATTTTTAATCTAAAGAGGAATCTCTCTCTTCTAACCTCTAGTGTGGGACAATTCACTTTTTAGTAATTAAAGTTTGTGTGTGTGTGTGTGTGTATGTGTGTGAGTTGGATGTGTAGGTGTACTGTATTTGTGTGTAATTGCCTGATCGTACTGTAAGTGTGCATTAATGTTACCAGACTCCACCTGCATGAGGCTACACCATGTGTGGAAAGTCACCTTTGGTGAGGGTGTATCATTGCCAGTAAACAAAAAGGGATACAATCTCGTTAAGGAGCTTTTCACTCCAGAGAGGGTCCATCATTTCTGGCTGATTACTGTAACACAGCCTGGAAGATGCAGGAGCCTTGTGAAAGAGGTCATTGGATGATATGAGTAATTAATCAAAATTATGTGTGCATATATGTAATTAATCACGTACTGTGTGGAGCAGGAATTTTACACTTGTGAGGCCTCATTTCTGCTATTTTACACCTTCTTAAGTTTATGTATTCCTTCTTCTTTAAGCATCCTCACAGTCATTTTATTACATTTCATCCATTAGCTTTGTATTATAAAGTATTTCTTTGCATGATTTTTTAACTTGTTCCATGCTAGATTTCATGCCATGCCCTCTGTAAGTGTGTGCTTTTGTGTTTATGTGTCTGTCTGTATGCCTGTTACTATATGCCTCGTTGCACATATTCATTATCTCTATGATATTAAAGTATGTACCTTTCTGTCATTATTTGGTTATTGAACTGCATTTTTGAAATACCTCTTGTTTATAGATATTGGTTGATCCATCAAGAATGAAGTGGTTTCAAAACTCTTTATTGAAAGGAAATGTCAGAGCTGATATATGATCCATCATTTGTGAAGTGGTTGTTTTATTGCATAGAGATAACTGGGCATGGGCCATAGTGGAGATATGAGGTCAGACCCAACCATTCCATGGTGCACCCCATTACCACAACTCACAACTTTGCCCAAGATCACACCTGGACCATGTAAAATTTTGTATTGCATCCCTAGTAGCATATTATCATGTAGAAATATTTGCTGCATCCCCAGTAGCATATTAGACTACTTGTGACTCACCAGTTTTAGTCCATATCATATAGTCATGGTTTATTTAATGCTGTGTGTATTTCTCATAGTGTATGATGAAAGGCTCATATAATATTCATTATCATATTTTGTCTTTTGCAGAGAAACTTCTGATGTTCTTTGATAGTTTAGTTCCTATATGATTCCATGATGTTTCCCCAGACTTAAATCCATTTCCCTAGCACACACTGCTGTATTTTCATTTTATTCTATCTCTCTGTACCTCTGACACCTATTCCCTTTAGGAACTCCATTAAGGATGTGGACTCAGCAAAAGGGTCTCCATAACTGGTGAACTCCATTGCTACTTCTTAGCCTTTAGTGTCTCACCCTGAACAGGCCACTGGCAGATGGCAACTCAGGCTCAGTTTTTCCAGAAGCTGCTTCCTAATGTTCCTACTGACTATATCTGTCTCATGTGTCTACCTAATGTTTCTGCCCAGTGTTCCATCATACTACTTCTTCCTAATGCTCCTGCCTAATGTTCCTACCTGCTACTTATATCTGTAGCTTTTACCTTTTTGCCAAAAGGCAGGGTTGATGCATAGTGCTCGCTGTAGGAAAATCAGGGGTTACGAAGAAAGAGTTATGTGTGTGTTGAGTGTTGTTGTTTGTTTTGTTTGACAAGGGAAGATTCTGTATTTGTCAACAATGCCACCAGTCCACATTGGATGAGGGAGAAGGAAAAGACAGTTACCTGAGTAAGGGAGTGCAACACAACAACCACTGAGGTGATGGCTTACAACACAGACATCACTAACTCTCCTGATACCTAGGGAGGTAGTACTGTTAATATACCTCCCTGGTTGTTGGCTACCTTCCAAGTACTACCTTCCTATTTTTTTTTATTAACACCTTTTCTCTTTATGTGGGATGGATAGAATGCACAAACACCTGTCTTACTTTTTTAGGGTAGCAAGCACACTAGCTGTGGCTAAGCCTGAATGTATTTATAGTAGAATTACTTTTTGGAGTCAGGATCCCTCCTCCCAAGCTGGGATATGGAAGGTTCATTCTTTAAGGACCTATTTTGAGATCAGATTTACTCATTAGATCCTTTCTTAATCAAGTTTTTCTTCTAAACTTCAATAAGTGCACACTGTTTTGTTTAATCTGTCCGAACTATTCCATCCACATGTCCAAGCCAGAGAAGTATTCCATCCTTCAACTCATGACCTGCTTGTTAACCTACCACCATATGCCATTCCTAACCATGTATCATATCAGATATTAAACATGTTTCACACAATGAAGGTTCTCACAGTCCATAGATAAGTCAACATTTACATAACTGATGTTTCAGGTTATTGGTAGGTGAATTTCACATTTTGATATATATTTATATATATATAGATGTCATTTCCGTAAGCGTTTGTATTGTGTGCGCTGCATGATTTATCATTATTCGATTTTATGGAAATAAGTCTGCCTTTTCAATTGTATTTATTTTTATATTTCACTGGTAATTCTATTCCAAAGTTTAAAAAGCAATGAAAATATATGTCGCTTGGCTTACACCCTGAAATATTATCTAGTTGTTCAACACATAGTCAAGTGGGAATATGAATAAGATTGATTTAGTCTAAAGTGCATATAAAGTTGAAATTCATAGATGGTGTTACTGGATTCCACTTAAGCAAGGTAACACTGCAGATGAAAGTCACCATATGTGAAAATGTATCACTGGGAGAACAAATGTTAAAGAACATATCACCCCAAAGGAGTCCACATTTTTCTACTACTTGGGCTCGGGAGCTTTTAGGAACTTCCTGGGTAATGCCAGGACTCTCATAGAAATTGGTCCTAGGGCTTATGAATAGATTGATGAATAGGTAAATAAATGAATGAATAAGGTTCATGAATAGATTTGAAAGTGTTGAAAATTCTTGGACAAGAAAATAAAAAAACTTTGTGACAGACAGTTTGCACAGTCAAGTATGACTGCAATTTCATTTCATTAAGTTGAAATTGATTTTTAAAGCTCTAAATATTAAAAAAAAATTACAATTGATTTAACTGATATTTAATGTATTACCAGGTTTAATGATACACATTTAACAATGTGTTCCATACATATATAAAATTGCATTTGGATACTATTTAGTGGTCTGCAAACCTCCTCTGTGACACAAAATTTCAGTATTTTGTTTCTTAGTAGAGGAAACTTTCATCTTGCATCGCATTTTTTAATCCTGTGGAATGAGATAGATTTGTTATCCTGAATTTTGTTAGCTAGATGCACAGCATTGTAGAGAGTGTTGTTTTATAAATTCATTATCAACAGAGGTACAGGTATCATGTTTTAACCTGTTTTTAGATAATTAAGTTGATGAGGTGCTCATCTATTGTCAGTGCATGTAGATTCTACACAGATTGTGATTATAGTATGCAGTTAGCAACATGGTGGACATTAATTGCTGTGTGGTAGGTCAATTTATTAGGAACTTGAATGTAAATGTTTCTATGAGAATTATCCTTATGCTATTACTGTTTTAATGTGCTTTTGGTGTTAAAATGTTAGGTTCAGTCTTGTATGTACAATGTGTTTTTGCGTCACATATATAAAAACAAATTTTTCGCTGTTGGCTAAGCTGTGTGGTGAGGAAAAACATATAGCATGGAAATGGTTAATGGTGTTTATCATCTGATATCAAGCCCATTATTCATGCAATTGATTTTCGTTTTTAAAGTTTCCAAAGTATGATATGTCATAGAATATGTGATTGATAATATTTAAGCCAAAAAATCTATGTAAACAGATTGTCTCTAGATTAGTAAGTATGTTTCATAATGCTTTTATGAAGTGGTGGGTTTATACTCAGTATTTTCATCATAATTCCTCTTATTGACAAATGTCTTCTGAATTATTAAAAATTCACACATTCATGGATTATTGATGTATAATAGAAATGTACTAGTATTACAAGATTTTTATGCAGTAGCACAATCATATTATTTTGTTAATTACATTAATCTTCAGCAGTGATATAACATGTCTTCCTTCTCCTTGTATCTCTGTTCTCTATTGATATTGCCAATAGGGCAATGGTAAACTTGCTGAGGACAGAGCTGAGGAAGCCTTAACTGAACATCACTTGCTGTGCCTTGATGCTTAGATATGAAACTTCTGTTGTCAACTAATGTTTTTTACATGGTTACTTTTTTATTGTGCCTTGACCTCCAAATGTAACTAAATTATCACCAGTTATTGAAAGTGAAAATATTCATCAAATGTATTTGGCTGTAGAAAGAACCTGTTTTTAGTGTAGATGTGTTATTTTTTTACGAAGATAGTTTATTTTCTACATAATAGTTACTTTTATGTATGTTGTTACAGTGTATATAATAATTTCAAGACAGTTGCACAATCCACTTTATTATATGGGAATTATAATAGCCTATGTTTGCTTAACTCTTTGGCTACAGAATTGATATCCAGCTGCATTCCCAAAGTGTGAATTTTTCAGTAAAGTATGAAAATGGTAAGTGATCCTTTTTCACTACTTTTTTTTTCAAAGTAAGATTGTAAAGTTTTCATATCTGGCATTGATATTTCTTAAAAAACATCAGATACAATGGGAAAATACACAAAGAAAAATTAAGATAAAGAAGTTGTGGTCTGATGCTTGTAGATTGGCTTAAACTTTAAGTGTTACTAATATCTTGCCCTTTAGGGTCATAATGAAATTTTTTTTAAAGGGCACTAAGATGGAATTAAAGTGCCAGATTTAAAGGGATCCAAGTAGACCCACGCTGTCACCTTATTGATATTTGTATGTTTTCAATATTTATCTTTATTTATGCTTTATGATATGTAGCAAACACACTTAATGATAACAGGTTGTAAAGGGCAGAAAAAATTAAAGTATCAGATTTAAAGGGACTAAGTAGCCTTGCACTGACAGCTCGTAAACACTTAAACATTATGTAATCTCATAATGTATATTTATTTACATTGTATATTACATAACTTGCCCTTAGAGAGCATATCTTGATATCATAATGTACATTAATTACCTAACTAACAGAGAAACAAAGTAAAATCAGAAAAGGGAGGTGAATTAATCACTACTTGGGTGGTGGTGGTCAGCTGACTGAATCACCATTTGATTATGAGGTTTAAGTCAGCCACTCCACCTTAAAGGACCTGGAGCCATTTCCTGGTCAGCACACATGCAGGACGTACAAACTGTTTATTGACAATTGTGGACTTTCTTTGTATTTCTTGGTGGGAAGGAAAAGTGTGTACGATGACTTTGGTCATAATTCGTGGCCAAAGGCTCTAAGAAATGATGCAGCATTTAACACTTAACCTGTGTCTTTGAATTTCTCACAGAAAACTGGCATAAATCAAAAGGTGTGGATGTGGGTGAGGAATAGGAGATGTATCAGGGAGCAGTGCTGACATGTGCAAGAGAAGTGATGGCATGTGGAGGTGGTAGGTTGGCATATGAGAAAGGGTATTGGGTGAGGAGAGGCAAAGCTAAGTTGCTAGTGAAAAAGACAAAAGATGTGTTTGGTTGTTACTTACCAGGAAGGAGTGTGATTGATTAGAAGTATGATTAAAAGTGGCAGGAGGTTAAGTGGAAGGTGCAGGACATACTCCTCTTGATCACTTACCATATTGTTATAGCAAGAATGATAACACTGTTGAACTTTTTCCTGCTTTGTGTGGGGGCAGAGTTCCTAGAGAAATGTGTGTACAGTGAATTTTTTCACAGTGAACCAAATAGTGTGTGGAAGAAATAGGGATATTTTCCCACCAGCTCCCAAAGTCTTCCTTTTTTACTCTTTCCCCCCCAAAAAGAAAATGTACTCCCCAGTCTTGTGGAGATGATTATATATGAAGATGAGATGATGTAAGGGAAGGATGGAATATTAGTCAGAGAGATTCATTGACACACCTTCCAACACCAAGTGCTGGTGTGCACATTGGCCCCTGTACTCTTGGTGATGCTAATGGGGTGCTGAACATTATTTCTGCAGAATTGATAAAATGTTGGTGTCTTGGATCTGTCTGTAGCATTCAGCAACTGGCATAATGTTTGTCTCATAGTAAGTTTTAAAAAATGATATGATGCTCTTAGTCATAGGCTGGATTAAGGAGTTGGTGTAGGGTGGCACGTACATATTCATAACAAATAGACTAGAGTTCAGGTACATTCACAGAATACCTTGAGGGATTATCAAGAAGTAATGCCTTCAAAGCAGTGTTGAGACTGGTGACAGTGTCTTTCTGTCTCAGTGCTGAAAAGGTTTATAAACCATTCATCACATGGTTTTGCAGTTGTCTAGACCTTCTTATATGATCCCATTGTTAAGGTGAACTGATTAAGCCTTCTAAGGGTTAGGTATTCTGGAAGTGGTAAATAAGTAAAATCACCTGCAGCATTGCTTCAGAATAGGAGAGTTAACTTACTTTTGCTACCTTGAAGCCTAAGGGAGATTTATGTGTCTGGGAAATGCCTATTCTCTCAGGCTTGCACTTTCAAAATGTGCCTGGGGAGTGGTTTTAGTTTCAGCACTAGCAGCAAGTCCTCCAACATTGATGTTATGAAAGTCTTGGCAGTTGCAGAACCTGTAAAACCAACCTTTATATTGAAATTCCAGTTATTTTAGACCCCACTTGTCTGGAAAGGGAGTAGGTGAATGTGTGTTAGCCACCGGGAGTTTGTGGAGGGGCACAGGAATTCATTATGATATTTTGTCATCAGAAATCAAAAGAGAATGTAGTTCATCTTTTGTAACAAACATTACCAAATTGGTTTTAACAGTATGTATTTCAGGGTAAGTTTTCTAAAGGATTTTCTAAACTCTTACATGAAAACTTTTCTGTTATGAAGTATTCTAATCTGTCTTGAAGATCTTGATCAAACAGAAATACATGATTTACACTGATTATTACAATGCTTTCAATGAAAAGTAAGATTAGCATCAGTCAGGATCTATCTGTCTTTATCCCTGATGCCTGTTCCCTTCAGCAACTCCCTTAAGGGAGTGGCCATGGCAATAAAGTCTCCATAGTTAGTGAACTCCTGTGCTGCTTCTTATCCTTTAGTGCCTTACTCTTAACAGGCCACTGGCAGAGGGCACATCTAGTACAGTGTTTGCAGAGGCTTCTTTCTAATGTTCCTATTGATACGTACTACTTCTGCCTAATGTTCCTACCTACTTCTACATAATGTTTCTGCCTAATGCTCCTATGTAAATGTTCTTACCTACAACTATCTATTGCTCCTACCATTTTGCCAAAGGTAGGGTATTGCATACTAAAGGAAAATCTAGAATTACAAAGAATGAGCTGTGTGAATTCAGTGTTGTTAAGGCTAATGTGTAAAGAGGAGAGATTGTATGTTTGTAGTCCACAATTGGGTGAGGCAGAAAGAAAAGAATGCTACTTGGTCAGAAGAGTGCAGTTTGATAGCCAGTGAAGTGTGGACTCATTACACAGCTGTCACTGACTCTCTTGATACCCAGGTGGATAGTATTGGTAATATATCTCCCTGCTCTTTGGTGAGAATGAGACATTTGATGTTGAACATTAGATAGCCTTAGTTGTTATTGGTAATGGATTTGAGTTTCCTGGACTGTTCATAGTACATTTTTGATTTTATGAAGATTTATTATCCTTTTGTAAATTACCTTTTAGTACTGTATGGGAAGTTTTTTTTTCATTTGTGAGGCCCCATCTTTTGAACATTTTTTTTTATCATACAACTTCTCAAATGTATGTATGCTCTCTGCATTATCTATGTCCTTGGTAATTTAACTCCATTTGTCCACTACTCTTACACTATGAAAGAACTTCATCCTGTTAACTCTGTCCTTTTAGATCTTGAAGGAATGTTTACTACACTTATCGTCAACCTGTTCAAAAACATGAAGCTTGTTATCTGATCACTGGTCACCCCTCACTCTTCTCTCTTCTAATCAGCAAATTAAAAACCTCTAGCATTTCCCCAAAACACAGCTCTTTTAATTTTGGTACCATTTTTGTTGCCCTTCTCAGGACCTTCTATAATAGCTCTTTTATGCTTTTTTCATTGCAGTGACCAAACTTGAGAAGCATATTTGAGTTTTGGCCATGTGTGTGTGTGTGTGTGTGTGTGTGTGTGTTTAATTATTTGTAATTAGCTATTTGCACTGTATAGTGTGGGGCCTCATCTCTTGAACATTCTTTATCATACAATTTCCTAGATTTATAAATGCTGTCTGCATGAACCATGTCATTGGTCATTTTTTCCCATTCACCCATCACCCATCATTCTTAAACTATATAAGTACTTTACATCTTTTTAAGAATTTCTTTCTCAGTTTCATGTTATGTTCTCTGGTTGCTCTACCCTTACATTTCTTGAAGAACAAATATAGTCTATGTCATTTATTGGTGTTAAGAATTTAAAGGTTGTGATCATGTTGCCCATCATTCTTCTCTCTTTGAAGGTGGGCATATTTATAGTTTTTATCCTTTATATGTAACTCATTTCTTATAATTCTGGAACCATCTTTGTTACCCTCCTCTTGACTTTTTGTATAAGGTCTTTGTGCTTCTTTAGGAGCAGTAGCCACATATAAGAAGAATATTCTAGTTTTGACCATATGCTTATTTTTTCCTTATCCATAAACTTGTACACAATTCTTATACTTGTGGGCAGACCAATGGTCTCTTTAACTACTCTCCTAAGGTGGGACTGTGGCATCAAGTAAGAGACACTGTCTACTCCCAAGATTCCTTTAGTATATTTCATATATTTATTTTTTGTTATTTATTATACTTGGTCACTGTCTTCTGTGTCAGCAAGGTGGCACCAGGAAACAGATGATATTTATATCAAGGCTGTTTTTCACTTTGACCCATCCTCATTACTTTACATTTTCCTGGGTTGAACTTTATCGGTCATGTATCAGACCAGCTTTGGAGTCTGTCAAAGTTGTCTTGTAATTTGGTTCAAATCTCCAGGCATTTCACTTCCCTCATGACCTTAGCATCATCAGCAAATCTATTTACGTAAGATTCCATACTTTCTGGCAAGTCTTTTACCTAATTCAAGAAGAATTTGCTGGTGACAGTTTAAGTTTTGTCTGACGTCCTTATTTTCCTTCCACAGAGATAATTTTCTCCAATTTTCTGTCTGTGAAAGGAGTCTTCCCCCATTCCTGCTTGGTGATTCAGCCTCTTGATTATCCTCTCTTGTACTGCAGTGTCAAATACCTTGTAACAGTCCAGATATATACAACCTACACAGTTTTCTCTTTTGTTTAGGAATTAGTTCACCATTTCATACAAATCTGAGAGGTTTGTTACCTATGATGTTTTTTCTTGAAACCATGTTATCACTTGCTAAGGTAATTTCTCCTCTGCAGGAAGTCATTCATTTGCTTTCTGATAATCTTTCTTAGTACCTTACAGACCACACTCACCAAGGAGACTTGTCTGCAGTTAATTGCCCTCCTGGTCTCCATTTTTATATACAGGTATGATGCTTTTCCTTTTCCACTCCCTTGGTACTTTAGCTTTCTCCAGTGACATATTAAACAGTATTTTAAGAGCTTTGTCAGTTGTAGTTACACACAGGAATTGGTACCTTCTTACTGCTCAAGGTGCCTTCAAGCTCTACAGAGGATGCATGATCCTGGGCATTTTGGAATGTTTTTTAATGCCGTGGCTTGGCTCTACTCTTTTTTGAACCTCATTTATTTGTTATTCTCCTCCTTGTTAAGGTCCCAGTTTTCCTGATCTTTCATCAAAGGCATTGTGTCCTGATGAGCTTTGCCAAAGAGGTCCTTCATTGAGGCAATGAATTCTGAACGGTACATTTGTGTTATTCTTTTCCTTTTCTTTTCCCTCTTCACAATGGTAATATTTTTGGCTTTTAGCAATCTTTGCTTGTCCCCAGATGTTCAGAAACAAAGTGTGTACAAGGTCGATGAATTCTTTTGTGGTATGTTCTGCCTCATGGAGGTGAAGGAAATAGCCTGGTAGAATGCCTTTGTTTTCTGATGCATTTGAGAAAGATGGAAAAGACTGGTGTGAGGAAGGAATCTCCACTAGTAACTTTTTATGGCTCTCTGGGTGCCATGGCAAGTCTGAAAAACAAGAGAAATGAATAAGTATGGGTACCAGCAGATGGATGTTAGCACTAAAAAAAGTTATAATTCATGGAAGGATTTTAGGTGCACTTTCTTAAGGTATGATTGACAAAGAGGATAATGTATACAGAGATTAAAGCACCCAGCATACATTGACTGGGTTCAACAAAATTCTCTTAGCATAATCACATCTTGGAACAAATGTGCAAAGTATGTAATGTTGCAACTACCTTCTATATAATATGCACAATTTAGTCTACAGTATCATTATGGCAAAACCTGTTTAGGGATGCCTTGCTTTCTTTAAATTTATTTGGGCAAAGAAATCATTACTGCCCTTAAATGTCTGGTTTCCATGTGTTATGTATACATACTGTGATTTGCCCTTCAAGATTTAGTTTGTTTATAGCTTTTCTTCCCCTTCAATCCTTCTGTGAAATTGTGATCTGAATGAAATTGTTTCCCCTTGTTTGCAACACTATTCCCAAGCATTTCAGAGTACTTTCTTTTGCTTTGAGATTTTATGTTGTTGAATAAGGATGTATGGTAGATTTTTGACAAAATTCTTTGTGTACATGCCATTTATTTTTTTTTTTTTTTTTTTTTTTTTTTATACTTTGTCGCTGTCTCCCGCGTTTGCGAGGTAGCGCAAGGAAACAGACGAAAGAAATGGCCCCCCCCCCCATACACATGTACATACACACGTCCACACACGCAAATATACATACCTACACAGCTTTCCATGGTTTACCCCAGACGCTTCACATGCCTTGCTTCAATCCACTGACAGCACGTCAACCCCTGTATACCACATGACTCCAATTCACTCTATTTCTTGCCCTCCTTTCACCCTCCTGCATGTTCAGGCCCCGATCACACAAAATCTTTTTCACTCCATCTTTCCACCTCCAATTTGGTCTCCCTCTTCTCCTCGTTCCCTCCACCTCCGACACATATATCCTCTTGGTCAATCTCTCCTCACTCATTCTCTCCATGTGCCCAAACCATTTCAAAACACCCTCTTCTGCTCTCTCAACCACGCTCTTTTTATTTCCACACATCTCTCTTACCCTTACGTTACTTACTCGCTCAAACCACCTCACACCACACATTGTCCTCAAACATCTCATTTCCAGCACATCCATCCTCCTGCGCACATCTCTATCCATAGCCCACGCCTCGCAACCATACAGCATTGTTGGTACCACTATTCCCTCAAACATACCCATTTTTGCTTTCCGAGATAATGTTCTCGACTTCCACACATTTTTCAAGGCTCCCAAAATTTTCGCCCCCTCCCCCACCCTATGATCCACTTCCGCTTCCATGGTTCCATCCGCTGACAGATCCACTCCCAGATATCTAAAACACTTCACTTCCTCCAGTTTTTCTCCATTCAAACTCACCTCCCAATTGACTTGACCCTCACCCCTACTGTACCTAATAACCTTGCTCTTATTCACATTTACTCTCAACTTTCTTCTTCCACACACTTTACCAAACTCAGTCACCAGCTTCTGCAGTTTCTCACATGAATCAGCCACCAGCGCTGTATCATCAGCGAACAACAATTGACTCACTTCCCAAGCTCTCTCATCCCCAACAGACTTCATACTTGCCCCTCTTTCCAGGACTCTTGCATTTACCTCCTTTACAACCCCATCCATAAACAAATTAAACAACCATGGAGACATCACACACCCCTGCCGCAAACCTACATTCACTGAGAACCAATCACTTTCCTCTCTTCCTACACGTACACATGCCTTACATCCTCGATAAAAACTTTTCACTGCTTCTAACAACTTGCCTCCCACACCATATATTCTTAATACCTTCCACAGAGCATCTCTATCAACTCTATCATATGCCTTCTCCAGATCCATAAATGCTACATGCCATTTATGTTTCTGGAATATTGAAGGCATGATACATCATTATTTTCAGTATCATAAGAATGTAATGGAAGTGTATTATTGGTAAGATGCATAGATTCTTTTAACTGCATTTTTTTTTCTATTTCATGTCCTTTTTAGAGTGATATTTGTAAACTTTGAGTAAGAAAAATAAAAAGAATCTCCATGTAGGAACTTTAATTTTTTGAATTGACGAGTAGTAGTTTTGAAGCACGCTATGGTATCTGATAGTGTAACAAAAAGATTATATTTATTGTACATTTGTTTATATTGTGCGGATGTATTTGCAAGAAGTGGACACATACAGCAATGGCCTTAAGACATGGCTTTGTTTAAGGATTTACAGTGTAAAATTGCCCTCTTCCCACCCTCTTCCATCTCCTCAGGTATATGGTAAATTAATATGTTTTTTATATCATTTCCCATTGGTTTAGTTGTGTTTTATGATACTGGCAGTATTCAAGTGTAACACGTGTCAGTGGATGGAATGTAAGAGTGCCCATTATTACCCAGGTTTCCATGTTACATAGTATAGGACATAGTATGAATTATTTTTATTTGTTTTTTCATTATTTTATAGTTGTGTACGTGTGTTTCATACTGCCAAAAGGCACGTTTGCCAAATACAAACTTGAAGCATACCATAACCATGCTTGTGAGAAGGTTATGTACCATGAGGAAAGGGTTAATGAAGCAGTACATTTTTCCTCTGATTTTGAGTGTTGTTGGTGTTGTCTGTAACTTGTCTAGTTGTAAAAGAAACTTGGGTTTGATAGTAGTATATAAAGAAAATAGCTTTCAGTTGAAAGGTATATTTTGGGGGTAATATTTTCACAGAACATTAGAGAAAGGATAGATATGGCTGGGTGTTCAAAGGAAATAAGATGTGCAAGAACATACAAACTAATTAGGTTTGCTTTGTTGGAGATGAGTATGATGATGAGAATTAATGATATTTTGTTTTGAATTAGGGCATAAACAACAGAAGTCGAAGAATAACTTTTTTATTGATCTGGCAAAGTCATGTTACTCAACAAATGGAATGACAGGATTGGTACTAACTGCTAATGAAATGACTGGAAAAGTTGTCGCAACAATATGTTACAGTGATTGTTTTCTTCAAACTTATCGGTGCCAGGTTTAAATGATGCAGGTACATATGTCATAAGTTCTTGATTTTTCTGCCCCTATTAGAAGGAACCAGTTGTTCCCATTCTCTCTTGAGGCATGTATAAATGCAGGTTATCTCCTATATCTCTAATTAATCCACCAAAAAATCCTTAAGCCATTGTTATCCATAGTCCATGATGGTGGGATCATGTCATTCACTATCATGTGGGCCTCTCCTTGTTATTCTGCAGTGTAAAGAGATGAGGATTTGCGAGGCTCAGATGATGGAGGTGGCTAACTTTCTTATTTGAAAATGAAGGAATTTTGAACCATTGACTTATACATTTCTTTTTTAGAGATGAAAAATGAAAATCCTCAAACCTTGATCAGTTACAAACAAATTTGTGTATCTAAAAATTGTTGTTGTTGTTGTTGTTGTTGTTCGCTGATGATACAGCGCTGGTGGCTGATTGATATGAGAAACTGCAGAAGCTGGTGACTGAGTTTGGTAAAGTGTGAAAGAAGAAAGTTAAGAGTAAATGTGAATAAGAGCAAGGTTATTAGGTACAGTAGGGTTGAGGGTCAAGTAAATTGGGAGGTAAGTTTGAATGGAGAAAAACTGGAGGAAGTAAAGTGTTCCAGATATCTGGGAGTGGATCTGGCAGCGGATGGAACCATGGAAGCGGAAGTGAATCATAGGGTGGGGGAGGGGGCGAAAATCCTGGGAGCCTTGAAGAATGTGTGGAAGTCGAGAACATTATCTCGGAAAGCAAAAATGGGTATGTTTGAAGGAATAGTGGTTCCAACAATGTTGTATGGTTGCGAGGTGTGGGCTATGGATAGAGTTGTGCGCAGGAGGGAGGATGTGCTGGAAATGAGATGTCTGAGGACAATGTGTGGTTTGAGGTGGTTTGATTGAGTAAGTAATGTAAGGGTAAGAGAGATGTGTGGAAATAAAAAGAGCGTGGTTGAGAGAGCAGAAGAGGGTGTTTTGAAATGGTTTGGGCACATGGAGAGAATGAGTGAGGAAAGATTGACCAAGAGGATATATGTGTCGGAGGTGGAGGGAACGAGGAGAAGTGGGAGACCAAATTGGAGGTGGAAAGATGGAGTGAAAAAGATTTTGAGTGATCGGGGACTGAACATGCAGGAGGGTGAAAGGCGGGCAAGGAATAGAGTGAATTGGATCGGTGTGGTGTACCGGGGTTGGCGTGCTGTCGATGGATTGAATCGGGGCATGTGAGGCGTCTGGGGTAAACCATGGAAAGCTGTGTGGGGCCTGGATGTGGAAAGGGAGCTGTGGTTTCGGGCATTATTGCATGACAGCTGGAGAATGAGTGTGAATGAATGAGGCCTTTGTTGTCTTTTCCTAGTGCTACCCCGCACACATGAGGGGGGAGGGGGATGGTATTCCGTGTGTGGCGGGGTGGCGGTGGGAGTGAATAAAGGCAGACAGTGTGAATTGTGTGCATGGGTATATATGTATGTGTCTGTGTGTGTATATATGTGTGTACATTGAGATGTACAGGTGTGTATATTTGCGTGTGTGGACATGCGTGTATATCCATGTGTATGGGGGTGGGTTGGGCCATTTCTTTCGTCTAATCATGAAGAATGTTCAGGTCCAATAAGTTGAAAACCAAAAGGATGAAATGAATGATGAGTACCAAATTCACATTTCAGATTACAGAAGTCCAATGCCAACCACAGGGGTTATCTTCTTGAAAGAACCTGTAGTTAGCAAAACTGTGGTTAGGAAGGTATGGAAATTATGGGAAATATGGGCTTGGGGGAATGATCCTTGAGCTAGATACCTTGTCCTGTAATGAACACTTCAGGGTTGGAAATAAGCATGTTATAAATTAGAACATGTTTATTTACAAAAAGAAGAAAAAAGAAATGACGTACAAAATATTATGGTAACATTGTTATGGTAGCATGTCACCCCAGCTGCAGTGTCTCTGTACTTCCACAAAACAGCCAATAGATATGCTGCACAAAAGCTTCCTCTCCAGTTTCTCTAGTAGCACCACCTCATTATATCACTATTCCTACCTATTCCTAGTTTGCTGGGATGGGTTGGCACTCGCTCAATGCTTGGAGAAGATTTTGGTGGTATTATGGAAGACAGTGAATACTCAAAACATGATGCTTTGGTTGGTAAAATGGTATATTTTATTAGCAAGCATAGCCCAAGCTTAGCTGGCAAAACAGTGGTAGGCAAGGGATCTTTAAATTTTATATTCTGATATGATAATATATTACAATGATATTTCACATTTTTTATATACTCATTTGCTGTAACACTGTAATGAAATTACATAATGTTTAAGTAATATTTTCTGTGATTCTTGGTGATGCAAGTTATGAAACAATAGTCAAAGGTTCTTAGACATATAATTCAGACAAAGTAGTAACACTATGTTTATTGTGGTTCTTAGGCATTTAATGCAGACATAGGCATATAATGCAGACTTCGGCATATAATACAGACAATGTGGTTACTGTATGTTTATCTTGGCTATGTGTTTTCTAAATTTTTTTCTGGCGATAAGTCACCTTTCTTAAGACGAACCATCAGTTGTACTGTATTTATCAGTGAGATAATGCAGAGCATCTATCTGTGTAGATCATCCCCATGCTTATGACATGCCAATTGAACCTTGTTATTTATACAACAATTCAGATTTGACTTTAAATGAATTTTGAAAAACAGTTGACTCAGCAAGCATTATTGGTGTGAATTTACTTTTAAAGTGATGCAAAGTGTGCCATCGAAACATGAGTGTTCTGTTCAAAATACTTTTATTAATTTTGTGCCTTCTTTTTTGTAAAAATATTATTGAAACATTATCAGAATTAAATGCATTTTTAAGAAAGTTTTATTATGTCTTATGGATTGAATTTCTTCTGTGGAAATGCATTTCTAGTTATATAATGGAACTTTGTAGGAAAATGGATTTTGTGTACAGGAAGTTTATGGAATGGTTAACATTTCAGGAACAAATCTATTCCATTAAGCAAACACCTGTGATTTTTGTTATTAATGAATTCAAAGATTTTTTCAGACATATTTGCCATTGCTGTGTTAGCAAGGTAGCATCAAGAACAGATGACTAAGCCTCAGAATTCAAGTGTAAAATATTTATTATTCCCTGTCAAAGCTTCACACTTGAAAAGTTTGGCACAGATGTTACAATATGCACACTCTATGTACAGCATATCACCCACCAGTTTGCATTTGGTGCTTACACTGTGTTCTCTGTGGTCAATCATGATGAAATTAAAAGCTCTGTGACACAGTCTAGCTTGTCTCAGCAAAGATTACAATCCAGTGACAGAAAAAGTTGAAAAAATGTGAGCTTTGCAGCTGAACGATCAAAATCAAAAGGATGTAGGAAATGCTCGATCATGGTTCCAACAATGTTGTATGGTTGCGAGGCGTGGGCTATGGATAGAGTTGTGCGCAGGAGGATGGATGTGCTGGAAATGAGATGTTTGAGGACAATGTGTGGTGTGAGGTGGTTTGATCGAGTAAGTAACGTAAGGGTAAGAGAGATGTGTGGAAATAAAAAGAGCGTGGTTGAGAGAGCAGAAGAGGGTGTTTTGAAATGGTTTGGGCACATGGAGAGAATGAGTGAGGAAAGATTGACCAAGAGGATATATGTGTCGGAGGTGGAGGGAACGAGGAGAAGAGGGAGACCAAATTGGAGGTGGAAAGATGGAGTGAAAAAGATTTTGTGTGATCGGGGCCTGAACATGCAGGAGGGTGAAAGGAGGGCAAGGAATAGAGTGAATTGGAGCGATGTGGTATACAGGGGTTGACGTGCTGTCAGTGGACTGAATCAAGGCATGTGAAGCGTCTGGGGTAAACCATGGAAAGCTGTGTAGGTATGTATATTTGCGTGTGTGGACGTGTGTATGTACGTGTGTATGGGGGGGGGGCCATTTCTTTCGTCTGTTTCCTTGCGCTACCTCGCAAACGCGGGAGACAGCGACAAAGTATAAAAAAAAAAAAAAAAAAAAAAAAAAAAAAAACTTTAAACAGTCATAGACTTTTTGAAATGAATAGGATAGGAAATGTGCAACTATAGTAATGGGGATCTCTGTAACTGAAATTGATAAACAATTGCAGATTTATGGAAGCATATGAAGACAAAAGCTAAAGAAAGTCAATTGGTGGCACAATTTGTTGCATAATTGAAGATAAATATATCTTAAATACCACTGTCGGATCAAGTTTTACCCCCAGAATTCAAGAGTAAAACATTTAAACAAACATTAATGCTCTAAGAACATTATACTTTTTAGCTAGTTATTTTATGTCTTGTATGTATACATTTTCAATACTTGTTTTTTCTGTGTCCAAAAGAGAAAATACTGGGTATGGGGGAAGGGGCCTAGAATGCAATCCCAATTTTACTATGAAAATTTCTTCATTGTTGGTGATTTCACTTTAAATGACTATTACTGGTAACTCATCCTATGTGTATAGCAAGGGAGGCCTGTGTAGAGAGGTCAGTGAGGATACTTATACATTTGTATATTGTCATCATTATCTGTTTATTAGAAGAATATCTATGTTTTATTGGCTAATTATATATATATATATCTAATGTTATGCTTACAATTAGATATGCTTTGAAATGCTGTTGGGAAGAATTATCCTTAGTTTTGGACAAAAATTTTTAAAGAAATTAAGGCTACTAGTACTGAGGATATGCTTGTAAAAGACTCAGTATTTTTATCTTTTAAAGTATTTACACAGCATCCCAACCATAACAGTTCAGCATCTTGTACAGCATAGACGAGATAATTAGTCTACAAGCAAGGAGAACCAATATATTCTGAATATTTAACATTTAGTTTATTGTTTTGTAGAAAATGTTGCTAATAGTAAAGAATATTAACATACTGAAACCTGAAAATATTTGCACCAGTGTTTGTGAGACTCGTGCTTTCTTTCCTGTCTTTCGTTGGTATTGACCAACCATAAAGATATCACTATTTTACGTTAATGATAACCTGCAGATCAATAAACTAATGTTTTTTCTAGAAATCATATATACCAGTTGATGACATTTGTCATCTTCGGATTTGTATGTTATCAAGTCCCATATTTTTCACTGAGATTGGTACAAAGAATAATGTCTACCAATGTGCACTCCATATTTCAAGTTTTGTTTTTTGAGACACTTGTTAGTAACTTTTGGAGTATCTTCATAGATAATGGTAATTATGACTTGATAAGAACTGAAGAGTTATATGTACACTAAACCTTATTATAAAGTGTCTAGGATATTTTGCAGTATATAGAACTGCCAGATTTCTTTGCCACAAAATAATCAAATCATTGATGTATCAGATCCGTCTTTCCCTGCTCTTGCTTGGAGTGCAGCCTCAAAGCTACAGGAACCTCTTGTATGGTAACAGTGATAACAACACTGTTAATATAAAGATGTCAAAGAAAGTAACTAGTGGCAAATTAACGTAGGCAAAACATTTTTCACTCATATTAATACTAGGAGTGAAAAGAAAGGAATTCTCTCGTAAAAGTTTGTTCATTAAAAAAAATGTTCTCATATTAGTAATGTTTTATTTATTTCCTGTCATATAAAGGCAGACAGTATGAATTATGTACATGTGTATATATGTATATGTCTGTGTTTGTATACATATGTATACGTTGAGATGTATAGGTATTTATATTTGTGTGTGTGGATGTGTATGTATATACATGTGTATCTGGGTGGGTTGGGCCATTCTTTTGTCTGTTTCCTTGTGCTACCTCGCTAACGCGGGTGACAGCAACAAAGCAAAGTAAATGAAATAAGAATATATGTTTTATTTATTTATAATACTTTGTCGCTGTCTCCCGTGTTTGCAAGGTAGCATAAGGAAACAAACGAAAGAATGGCCCAACCCACCCACATACACATGTATATACATACACGTCCAGACACGCACATATACATATATACACATGTACATGATTCATACTGTCTACCCTTATTCATTCCTGTCGCCACCCCGCCACACATGAAATGACAACCTCCTCCCCCCTCATGTGCGCGAGGTAGCACTAGGAAAAGACAACAAAGGCCACATTCGATCACACTCAGTCTCTAGCTGTCATGTATAATGCAACGAAACTACAGGTGTCTTTCCACATCCAGGCCCCACACAACTTTCCATGGTTTACCCCAGACACTTCACATGCCCTGGTTCAATCCATTGACAGCACGTCGAGCCTGGTATACCACATCGTTCTAATTCACTTTATTCCTTGCACCCCTTTCACCCTCTTTCATGCTCAAGCCCCGATCACTCAAAATCTTATTAAAATATTAACTTTCTTCTTTCACACACTTTACCAAACTCAGTCACCAGCTTCTGCAGTTTCTCACATGAATCAGCCACCAGTGCTGTATCATCAGCGAACAACAATTGACTCACTTCCTAAGCTCTCTCGTTCACAACAGACTTCATACTTGCCCCTCTTTCCAAAACTCTTGCATTCACCTCCCTAACAACCCCATCCATAAACAAATTAAACAACCATGGAGACATCACACACCCCTGCCGCAAACCTACATTCACTGAGAACCAATCACTTTCCTCTCTTCCTACACGTACACAAGCCTTACATCCTCGATAAAAACTTTTCACTGCTTCTAACAACTTGCCTCCCACACCATATATTCTTAATACCTTCCACAGAGCATCTCTATCAACTCTATCATATGCCTTCTCCAGATCCGTAAATGCTACAAACAAATCCATTTGCTTTTCTAAGTATTTCTCACATACATTCTTCAAAGCAAACACCTGATCCACACATCCTCTACCACTTCTGAAACCACACTGCTCTTCCGCAATCTGATTATCTGTACATGCCTTCACCTTCTCAATCAATACCCTCCCATATAACTTACCAGGAATACTCAACAAACTTATACCTCTGTAATTTGAGCACTCACTCTTATCCCCTTTGCCTTTGTACAATGGCACTATGCAGGCATTCCGCCAATCCTCAGGCACCTCACCATGAATGATACATACATTAAATAACCTTACCAACCAGTCAACAATACAGTCACCCCCTTTTTTAATAAATTCCACTGCAATACCATCCAAACCTGCTGCCTTGCCGGCTTTCATCTTCCGCAAAGCTTTTACTACCTCTTCTCTGTTTACCAAATCATTTTCCCTAACCCTCTCACTTTGCACACCACCTCGACCAAAACACCCAATATCTGCCACTCTATCATCAAACACATTCAACAAACCTTCAAAATACTCACTCCATCTCCTTCTCACATCACCACTACTTGTTATCACCTCCCCATTAGCGCCCTTCAATGAAGTTCCCATTTGCTCCCTTGTCTTACGCACTTTATTTACCTCCTTCCAGAACATCTTTGTATTCTCCCCAAAATTTAATGATACTCTCTCACCCCAACTCTCATTTGCCCTCTTTTTCACCTCTTGCACCTTTCTCTTGACCTCCTGTCTCTTTCTTTTATACATCTCCCACTCAATTTCATTTTTTCCCTGCAAAAATCGTCCAAATGCCTCTCTCTTCTCTTTCACTAATAATCTTACTTCTTCATCCCACCACTCACTACCCTTTCTACTCAACCTACCTCCCACGCTTCTCATGCCACAAGCATCTTTTGCGCACTCCATCAATGATTCCCTAAATACATCCCATTCCTCCCCCACTCCCCTTACTTCCATTGTTCTCACCTTTTTCCATTCTGTACTCAGTCTCTCCTGGTACTTCCTCACACAAGTCTCCTTCCCAAGCTCACTTACTCTCACCACCCTCTTCACCCCAACATTCACTCTTCTTTTCTGATAACCCATACAAAAATTCACCTTAACCTCCACAAGATAATGATCAGACATCCCTCCAGTTGCACCTCTCAGCACATTAACATCCAAAAGTCTCTCTCGCGCGCCTGTCAATTAACACGTAATCCAATAACGCTCTCTGGCCATCTCTCCTACTTACATACATATACTTATGTATATCTCACTTTTTAAACCAGGTATTCCCAATCACCAGTCCTTTTTCAGCACATAAATCTACAAGCTCTTCACCATTTCCATTTACAACACTGAACACCCCATGTATACCAATTATTCCCTCGACTGCCACATTACTCACCTTTGCATTCAAATCACCCATCACTATAACCCGGTCTCGTGCATCAAAACCACTAACACACTCATATAGCTGCTCCCAAAACACTTGCCTCTCATGATCTTTCTTCTCATGCCCAGGTGCATATGCACCAATAATCACCCATCTCTCTCCATCAACTTTTAGTTTTACCCATATTAATCGAGAATTTACTTTCTTACATTCTATCACATACTCCCACAACTCCTGTTTCAGGAGTACTGCTACTCCTTCCCTTGCTCTTGTCCTCTCACTAACCGCTGACTTTACTCCCAAGACATTCCCAAACCACTCTTCCCCTTTACCCTTGAGCTTCGTTTCAGTCAGAGCCAAAACATCCAGGTTCCTTTCCTCAAACATGCTACCTATCTCTCCCTTTTTCACATCTTGGTTACATCCACACACATTTAGACACCCCAATCTGAGTCTACGAGGAGGATGAGCACTCCCCGCGTGACTCCTTCTGTTTCCCAATTTTAGAAAGTTAAAATACAAGGAGGGGAGGATTTCTGGCCCCCCCGCTCCCGTCCCCTCTATATATTTATATTTTATTTAATTTGCTTTGTCGCTGTCTCCCGCGTTTGCGAAGTAGCGCAAGGAAACAGACGAAAGAAATGGCCCAACCCACCCCCATACACGTATATACATACACGTCCACACACGCAAATATACATACCTATACATCTCAATGTACACATATATACACACACAGACATATATATATATATATACACATGTACATAATTCATACTGTCTGCCTTTATTTATTCCCATCGCCACCTTGCCACACATAGAATAACATCCCCCTCCCCCCTCATGTGTGCGAGGTATCGCTAGGAAAAGACAACAAAGGCCCCATTCGTTCGCACTCGGTCTCTAGCTGTCATGTAATAATGCCCGAAACCACAGCTCCCTTTCCACATCCAGGCCCCACAGAAATTTCCATGGTTTACCCCAGACGCTTCACATGCCCTGATTCAATCCATTGACAGCACGTCGACCCCGGTATACCACATCGATCCAATTCACTCTATTCCTTGTCCGCCTTTCACCCTCCTGCATGTTCAGACCCCGATCACTCAAAATCTTTTTCACTCCATTAATTGGTTGACTGTGTTATTGATAGGTTATTTATGATTTTCAGTGCATGTGTAGATCATGGTGAGATGCCTGGAGAAACTTTGAAGGCCAGTTGAGAGTTGAGTGTTCAAACTACAGAGCTATAAGTTTGTTAAGTGTACCTGGTTAGGTACCGTGGGAGGGTAGTGACTGATTAGGTGAAGGCATGTACAGACCATCAGATTGGGAAGAAATGTGGTTTCACAATTGGTAGAGGATATGTGGATCAGGTGTTTGCTTTGAAGAATGTGAGTGAGAAACACTTAGGGTATGTTTCTAAAAAGTAGTCGATATAAGCGTATTTGGTGTAAGAAGATACATTTTCCATAAAAAAAGTGGCTCCCTGTATCATTCAACATGAAAGTTCCCCTTTTGACAAATATTCTGTAGTGCATCAACTTTTCATACATAAACTAATAACTGTAACACTAAAAGTCAGGTATTGGAAGTGATAGTGAATGAACCATGTATATGAGCGCACATTACACATCTGTACGTAGATAAAGAAATAGTGAGGGGTAGGAGGCAGGCCTTCTGAAGGGAATTTTCTATACAGAAGTCCCCTGCTTAACCACTGGAGTTACGTGCCTGGGAGACACCACGATTTGGCAGAACCATGGTTGGCAAGTTACAGGGCCTAAGATAAAAGGGGGGGTTAACAGGGAGTGCTTTTTAAGATATGTGCCTTAAATTTTATAATGGATTCTTTAGGGTTAAAAACCAGCTTATCTCAAAAGCAACATCCTTGTTCTCTAAAAGCATAAAGAAATGACATACAAGACTGGTAGTATGTCATCCATACTCCCTTATATCAGCCAGCCACTGCTGACTGGAGTAAAACTGCAATGGGATTAGAAGGGAGCTATTGCCCATTAACATAAACTGAGGTCACTTCCACCACTGAATATGTGTATATGGTGCAAGACTAACACTGTCCATAATGACCGTGTGGCCCTGCATGAGTAAGGAGTCTGATGAACTTGGTGGGACAGGTGGCACACTGGATCGGAAATCTGGACTCTTACAACTTTGAGGTCTTGTGTTGCCCAGGATGATCTTACATGGGAATGCCAACAGGCTCAAACGTCATCCCTACAGTTCAGCTTGTAGGCATGGCAGGAGGTTAAAAGTCACTGAGCACGCTCGGGGCACCAGTGCCAAAACGGATATCAGCGGGTTACTTAGAAGGAGGTGGCAGCCATCTCTCCTAGGAACAGCTGAGTGCAGTGGGATATTCTACAGTTGCAGGACGACCTCTTGGAAATGGCTGATGGTGGCATGAAGTGCTGAAGACACTTGGACGGATGAAAATGCGGGCAGCCATCGCAAGGGAGATGTATAACAGTCCTCTCAACGGTCACTTTAAACGCGACTACCTTGCCAGAAAGTGGTGTTGGTCATCAAGTGAGACATGCTTCAAGAAGAGACCCTGAGTTTTGATGTTGGGTTCATGTGGAGCTCTGCCAGATTGGAGTGCCCATGGAAAGTCATCAACCCAGAAAATGGCCCATCATGAGACAAAGGCTTATGTCAGGTATACACCTAGTGAAACTAACGAAACGATTCGACATGGATACGCCAGGACCACTCTCAACCGCCGAAACCAGAAACAAGTATTGGTCCTGAAGGTGGAAGAAGCCAGAGTCCCACGTTGGTGCTCTTGAAGGAGGTGATGCCGAGCTCCTGTCAGTGGCCAAAAATGATATTAACTAGAGAGCGAAGGGTGGTCTGCCAGGGTACCAATGTGTTTGATGTGTAGTGTACATAAACTTTGTGTTGAAAAACAATATCATGCCACGTGTGCTGTCTGCCACTGCTGATGTGTCCATTTATAATCACCAGATGCTACTCTCTACATAGAATGATTTTTAGTTTTATATACTTTTTCACGTGTCTTATGTTAATGAGGTAGCGCTAGGAACAGAGGAAGGCCCTCACTCTCATCCACTCCTGATTTGTCTTGTATAATGCACCAAATCCACAGCCTCCCCTTCCACAGCAGAGCCCCACAGATTGCTCCGTGGTGTCTTTTGACTAATTCACATGCCCTGTTTCAGCCCATTGACAGCTTCTCATCCCTTGTATAGCACACTGCTCCAATTCTTTTTATTCCAAGCATGCCTCACGTCATATTTAATGTTTAGGCCCTTGACAACTCAAAGCCTCTTTCACTCTATCATTCCATGTCCTTCTTTGCTTCCCCCCCCCCCCCTCTCTCTCTCTCTCTCTCTCTCTCTCTCTCTCTCTCTCTCTCTCTCTCTCTCTCTCTCTCTCTCTGCTGACATGTATATCCTTATCTTCTCCATATGACCAAACCACTTAAGCACACCTTGGTATGCTGTCTCAATCCTACTTCGCTTATTAGCACACATTTCTCTTACCCTGTCATTTCGCACCTGATCAGCTCTAACTCACTCCTTATGTTGTCCTCAGGCATTTCATTCTCAACACGTCCACCCTCTCTCGTTCGTTTACATGCATCGCCCAAGACTCATATGCACGCAACACTGTAGGGAATACTTGACTAAAACAGATGCCCATCTTCGTTGTCACAGACGGTGACCTCTACTTCCACACGTTCCTCAATGCACTCAGAACCTTTGACCCATCCCCTATCCTATGGCTCATTTCAGGTTCCACAGTTCCATCCACTGCCTTGTCCACTTTTAGATGTTTATAGCTCTCGACTTCCTTCAGTATTTTCCCACTGTAACACACACACAGACCAACCTGTCTGGCCCTACTGCTAAGCCCCTGTACTTTATTTTTATTCACACTAACTTCCTTCGTCCTTTCACAAACTATTCCAAAATCGGACACTATCTTCTTCACCTTCCCCTCAGATACGCTACCAGAGCCCAGTCAACTGCAAACGGAAAGTGGTTCATCTTTCAGTTACTCCCAACTCGAGTGTACTGTAGATCTAGTATAACCATCCCTTTCTCCATGACTCTCTCATTTACCTCTCTCATCAACCCATCCATGAAATAATTAAACAGCCATTGGGACATTTCCACCCTTGATGCGGTTCAATCTTCATTTGAAACCACTCACCCTCATCCCTTCCTACTCGTACACACGCGTTACTCTCCCGATAAAAACCTACTGTACCTAGTATCAGTCACCATGTATTCGTAGCACCTTCCTAAAAGCATCCCTGTGAGCCTTGTCATATGCCTTTCCCAGGCCCAGAAATGCCACAAACGGCTCCCTTTCCCACGTATTTCCCGACCTTTAAAGCAATCACCAGGTCTTGTACTTCCTTCTCCCTAGACTGATTCTTTGTGCATGCCACCACCCTCTCAATAACCAATCGTCCATACAGCTTAACAGGTGTACTCGGCAGCCTTATGCCACAACAATTCGAGGTTTTATTTTAGTCCTTTTTGCCCTTTATAAAATGGCACAATACAGACATTCTGCTAGTCTTCTGTCACCTCACCTTGGGTCATGCATGCATTCAAATTCGCGACAAGAATAATGAACATCGGAATAAGAGTTACATTTAAGATGCCCGAACAAAATGACAAAAAGGTAGAAAAATATAAAGTTTCGTAAACTTGAGGAGAAAAGCCATATAGTCAAGCAGGTCACTCAAGACCCGGATGACCTACTCAAGGTACGATGGTTCAAGAACAAAATCAAAGAATTTAGCCTCATTATGGACGCTTACAACAGGTCCTTCCGACCTCTTTATGGATTCCAGGCTTTTGCCGCACAGCATGACCATTGCTACTTCCCCCTATGGAACTCGGACCAATATCTTGGGTGTCACTGTACTAGGACGTCATGCTAAAAGCAGTCTTGCCATTGTCAAAATTGATGTGAAAAACTATAGAGTTACGTACATTATAATTGAATTTCAGTTAACTAGGCGTTGAAGGGTTGGTGTCTGAAAGTCTTTGGCTAAGAAATGAGGAAAAGGAGACCTCGAACTGAACACTGACGCTTGGGGTTGATGTATTCCCTACCTCAAGAAGGGTCGTCATAGTAACATCATGGGGTAATATTTGAATATACAACAGATGACTCACTTTGACTTGATAGTAAATCTAATCACCCTGTAATACTGGCTGGAGACTTCAACTCTACTACACCAGCCTATCGAACACAGGCCTGTACAGCTGGTCAAACCGGTCTGACGATCGTTTTCTCGCACATCCAATAGCAATTTGATTCTTGGGTGGATATTTCATCACAAGAAACGAATAAAGAATGTATTTTGATTACCGTTATTTAAGAGATGATACTATTCGAAGAGATGCTTCCCATTCCACTCAGCATTTCCCAGTAAGTGTACCATACTGGAGTGGAATAGAAAACTATATATATCCAGATAAGAATTGCTCCTACTCCGTCGTCTTGTATACTTGGCTTACCTGTTGTGAGAAGAACACTGATGGGACGAAAGGACAGTGTAAGGCGAGTGTAAGAGGAGAACTCTAAATGTTCTTTCTTAGCTCATTATCGCAATGCACACAGATAATTCTGCTCTTCCATGCTCCTTTTTTTTTTCATCATATTTCTTCTTCGTCACCTCATTTCACAGTTGGTCACTGCGTCAGACGGAGAGCAATTATGGCGAACATTCTCCGACGGTGAGGTGACGCGACGAGGAGTACGGCCCTGGATAAGGTGCAGAGGGAGGGAGTGAGAGTTATAGGAAACCTTTTTCGACATACCCTTGACCACCTCACTTCAGTCACTGATCCTTCTGCCTCGCCCACCCTCACCTCCTGACCCATAAACACACACACACACACACACACACACACACACACACACACACACACACACACCCATCCTGACATCATCACAACTCACCCTTTGACCTGCGACTACAAAAGCTATTGCCGAGATGCTGTTGTGGATCCTGGTTGGGTTGCGGTCTTTGTGGTCTTGTTGCTGCGTCAAGGAGGAAGAAGGTCACGGTGGTACAGACACGTGTAGTGGAGCTGGGGGGAGGCTTTGGGTTTCTGATCAAGAGTGGTTGGGTCCACGGGAACTAAGGCTGGAGGTCGGAGGGACAGGTTGTTGTGAAACCGAGGGAGGGAGGAGTCCTGATAACCTTGGCCGCCACGGTGGTATCGGAAGGACCCATCAGACGACGCTCCCCTTTCTCTCTTTACCTAGAATTCTCCCTCGAGCGACGCTCTCGGTAACAGCATCGATCTTAAGCATCTTCGACACCTTCCATGCGTAGATTGAACTCATGTGATATGTGTTTATCCTGATGGATGACATAGCTGTGTCAAGCTGTCAAAGACATACGACGAGTGAGGGGGTTCGACGGATGTGTTGTTGTTGGTCCACCACACGCCAACCTCCCATCGCTCCTCCTCCTCCACCTAGACCTTATCCCCACCTGCGCTCGTAAAAAGTAAACACACTCTCCTTCTACAGCAACGAGATTTTGTCTCTTGACGGATGAGAATTTCTAAGACCATTATGAAATCTATTCCTACCTCACATTCCGATTATCATCTCACGCGAATACGATAATTTCCTTTATATATTCTGATGCCTAAGTAGAACCCAGTCTGAAGATTTTGAGTTTACGATAAGATAAAAGTGTGAAATATGTCAAGCCCGTCTCTTATCGGAGGAGCATCAGCACGCCAGTCCTGGCCCAGCCTGCTGCTGCCTTAGGGGTACAAGAAACAGGTTTCCAAGCTATATATGGTTGGGAGAAGATGAGGTCCTAGTGACGAAGTTTTCTGTACATAGGTGTAAAGTTCTTGTGTATCCTCATGTATATATATATATATATATATATATATATATATATATATATATATATATATATATATATATATATATATATATATATATATATATATATATATATATATATATATAAACTCCAGTACACGCACATATACATAAAATACATGTACATATCAGCATATACACATATACATACATATACCTAACACATACACAGACATATACATATATACACTTGTACATATTCATGCTTGCTTTCATCGATTCTCGGCGCTACCCCGCCCCACAGGAAACAGCATCGCTGCCTCCTCCTTCAGCGAAGTAGCGCCAGGAAAACAGAGGCCACATCCGTTCACACTCAGTCTCTAGCTGTCATGTGTAATGCACCGAAACCAAGAGTGAATATATTTATCTTTGCCGAAGCTGTATTAGTGGGATGAGAGTCTTACCAAGGAACTTACTCCATAGGAGTTTATAGTTACCAGTTACTGGAAGTAGAGAAGCCTTGGGCTGCAGGAGCCTTTAGAAAGGTCCGGGTTTACCCCAGGTCTGTTTCATGGAAATCGGTCATGAGATAATCATCAGTAAATTGAATAGAATATCCTTGCGAGTGATGACACAATGAGGGAGTAATCTTCATCGCCAAAGATTGGAATGGGGTACTGGCTCATAGAGGACCTTCTCATCTCTGTGAACTGTGGCCTAGTAATCGCAGAAGCCCCAGAAAAGGGGGTCCTGGGGTTGTATGATAGTAGAATTAACGATAAGAAATGCATGATATATTCCCACCCTGCTGCGTCTGGCTTTGCTAACGAGAGAGCAAGCGAGGGTGTTCGATTTGCAGACGCCACAGAGACAAGGCGTGTTGAGGTTGATTTAGGAGTCTTTTATACCGATTTAAGGCCATTATTGGAACACTCCTTTGTGGCAGGAGGTGCATATGAGAACGATGGTGATCAGTGAATAATTCGTTGAACTGAGGAAACTAAATGATAAGAAGGCTGAGTAAGATTAGTGTTGTGAGATAGCCAGTGATAGTAAAACACTGTGATTTTCAGAAGTCGTCTGGGTTTCGTTGTGGGCTTGTGTTGTGACGTATTCTGGCTGTTTGGTGTTTATATTGGATGTTCTGTGTCAACAGAGAACCGTTTTTGTTTGGGGAGAGTTGTTCACAAGATGAGGGAGTGGAGTAAAAGTCTTGTACTAGCGAGGTGGCAGAGACGAGTGTACCAAATGGAACTGGTACGGGTGTACAGGAGCGGGCAGGAGGCGTTCCATGAAGTACTATGTGGCTCTCTGTGAGATACTGAGGCAACATGGGACTAATCTACTTATCCGAAACTTGTGTTACCTTTCCCGCTCTACTGTGACGAGTATATGTTTTTATGATTAATGAACCAACTGGTGTTTGTTGGGTGTTTGTGTTGGGATGCTGTTTTCTCTTATAGAATTTCTTAATGATCTTTCATCTCCTTTCATTGTTCATACAGTAGATCAAGATTGATTGATTTCCATATCAGTATTAAAGGCAATAGATGTAATAATTGCCTTGCGTTTCCACACACCGAGCAGAATGTTGTCTTGTGTTCATGATGGATAAACCCTTACAGTCTCATTTTGTTACACAACTTATAAACAAGACTCGGGTCAACGATATATATATATATATATATATATATATATATATATATATATATATATATATATATATATATATATATATATATATATATATATATATATATATATATATATATATATATATATATACAAAACATACCAATCACATGGACAATCACATGTTTACCCAATGGCGTCCAAGCTTCGTCTCTTCGATGTATATCAACTGACTTATATTTCTCTCTTGTGTCTCCCCTGATGATGTGATTATTACACGAAAGTGCACTTGGGAACTTATCGCGTTTCATTTTCCCCGTGGACTCATAGAAATATCTTGATCACTCGCAAAATTGTGATCCTTTCCAATATACATAGATGTTACCGGAGTCTGCCAGCATGAGGTTACACCACGAGTGGAAAGTTACCTTTGGCAAGGCTACATCACTGGGTGTCTGTCTTTTCTAAGGACGTCTCACTCCATACGGGTCTATATATTTTCCTAGTACTGGAAGCAACGTAACCTTAGAGCTGCAGGAGCTTCTGGAGAAAAGGGTCGTGGCGTAACCCCACGATCCTTTCAAGGGCGAGTATTCGCAAATGAATGACCCACTGACACACACACACACACACACAAACACCCATACAAGAAGAGGGATAACAAGAGTGTCTCTGGTCACCCATCCTCCTCCCACTGATTCCGTGACAATCTCACCTCCCTGAATCAGAATCCTATCACCACGATGGAGATCAAGCATTATTATTCATGATTTGGAGATTGCTATAATCCAACCCCCCCCCAACGGGACACGTAAACCCTCTAAGTATAACCCGAATGATGTCAGAGGGAATTACTTCCGTGTTCTCCCGTGGTGGCTGGTGTGGGAGGTACCACTGAGTGTCCTGTGTGTGTGTGTGTGTGTGTGTACACGTATGCTTGAGGCTGTGTGATTGCTATATGTGTTGGCATGGCGCGAAAGAAGTTGTACACTCTTGTTGCCCCATCTCTTGATATTGTTTGCATGTAGTATGTACAATGCATTTACTCCTATATATGTATGCACTCACACACACACACACACACACACACACACACACACACACACACACACACACACACACACACACACACACTTCTTAGCCTAAGCCAGGTACTCATCTATCGACCAACTTTGAGGAGAGGATGAACATCTGGGTTGTGTGTAGGCCGACTGCTACACCCACGGCTCGAAACCTTGCGGTCCGACCTCGAAATGGCCCGTTCTGCCTCATGGTCAGGAACACAAACCACTATACCACGGAGGCATGTGTGTGTGTGTGTGTGTGTGTGTGTGTGTGTGTGTGTGTGTGTGTGTGTGTGTGTGTGTGGGTGTTAAAACATTACAGTTCTCCTACACTCGCGATACCTTTTGTTCTCATGTCTGTCTCTTTCTCTGCCAGAGACAGGCATTCTCTCATCCCCGGCTCTTAACATGCACACACGCGAAGTTCCCGTTTGCCTCATATTTAACTCATGAACCTCCTTGGAAAGGACAATGGCCATCACCGCAGTTCGGTGGACTCTATCTGAACATACACCACGAGGGACCATAACTTGTATTGCTCAAATACCAATAATAAGCTTAAAGGTCCGAAGTGTCTGACGATGCGCATGGGCAAGGCTATATACCTTCCTTGTTTACAGAAGATGGATGACCTGCTTAATCCACCTGCTTCCTTCATATTCCTATGCAACCACGTCCTGCTGTTCGCCCTGGAGGCTAATGCCACTCATATTGTACATTCCTCAACGACGGATCTCCTCCTCTGGCTATTCTCTTGTACATCACCCACTCACTCGCACTCCTTCTCAGTTAGTAACGCCTATACGCCTGTCTTTTCTCTTAGCAACTTCTTTATCCCACCACTCACTACCCTCTCTCACTTACGCACCTCCCACCTTCCGAATGCTGCACACTTCCCTCGCAAATGCGATTAGTCTAATACTTTACAAATCAGTACATTTAGCCAGAAATCACAAGTTCTAGTACTATTTTGAGTGTCACCGACGTAGCGAGTGCCCATGAATTTCACGATGCGGTCCCCAACGCCACATAGTCGTACCAGATCTACAAAGATTCATCAAGAGGTTCAAAGTTTCGACGTCTTGCCAAAACAGAACGAAATAATCCGGGCGGTACATTATGGTCAACCTCTGCGATATCAAAGTAATTTCCCTTCAGCTTACTGAACTCTCACTGGGAAGGGAAACACCACAGGTCATTAGAACAGAGCGCCACTAATGTACTCAATGTGCTCAAACCAGAGTCTCGACCCAGCTCTTCTAACTGTAGGCGTCTTTTACCTGTGGGGAGATCAGGTTCCTAGTCACCCATCAGCCATCTGACCAAGCAGGTATTTGCCCTAGGGGATGTGTTCTCTGAAGTCTTTTCCTATTCGAGAGTCGTCATAAACCAGTTTCGTAGCTCTCATTCGATCTATGCCTTATGCATGAAGTGGATCACTTGCCTACTGCCTCCTATATCACTCATATTTCCTCATCATATGTTTATTAAACTTGTATTCTGAACTTGTATTCTGAACTTAACCATCTTTTTTTTTTTCCTCTCTCAGACTAAACGATAGGGCAGGATTTATAAGTTTAGCAGCGCCATCTGATATATTCATAATCCTCGGCGGTGCTTTCATAAAAATCGACTTTCTTGGAAACATTCCATTTACTTGCTTCCATTTCATTTTGTCTACTTCTTCGAGAGAGAGCATTTCTCTCTCCACGTGTGAAGCGAAACGAAAGTGTGCTTCCCTTATATACAAATACCATACAGACACCTTGCTCTCACCTTGTTATTCAACGAGGGAGTCAGAACACCTCCCACTTCTCTCATTTCCAATTACGGAACATTGTTGGTAAATGACAACACCAACAGTAGCAGGGTACAGCTGGTTCTCCATTCAGTCATACACAGTATTCCTTTTAACACGAGAATCCAACTCTTGCAGACAACCCTTCCAGTATTCTGCTCCTGTACACACCAGTACAGGGAATCAGAGTCCACCTAGTGACAGGAGTCCGATCCCATTGTGGTTCACCCGTGGCCGAGAATCCCTTTTCGTTTTTTGATTTTCCAAAAGAGGATCAGAAAAGAGGGTCAAGTGAGGATGTTCTCTCAAAGGCTCAGTCCTCTGTTCTTAAAGCTACCTCACTAGCGCGGGAAATGGCGAATAGTATGAATATATATATATATATATATATATATATATATATATATATATATATATATATATATATATATATATATATATATATATATATATATATATATGTGTGTGTGTGTGTGTGTGTTGGAAAGGATCACCATTTTGCGCGTGATCAAGATATTCCTATGAGTCCACGGGGAAAATGAAACACGAAAAGTTCCCAAGTGCACTTTCGTGTAATTATCACATCATCAGGGGAGACACAAGAGAGAAATATAACAGTCAGTTGATATACATCGAAAAGACGAAGCTAGGACGCCATTTGGTAAACATGTGATTGTCCAAAACATACAACGTTTGTAAGTGTAGGGGGTTTGCTGTTGGTGTTGGTGTTGGTGTTGGTGCTCGTGATCGACGTAAAGAGACAGGGGTGGAGGGAAGAGGGAAGGGAGTCGAATCGTACCCAAATGTGTTTGCGTCAAAGGCTTTCAGTTTTGGGAGGGAGGGAAACGCGTGTTCTGTATGTGAGAGAGAGAGAGAGAGAGAGAGAGAGAGAGAGAGAGAGAGAGAGAGAGAGAGAGAGAGAGAGAGAGAGAGAGAGAGAGAGAGAGAGAGAGAGAGAGAGAGAGAGAGAGATGAGAGAGCACCACCACCACCAGGCCAGGGGTTGAGGAACTGGATGCAGTAGCGGTGTGGGTGTGAGGTGTGAGGTGTGGGGCTGTGGCTGCTGGAATTGCCGCCACCGTCACCATCAGGGAAGCCCGAGCGGAGGAGGTGGTGATGTTGGGAGCAACATCGTGACGCTCACCTGACGCAGTACAGACAGCACCTGCGGCTGTACGGGGAGTGTGGATCCTGCAGTACAGGTGTACGCGGGAGTGTAGTTCCTGCAGTACAGGTGTACAGGGGAGTGTAGTTCCTGCAGTACAGGTGTACAGGGGAGTGTAGTTCCTGCAGTACAGGTGTACAGGGGAGTGTAGTTCCTGCAGTACAGGTGTACAGGGGAGTGTAGTTCCTGCAGTACAGGTGTACAGGGGAGTGTAGTTCCTGCGGTACAGGTGTATAGGGGAATGTAGTACCGTCTGTAAGAAGTGATATTATAAACAGGGTTTACTTGCGACGTCTCACGGGGAATAGTACACACACACACACACACACACACACACACACACACACACACACTAATGATTGCTATTTCCCTGGTGAGGTAGTACGAGAAACTGGACGAGGACCCCGGCCACATATCCCCACAATCACTCACCAGATTCACTGATGCCAAAACCCTCAGTTCAGAGCTAAGCCCCACAGATCTTATCATGGTTTCCCCCCCTATTACCCTTCACATACTCTGGTTAAGCCCACTGATAGTACCTCGCCCCCTGTATACCACGTCGCTCTAATTCTCTTTATCCTACGCACGTTTGACAACCTCCTGCAAGTGTTCAAGTCTCGATGCCTCAAAGTCTCTTTCACTCTCTCCCTCCTACCCTGTTCTCCCTCCTCTTCTGATACGTATATCCTCTTACTCTCTGTTCACCTTTTGCTTTCCATGTCCACACTATTTCAGCCCAACTCTTCAGCTCGCTCAGTCACACTCCGCTTGATAGCGCACTAATCTTTCACACTGTGATTCTCCACATGATCGACCCTCCTCTCACCATTTATGGTCCCCAGTCATCTTATCTCCAACACATCCACCCTCTCGTTCTTTTGCATTTAGAGACCAAGACTCGAACCCATACAGCCCCGTCGGGTACTGTACCATCAAATACACCCATCTTCATCCACACACACAGGTAACTACCTCTCTTTCCTCCCACTCCTCAGTGTACCCATGACATTGCCTCTACCCACTTTATGGTTCACATCAGGCCCTAGTGCTCCATCCGCTGCCATGTCCACCGCCAAGTAGCTAAAAGGCTCCACCCACTTTCTGCAGGTCCTTTCCATTCAAAATCACAATCAAACTAACATGTTTTATTATCTTCCTAAATCTCATAACCTTACAATTATTCACATTAACCCTCAGCTACCTCCTTTCACAGATTCTACCAAACTCAGGCACCAGCTTCTGGTTTTTCACTAAAAAGATGCTACTAAAGCCGTGACATCTGCAAACATCAACTGACTCACTTCCCAGGCCCCTAGTATCCTGGAGACCTGCCACTCTTTTTAAAAACCCTCTCATTTATATCTCTCGTCACTCCATATATAAACAGATTAAAAAGCCATGACGATATTGAACATCCTTGAAGCTGATCCATTTTCCCCTGGAACCTCTTGCCCTCCTACCATCCTGGAAACCCTGGAAACCCTTCCCTTCTTTTATATCAATTTCTAAAAGACGGAGCAGAAGCATTTCTTCGTCTGTTCCTGGCGCAACCTCCCATATCATACATTCGTAACCTTCCACAAAGGGTCTCTATCAACCCTACCATATGTTCTCTCCCCTGATCCGTAGATGCCACACGCAGATCCTTCAAAACCAACATGTGATCCATACATCCTCTACCACTTCTGAAACTACATTATTCCTCCTCAGTTTGTTGCTATGTGCTCACTACCACCCTCTTAATCACTCCTCTTCCATACTATTAACCAGGTGAACTCAACAGACTCATGTATACGTCTGTGATTCGAACATTCACTTGCCCCCACTTGCCTCCATACATAGTGGCGCTGTTGTACATGCGTTCCGCCAGTCCTCAGGCACTTTGCCGTGATCCATACACAGGGAAAATCCCCACTAACCAATCAGCAGCACACTCAACCCTACCCGTTTCATAAGAGGATTTCCAAGTATGGAACTATGAGGAGGATTTCCCCCATGGTGACCGAGAGCTTGGGTTCCAGCAGCCGTCTTGTGGTGAGCGCTGGTTAATAATCATGGTGGGGACGCGCGGCTCATTTGCCTGTCTCGTACTGAAATAAGTAGGCAGCTCCCGGAAGTGGATCTCTCTCTCTCTCTCTCTCTCTCTCTCTCTCTCTCTCTCTCTCTCTCTCTCTCTCTCTCTCTCTCTCTCTCTCTTTTCTGTCTGTTTTCTCCTTTGATCTGTCTTTTTGACTGTGTCTTTTGTCTATCTCTTCATCTCATCTCTGACTATTTCTTGCTCTCTCTATCTATCTCTGTCTATGTCCATGTCTTTTATACTGGTTTTGCCCCGTCTTTTAAGCTTGTTCATATGTACCATGTCTTTATGTCTTTACTCCTATGTAAGTATACACACACACACGCACACACACACACACACACACACACACACACACACACAGACAAGCCTATGCCAGGTACCCAGGTGTGTGTGTATATATGTGTGTGTGTGTGTGTGTGTGTGTGTGTGTGTGTGTGTGTGTGTGTGTGTGTGTATCTTAAAGGAGCTATACCTATAAACTCTCTCTCTCTACCTGCAAACGGGCCGCCCTCGACTTGCGTAAACAGGAGCACAATTTGTGGCCAAATTGTGGTCATACATTTTTTCCTAGAACGTCCATACTGGGGAAAGAAAAAAAAAAACCCGGAAGAAAACTAGAAGCGACCTGGAAGATGATGATCTCGCTGGCGAGAGCGTCGCTGGCGCTACGAGCGGGGTCGCCTGCGTCTTTGATTACGAGGACGAGATCAGAAACTTAGTCCGGCAATACGCGCACAGCGACATGACTCCACCATTATACCACTGTGGTACAGTGAGAGGAGTCCACCAGTGTGGTACAGTGAGAGGAGTCCACCAGTGTGGTACAGTGAGAGGAGTCCACCAGTGTGGTATAGTGAGAGGAGTTCACCAGTGTGGTACAGCGATACGAGTCCACCAGTGTGGTACAGTGAGAGGAGTCCACCAGTGTGGTACAGTGAGAGGAGTCCACCAGTGTGGTACAGTGAGAGGAGTCCACCAGTGTGGTACAGTGAGAGGAGTCCACCAGTGTGGTACAGTGAGAGGAGTCCACCAGTGTGGTACAGTGAGAGGAGTCCACCAGTGTGGTACAGTGAGAGGAGTCCATCAGTGTGGTACAGTGAGAGGAGTCCATCAGTGTGGTACAGTGAGAGGAGTCCACCAGTGTGGTACAGTGAGAGGAGTCCATCAGTGTGGTACAGTGAGAGGAGTCCATCAGTGTGGTACAGTGAGAGGAGTCCACCAGTGTGGTACAGTGAGAGGAGTCCACCAGTGTGGTACAGTGAGAGGAGTCCACCAGTGTGGTACAGTGAGAGGAGTCCACCAGTGTGGTACAGTGAGAGGAGTCCACCAGTGTGGTACAGTGAGAGGAGTCCACCAGTGTGGTACAGTAATACCTTTAGTAAGGTTTTACGACTGATCATAACCATACGACGGACGTAATGTTCATGAAAACTGTGTCTTTGCTCCATTATCGTATGGTAAAGTGTGTCTGAATCTTTTCGTAGCGAAATGTGCTAAAAAAAGGCTGAATGTTTGCTAACGTTGGGAATGTTTACGAATGTTGGGAGCGTACAAGGTAAGCGTCTTGGAGGTACTGGGAGGTGACATAGGCAAGGTTAAAGACAGTCGTTGAAAGATCCTGTCGCATTGTGTCGCAGATTTAGTCATGATAATAGATAATTAGAGCAGTTTTACGTATGCTAGCTTGAGCTGGATTCTTCCCTGCAGCTTCATGGATGTAAACCTTACGAGAGAATGATAGATCATAAAGTTGCAATGTTTGGGTCGTCATTTATGAAGATGATGTAAGACAGCGCATGAACGGGAACGAAGAATCTCGTAGAATCTCACAGGATACTCATAATGAAACTGAAATATTAGGTTAACAGCTGCCTAGAACACCCCAGCTTAATCGATGGAAGAGCCATTAGGGTCGGTAATTGATGAGGAGACTGATGGTCCATCCTGCTGTGAGAGCAGACGCCAGGGGCGACCTTACACACTGATGGATCAGCCCTCCATCCAGCCAGCTAAAGTGCCAGCAAACTAGCTAGCCAGCAAACATCTATCCCTCCAGCAAGCTATTCAGCAATCCAATTTGCTAGCGAGCAAACACTCATACATCCAATCAGCTAGCCAGCCAGCCTGTTAGTCAACCAATAGACCAATCCATCCATCCAACCAACTAACCAACCAAACACCCTTCCATCCAGCTAACTTGCCAGCCAATTAGCCAGTCACCTAATCTCTCACTCATTCAGCCAGTCAGACAGCCAATTAGGTAGTCTAAGAGATGAATACCTAACAAGCCAGATAGCCCTCAGAGAGTCAGCCAATCAGCCCATATGGACAGTCAACAAACCATTCCAAATGCCAGCCAATCAGATGGCGAGGCAGCTAACTGTTCAGTCAACTAGCCAGACATACAGTCAGCTAGCCATCACTTACCTCAATTATCAGACAGTCACATCAGCATCTAGCCAACAAGGCAGTTATGTGGCCATCACTCTCACCACTTCAAGACTAGGCAGTCAGATAGCTAGCGACCTGGCCGAGTGAAATGGAACGATGTGGTATACAGGGGGCGACGTGATGTCAATGAACCGAACCCGAGCATGTGAAATGGCCTGGAGAAACCACGAGAAGGTCTGTGGGGATTAATTTTGGATATGGAGCTGTTTTCGGCATAGCATACATGACAGCTAGAGAATGGATGTGAGTGAATGTGGCCTTTCTTGGTCTGTCCCTCGCGCTACCTCACTAACGCGGGAAATAACAATCAAAGATGACAGAAAAGAAAGATATGTATCTACATCAACTTGTCTAACGATTCTCGTATACTGCTCAGGTAGATCACCAATAAGATGGCCAAATCTCATAGCCAGGGTGGAGCCAAACTGAAGTAGACACCAGTTGTGTGAGTGTTCTTAAGTATACAGCGGCACAACGCTACCAAATTCTCAAGTGTATGGACATACAGCATGGTCCAGGCTTATGTACAGAAGTCTCAAGGATGAAAGAAAATTAAAGGGTTGACCAATGAGAGATGAGTATGGTAGGCAGCTACTCCACCGTAACGTAATGTAACGTCATCAGTTCTCGTCCCGCTCTGGTTGGGACAGTTCAGATGTTGAGCGCTGGGTAACACCTTCAGATGTTGAGCGCTGGGTAACCCCCTTCAGATGTTGAGCGCTGAGTAACCCCCTTCAGATGTTGAGCGCTGGGTAACACCTTCAGATGTTGAGCGCTGGGTAACACCTTCAGATGTTGAGCTCTGGGTAACACCTTCAGATGTTGAGCGCTGGGTAACACCTTCAGATGTTGAGCGGTGGGTAACACCTTCAGATGTTGAGCGGTGGGTAACACCTTCAGATGTTGAGCTCTGGGTAACACCTTCAGATGTTGGGCGCTGGGTAATTGGGCGCTGGGTAACACCTTCAGATGTTGAGCGCTGGGTAACACCTTCAGATGTTGAGCGCTGAGTAACACCCTCAGATGCTGAGCGCTGGGTAACACCTTCAGAAGTTGGGCTCTGGGTAATTGGGCGCTGGGTAACACCAGAAGATCGTCAGCATCAAGCTCATACTCGAAGTGATCGCTCCTTCATGTAGAGGGTCTTGGGTATCTGAAGTCATCTGGGGTCAAGGATGAACGTTCCTTTCTCCAACATCTTCCCTCGTGAGGGTGGTGTTGTGACCGGGTCTCAAGGCGTGCCCTTGTGGCCTCCACTTTGCAGATGACATTGAAGACGTCGGGACAACTTAGTGGTGGTCATGCCTACATACTGGACGCGAACGAGGCTGGCAGTTAATCGTTTGGCATTGGAATTCTCGCTCGTTTTTACGAGGGGTGGGGGCGCGCGCGCCCGTGTATGCGTGTTTGCCTCGAACCAGCACTAAGCGCTCTTGACCTACAGCCTTGTGGTGGTGTTGGTGGTGGCGGGGGTGGATGAGGATGGGGCGCCACACGGTGGGAAGCCCCAGCCACCAGGGAGGAAGTACACAGTCACCACAAGACGACTACAACCACAGTGGCTGACCACGGTCAAGGCCAGGCCAAGAAGCGGAAGTTTATACAACTGGATTCTAATAATGTCCACAACCGAATCCAAGTTGTATCTACTACAACCGGATCCCTTTTTTATTGAAAAATCGACCGTAATTCATCCGTCAATCTTCCTAAATTCGTAGTTCACAGACCACTTGGATTTGCCTGTTTCCTCAGGAGTCGCCTTCAAGTCTTAGGTAAAAGTAACAGAAAACGAGATCCCGACAATGTTGTCTTCCTGTTGCTCACCAGAGCTTGAGGGAAATCCCCACAAACATTTTCTTTTTTTTTTATTCTTTTGTTATTCGAGTTTTGTGGTTTGGTGGGGTTGAGGAAGAGGGCTGGACGCTGAAGGTAAAGCAGAGACAAGGAAGTAGGCTGCAAACACACGGTGGAGGTTTATTGAAGTGTATATATAATAATATATAATGATATAATAATATATATAATATAACATAATAAGTGTATAATATATAATATAATATAATATAAATATAATATAATATAATATTTCTGGTACCTTATTTACATACATACGGCATAATTAGGGCATGTTTTACGACGATGATGATGATAATGATGTGTTTGTTAGAAGTGGCTGGGCTGGGTTATAGGATACTTATTGTATATAGAGATGTGTGTGTGTGTGTGTGTGTGTGTGTGTGTGTGTGTGTGTGTGTGTGTGTGTGTGTGTGTGTGTATTCTCATGTCTTAGGCACTGAAGGAACCCAATGTGTTTCGTGAGACCTTGGATGTGTACAGTCTGTTCTTTCGTTTATAGTCTAGTCTGTCTTATTCTCTTGTCGCGCTGCTTCTCTTTCTCATGGTAAACAGTTGATGTTCTATTGTTCAGTCTTCGATGCTGTTCCTCCGTATTCTGAGCTCTTGGGTAGCTCTCTTCAGCGTCGAATGCCATAGGCTTTGCCTCACGAGCGGGCGCGATGAAGTGGCCGAGTGGTTGTGGATTCAAAGAAGTCCTAGATCTGTATGGGAGGAATGGTCACGTACCTGGGATGATGTAGATTTCACTTCGTTGGGAAGTCCTACACTCTCTACACTCCCCGTCCTTTGTGTTGGCTCTCAGACCTCCTCATATGGGTGTGATGGCTGGTGATTTCCAGTTCTTCTGGCGTTGCATCTGTTCCCACCCCACCGCACTTCCTCTGAACCTCTTTTCTTTCATACTATTCGCCATTTCCCGCACTAGCAAGGTAGCGTTAGGAACAGAGGACTGGGCCTTTGAGGGAGTATCCTCACCTGGCCCCCTTCTCTGTTCTTTCTTTTGGAAAATTAAGAAAAAAAAAAAAAACGAGAGGGGAGGATTTCCAGCCACCCGCCCCTCTGAACCTCATATTCATTAAATCATTTTTCTGTTTATTTTTTCCCCCCAGTTTCCTTCGTAGCTGGTGATGTTGCCTCCTCCGCGCGTTGATGCATGGGAGGGTGTGTGTGTTCAAGGAATGTGCCGTGGGAGGTAATGAGCTGTGTGCCGTTGTCTGCATTATGGCTGTACACAATCATCCTACTGTAGTGGGGGAAATACCCGTTGCGTAGGTATAGTGACATTACATAACCCACTGGGGCTTCCCTCGGTGTCTGCTTGTTGTGGTAATACCTTGATCGTTGCATGGTAACCTCAAGGTGGCGTCTGGTATGTCCGAGTGCAAGAGGACATGATGAAGGCCGCTCGTTGATGTCTTGTCGAAGGTATTACAATATGTTCCGCTGTATCATTGTGCTGCTCACGCCTGGGGTCTCTGGTGATGTCCAGTTATTCCTGGGTCTCTGGTGATCGTTCAATAGCTGTTCCTGGGTCTCTGGTGGTGGCTAGAGAGTTAGTCCTGGGTCTCTGGTGATGGCTAGAGAGTTAGTCCTGGGTCTCTGGTGGTGGCTAGAGAGTTAGTCCTGGGTCTCTGGTGATGGCTAGAGAGTTAGTCCTGGGTCTCTGGCGATGGCTAGAGAGTTAGTCCTGGGTCTCTGGTGATGGCTAGAGAGTTAGTCCTGGGTCTCTGGTGATGGCTACAATTCCTGGACCTCTGGTGGTGGCCAGTCTGTGTGTAGTTATTGTTGCAGTAAATCTGGCATCTCCACCGTTCTCAGAGCCATCATGACTACAGGTATAGAGGAAGGCCATTCCCTTGCTCCCTCCCTCATCAAGGAACCCTTCACCCCACCTGTCCTTGTGTTCCCTTCCTCATAGGCCTTCGGGTGCAGGTTGATCAACAGACTGCAGGCAGGGAGAGCGTACGTGCTCACTTACGAGTATTTACGAAGACTTTATTTTTTATTTTTGGCTGAAGAGGAGGTAGGTCTAGCGCGTAGCACTCACCGTAGAATATCTAGGGTTACGAGGGAGGGACGAGTCGTGTGAGTTAACGTGTCGTCAAGTGCCATATGTGTGCAGTTGTTAACGTGTCGTCAAGTGTCATATGTGTGCAGTTGACCAAATCTGTTTGTGGCTACGTGCCTACAGCCCATATGTGAGTGAGGCGGGGAGAGAAGAGAGACAGTCACCTGGGCCAGAGGAGGAGTGACACTTTGTCATAGCCAATGAAGTGGTGGTTGCTGATAACGACGCCGTCACTCACCCTTCCGATACCCAGGCGTGGAGCACCTGTAATATACCTGCCTGGTGGGTCTCTCTCTCTCTCTCTCTCTCTCTCTCTCTCTCTCTCTCTCTCTCTCTCTCTCTCTCTCTCTCTCTCTCTCTCTCTCTCTCTCGGTTCTGAAGTACCCATGACTATATGGGGGACAGTAGGTGGTAGAGGGTGACTAGTGGGTGGTACAGGATGAAAGTTGTTAGTAGACGGTGGCAGTGGGTGGCAGAAGGAGACAGTGGGTGGTGGCAGGTGACAGTGGGTGGTAGCAGGTGACAGTAGGTGGTAGCAGGTGACAGTGAGTGATACAGGTTACAGTAGGTAGTAGAAGATAATAGCGGGTGGTAGCAAAGGATAGTGTGAGTGGTACTATGAGAAGGGGAGGTCAGAGATGACATGGTGTGGTAAGAGGTGACAGTAGGTGGTGGTACTGGGTGGCAGAAGGTGACAGTGGGGGGATAGTAGTAGGTGACAGTGGGTGGTAGTAGGTTGGCAATGGGTGGCCTGGGCGAGGTAAGGTCCACCCAGGGTGAGGGAGAAGTGGAAGTCCCGCGTTTGCTTTAAACTTTTCCTAGACTGGTAGTCCAGGTGGGGCTGGTGTTGCCTGACCAGTTCTTGGTGGCTGGCGCCCGGCCACCTGCTTGTTGTGAACTGCCAAGGACAGACCAACTTTCTTGTTTGCTGTTTGTTTGCTCCTTACTACACTGCTGTTTGCTTTGTATACCATTGTTTGCTGCCTGTTTGCAGTGGTGTACTGTTGATGGGTTGTTATCACATACGCGGTGAATTACTGGTCATTTAACGGAGTAAGTTTGTATATCATTATCAAAAGTTTAACGAATCAGCTGCATACAGAGGCTGAAGATGTACCAAGAGAGTATGCTCAGCAATGAAAATGGGAGCTATCGTAGATGTGTGGAGTCGTCTTCACACAATCACCAGGATGGAGGGCAATATACAGTCTTGTGTTGACTGGTAACAATGGTCTGTATGGCCTCGCGTGGGGCAAATATGCCTCGCTATGCCTCGCTTGTTGCTCATCTTTCCTTCGTTAGATAAATACTTACCAGCCACAGCTGGGGCCAGAGAACCACAGCTGTGACGAGCCGGGTTGGGCCGACAGAACGCGGTAATCTGACTGGAGTTTCCTTCTCCCAGGGATGTCCATCCATATCTAGAGAATATAACCTTCGTTGACAGGCTTAAAAGGCCTGCCAGAAGCTCATACTTTACGGACGCCTTCCACTTCTACCTCAATTTGTCGTCCAGGGTAAGGCCGAAGAGCACGTTGGGCTGCGCAGCCCGGAGGAGGCTGGGCAGAGCTGATGGAAGCAGCCGGGAGTGGGGTCAGGGTTGGAAGCTAGGCTGGCGTATACACGTCAGTTGTGATGCCGTATATATGCATGTATCAGTATATATGTATGTATTTATGTATCAGTAAGATTCATGTATTAAGATGCTGTATGTATTTATGTATCAGTAAGATTCATGTATTAAGATGCTGTATGTATTTATGTATCAGTAAGATTCATATATTAAGATGCTGTATGTATTTATGTATCAGTAAGATTCATATATTAAGATGCTGTATGTATTTATGTATCAGTAAGATTCATATATTAAGATGCTGTATGTATTTATGTATCAGTAAGATTCTTATATTAAGATGCTGTATGTATTTATGTATCAGTAAGATTCATATATTAAGATGCTGTATGTATTTATGTATCAGTAAGATTCTTATATTAAGATGCTGTATGTATTTATGTATCAGTAAGATTCATATATTAAGATGCTGTATGTATTTATGTATGTATGTATGTATGTATTTATGTTCACAGAACCCGACTAAAACCATCACTATGGCAGTAAGCGTCTCCACCTGTTGATAATATGGTTGTCAACATCACACCACCTGTTGATAATCTGGTCGTCTATATCACATCACCTGCTGATAATCCGGTCGTCAACATCACATCACCTGTTGATAATCTGGTTGTCAACATCACACCACCTGTTGATAATCTGGTTGTCAACATCACATCACCTGTTGATAATCTGGTTGTCAACATCACACCACCTGTTGATAATCTGGTTGTCAACATCACGCCACCTGTTGATAATCTGGTTGTCAACATCACGCCACCTGTTGATAATTTGGTTGTCAACATCACACCACCTGTTGATAATCTGGTTGTCAACATCACACCACCTGTTGATAATATGGTTGTCAACATCACACCACCTGTTGATAATCTGGTCGTCTATATCACATCACCTGTTGATAATCTGGTTGTCAACATCACACCACCTGTTGATAATCTGGTTGTCAACATCACATCACCTGTTGATAATCTGGTTGTCAACATCACATCACCTGTTGATAATCTGGTCGTCAACATCACACCACCTGTTGATAATCTGGTCGTCTATATCACATCACCTGTTGATAATCTGGTTGTCAACATCACATCACCTGTTGATAATCTGGTTGTCAACATCACATCACCTGTTGATAATCTGGTTGTCAACATCACACCACCTGTTGATAATCTGGTCGTCTATATCACATCACCTGTTGATAATCTGGTTGTCAACATCACATCACCTGTTGATAATCTGGTTGTCAACATCACATCACCTGTTGATAATCCGGTCGTCAACATCACACCACCTGTTGATAATCTGGTTGTCAACATCACGCCACCTGTTGATAATCTGGTTGTCAACATCACACCACCTGTTGATAATCTGGTTGTCAACATCACACCACCTGTTGATAATCTGGTTGTCAGACGTGCGCCCTGAAGGCCACAAGAGTACTTTCCTTCCCCGATGTCAGAGTCAAGCATATATATATATATCCATGAAGACCAGCAAGACTGGTAGTGCCCTCACGCAATTCATTATGTTTCATATGCAAGACTTCTGACCTGATCGTCTGGTTTCGCCAGAACTCACTTCCCCTGAATCATTCTTCTTGTGTTGTCTCCTGTTGACCATAGAGCTCCATTGCCATTCCTGTTCCTCTCTGGTTTTGTGTGGTCTGGATCATTGCAGTGCAACCTCATCTCCGAATCTAAGTACTTCTGTACTACTGTACTCAGGATATATCAAACAGGGACTTTCCTTTGTACCTCAAAACTCCCAGGATGATACATTGGATGTGTGTTTGATTCTAGAAAAGACACGTAGTTCCAGGCCCACGGACGGTCATTGGCTATGCTTCGAGGAAGCTGGTTCACTGTTTACTCTGAGCAGGTTTGTGTGTTTGGACGTGACTTGTGTGCCAAAAGTTGTTCTGTAAGTTTGACTACAGTTAGATGCTAACCCTGATTCCTTTCCTACACTGTTGCTGTACTTGGACACCCATTTTCCCTAAAGACGGTTTGTAGGAAGATAAAACAAGAGCTGTAATTAATATTCAAAAGGGGGCTACTTAACGCGGGGCATTAAACAAGAGCAGTAATTAGTTTTAGAAGAGTTAGTTGACGTGGAGAATTATGGAAGTGTGTGTACAACGCTGATCCAGTAGGGTAAAGCACCGTGTTCTGGATCAAGGGTTTGTTGTTCATTGTGATACATATCATTGCTTGTTGTTCATTGTGATACATATCATTGCTTGTAATGCACAATACATTCACAGAAATGTCTCGTCGGGAACTATAGTCCACAGTTACGATGGTAAACAGCTGCTGCGCGAAACTGTTTTTGTCAGATGAGAGGTGGAATATGACTGTTTACTTACAGACTGGTTATTCTATATTCTCACAGATGTCTCAGTGAAGATTGAATGGTCTTAAGACAAAGTTACAATGGCTGTTTTCCTTCTCTGGGATAATTCTTGTACTATGTTGTGGTCTGTGATGGTGACGACGAAGACAACGACCCGGGTTTAAGCCAGGGATCACGCAGCAGGAGCAGTGAAGTTTCACTCGCCTTTAAATCCATCCGTGGGCTGGTGGATAGACGGGTATCAACTCTAACTGAGGTGCAGCATCACAGGTGTAAAGGGACGAGCCAGCCGACACCTTGTAACCTGGCTAGAGTGTTCCCCAGGGGTGGTCGTGTCCAGACACATCAGCCAGAAAGGTGTGGCATTTCACTTTCTGATGTAGTCTGGAATGCTAATGCCATAAGCATAGGACTTTATGCGATGGCCACCTGGAGCGTCTCTCCAGTATAGAGATGAACTTAGTATTTCCTCATTGGAAAGAGTGAGCGAATTTATTTAACATGGGAGATATGGGTTAACTGTACCTTCCTTGTAGACTTCAATGGCTTTGTTTCGAGACAGAACCGCCATGTGCTATGTGAGTAAACAAAGAGCAGAACCTGCTAGCGACCTCTCACAAGGAAGACAAGGATATCCTGTCAATATTAGCTCGTGACACTCACACTAGACTTATCAAGGAAAACTTGTACCTAAAATATTTGCATTTGAGGCCTTTCGTCTGGGACGAGTGGCCGAAATGATACAACAAGATGTCTTTCAGACTTCAGCAGCAGCAGAAGCAGCAGCAGTGCCAGCTCTTCACTGGTACATTTGCTGTCTGTCTTGATGGTTAGACACTGAAAGTTCTTGTCACCTCGATAGAAGGTGGGTGACCCGAGCACCAAGACCAGTGTCTCCAAAGAGCATCCACATGCACCAGCTTCTCTGACTACCCCCCACGTCTGGGAGGGAGGTTGTAGAATATGGATGATGCTACATTAAACATCAAACCGTCGACACGACAGGCACCTCCGTCCGTTTTTATCACTTCAAAGACACCCTGATAAAGGAAGTGAGGCTTTGATAATCCTATCTATCTCCATGAGAACTTGCCAACACTACTCTTTGTCACATACGAATACTGTCTACTACTTCCACTAGGACTTCCACCGTGCAAGACAGACGGAGAATCTCCTCACACTGGCTGCTGTTGATAACGTCCAGAAAAAAACTGTAACGGAGAGGTGTTATTGGCACCGTCATGCAGTACGCAGGGATGACCACAAAAATGTGATCGATAAACATTATCATGAAAATGATCACCTCCATACATCTTGAAAATCCCGTTATTCTATACCCCTCTGCTGGTTATGCCACATGTAACGTCATTGAATCTGTGTTAATTGCTGATATCAAGAACTTTGATTTGTTCCCATGCAATTTTAAAGTCCATCCTAGCATTAACCAAATCATTATGAGAGAATTGACACACCCAGCTACCCAGGTCAACCCCCGCCACGTGACCCCTCCCCCTTGATCACTCTCCCTTATAACGGTTACTGCCAGATAAAGCGGACAGTGGTTGGGAAATAAAACGCGATAAGTTCCCAAGTGCACTTTCGTGTCATCAGAGGAAATACAAGAAATGTGTGATCATTAGACGAAAGTGCACTTGGAACTTGCCGTGTTTCATTTTCCAGTGGATTAGAAAGAATTTACTTGATCACGCGCTTAATTGTGATCTTTTCTAACCTGATCCAGGTAGCCATTTTATCAACCAGCCCGTAGAGATAGATGAACAGCTGGGTTGATTGTGGACCGAAAGTTGCAACCAGGATTCGACCCTATGCGCTCGATCGTGGCAGCGCGTGAATGCGTCACGGTTAGGAACACTTCCTTTTGGGAGTGAGCTCCTTGTGTGACCCCACCTTCAACTAGACCACGTATTACTCGGCAAGGTATTACTTCACTTAAGTACTGTGTTGCCGCTGGGAACACTAAGGTAGGCTGTTTTGATACCTATATCTTTCCCTGCACCTCGACGCTTTGAAATTTTCTACTCCATCATGTCTTTTCCCATCAACTATGACCTGCCACTGTTGAAAACGCAAGGTTTCCACCTTTTCTCTTATTTCTCCTTCTCAGTAACCCTCTTTACATATCAGTTTAGACCCTGCTTCGATGTGGACTTTTATCCGTGAAAGGAGACTCAAACACGAATTAAAAATAGCTTATTCGTTTCCAGTTCTGGTACCTGTTATTGGTTTTATTACGTCGTCTTTGTTTCTCCTATGGATATGGCTAATCCATAGGTCAGTCTTTCAGCACATCTTGAAGGTTAAGACGCCGTTGTACCTACCCCGTCTTCCCACCAAAATAATTCCCTCTTCCTTTTCAATCGAAAGTGCGACGGTAATTTCTGATTAAATACACACATCTAGAAATATAAGTTACGACCCTGCCAGTGTCACTCATTTTCTTTTATCTTCTGTAGGGCAAACATTCCCAAGACAAGAAAAAAGTGGATGTTTTATCTTCTGAACCTTAGGATCCATCTTGGTAATGACCTGCTTCATCATCTTTAATGCCCTCTCTTTCTCGTGAGATGGACTTGGAGCGCTGGGAGAAGGAAAAAATGGCCGGTTAGAGGGGCTCAGGGGAACATCATGGTTCAGTGTTTCACAAATCTTTTCTGACACACCTGGAAAGAAGACGGTTTGGTCCGAAGTATTTTGCCTGCGAAGCTGCTTCACATTTAACCTGCTAAGGTTCGCCTTCTTCTGGATTCAAGGACGACGAGTGATGCCACTAAGGCTAAGCTGCTTCCTTATTTCTTTCCGAAATGGCTCCTCGAGGCTTCGTTCAATGTCATGAAACGTGAAAAAATTCCATTGTCTCAGTACAGCACAAGACAAGTCGTCGAGAAGGGTGGACTAGTTCATAAGTCTTCTACAAAAGTGTCAGAGGTCGTGCTGTTTAAATTCTGATGGAGACCTTAACAGTATGACCCATGATTAATGCCTAAGACTTGCTCATATCTCCTAACGCAATATCAGTCCTGGTCTTACGCCCAACGAGTAGTGGAGGAATACTAACAATGTAACGTATAACGAATCCAAAGTTTAAGGAGCGTTTCGTAAACAGGACGTAACCTAACCACTGCTTATCTCTAACAAAACACACTACATCATCTAACTACATCAACATTCTTGAAATAACCAGAGTATCACTTGGGCTCTCTATAAGTAAGGAAACTGCTTGCAAATACTCCTTAAAAATAAAGTCATACGTTTATGTTTTTCAAGCATGTTCCTTTCTTACGTCCTCCAGTAGCTTAAACTTTAGAGGGTCCAGAGTTCTTAGGTGCAATGTTGTTCACTGTCATAAGTGGGAGATGGAGGCCAATTCCCCTCGACCATCCTTAACCATCTGTAGACTTAAAACAGTTCCACATAGTCTTTCCCTCTCTCTCTACTCTCCCTGTAAGGCTGTTACAAACCTCACTTGCGTCAACCCAGACGCCACGTCTCATAAGTCCAGTTCTTGTTACCAACACACTGATGACCTCCAAATATACGAGTACTCAACTCTTCTCTCATCATTTATTACCCATCTTTGCATCTGTGTATGTTTTCCCCTCCGTCTGTAGTTCACGGAGGATGAAATGTAGGACACTTAGGATATTTCCTGGCCGTCTGGGGTCCCCCAACATCATGGCAAGCTTGACTTGTTTATAATACAGATGGATAGTGTCACGCCACAACTGTGCGGCATAACTCAGACGTACTACTTTCCCTTGAGACACGGTAATATACCGCACAGGTTAACAACATCCACAGTGACGTTGTTGGTGAATTGATCAGGTCTTTGCCAGGCAGTGGTGCGCGCGTCACGCAAAGGATCACAATTGAGCGCGTGGATCAAGTATATTCCTACGAGTCCACGGGGAAATGGAACACGATGATGTCATGATGTGATTATTACACGAAAGTGCGCTTGGAATCTTATTGTGTCTCATTTCCCAGTGGACTCATGGGAATGAATATATATTCTTTATGTGATTATACGAGATACCGTCTCCTAGAATCAGAGAGGTTGTTCCAGAAAGACCCTTGACCACGTAACCCCATCACTGCACAGCTTCCTTTCACCCACACACTCCCTCTCACCCACACACTCCCTCTCACTGTCCCTCCACCCTCTTGACAGTAGAACTCTCCCTGCCTCTCCCTCCACTCCACAGACACTCTCTGAAATGTTCTGATATGCACTTATCTTTCCTATATGTCCTTTGTACTTAAGAATATACACTTCACTGTTCTTGTATATACATATCCTCCCTATATGTCCCTTGTACTTAAGAATCATTGGCGTTTAAAACTTACGGTCTTTTGATTTCTTTTAACACCTTTCGACACCTCACAGAGACGTGGATCATAACACACAAGAGATTCGCTATAGCACAGTCTCTCACTTTCTCCTGGTCAGGGGGGGAAATCTCTCTTTTGACCGTGGCATATATAATGAAAACAGAGTTGATTACGAAACTTGATTTTCAGGTTAATTTCCTATGAAATTAACCGCCAGGTCACCTCGCGTTCACCACTCAGATCACCATAATCAGCTCGTAGTGGTCAGCAATTAGAGCGAAAGTGGAAATTGAGAAGCGCTAACGTAGACAAAGAGGAATCCTCCATTTCCATAAAACTATAGAAAACGAGTGATATCATACGATATAAACAATCGTGTAGGTTTACGCTGCGGGAAGGAGGCACACCGCCCCACAACGCGCCAACCCATTCACAACGAGACGCAGCGAGATGATCATTCACAGTGACTTACATGTCTCGTAACTAAGACACCAGAGGGCCAGGGTGCCATAGGAAGAGATAGGATCGTACATACAGAGGCCAGAGGGCTAAGGCACCATAGAAAGAGATAGGATCCCACATAGAGAGACCATATAGTACCTTAGAAAGAGATAGGATCGTACATATAGAAGCCAGAGGGCCAAGGTACCATAAAATGAGCTAGGATCCCACATAGAGAGGCCATATAGTACCTTAGAAAGAGATAGGATCGTACTTATAGAGGCCACAGGGCCATAGAAAGAGATAGGATCATACATATAGAGGCCAGAGGGCCATGGTGTCATAGAAAGAGATAGGATCCCACATATAGAGGCCATATAGTACCTTAGAAAGAGATAGGATCGTACATATCACATATGTTTAAAAAAAAAGGCGCAAACTATAAGGAAATTATATGAATAACAAAAGACTGGTGTAGTGAATCTAGGTAGCCATTCGGCTAAAAAAAAAACGCATTTGAGACATCATATACGCGACAGAATTGGGAGTTTATGATACAAGTTAACTGTTCATAAAAGTGCTGAAGATCAAGGTTGAGCCTGAACACTATATAGGGCTTGAGCTTTGCCGCCGTGCCGTAGAAACAGATAATGCAACCTGTTGTGGAGAAATGGCTAACGACTCTCAATATCGTAGACCCCCCCAGGTCACATCATCTCTGTGTAGATTTTTCCATCAGTCTCGTGTCTCATCCGCTCACTGACCAGCGATCACTGGTGGCGTAAGCAGCCCAGGGCTGGATGTGAACAACGGCACATGGCGAGGTACGAGGATGGTGGGTGAGGAAAATCTTATGGTTCTGTCTCCCTACTGGAGGCCAGGAGGTGCCCACACAGTACCAGGTGAAGGGCAAGTTGAACGGAATGGCTCGGGGAAACCCATGTTGACGTCCGTTTCTGTAAGGGCGGTGCACACAGGCTCCGCCAGCACAGAAGGTCAGCATCTACCTGGTGGGGAAGAAAGATGTGAAAGCTTCACAAAGAACCAAGTTTGCTTGGAAAGGCTGAAGAGCATTGTGGGGGAGAAAGATGATTCTCTCTCTCTCTCTCTCTCTCTCTCTCTCTCTCTCTCTCTCTCTCTCTCTCTCTCTCTCTCTCTCTCTCTCTCTCAAATAGATAGACTCGCTATAAAAGGTGATTTTTTGCGCCTCATTCACATAGAAATAAAAGATACCTGGAACTGTTGTTATGTTAATGACGAAGACTCCAGTACGCTCTTGCGAAAATGGTTTTCATCGTTACGTCATTAGATACTTTAAAGTTTCTACATCTTAAGAAGAAAACTTTTGTACGAGATTTATTCCGGGATGAGTTTCAAAGAGAGAAGAAAGTAATGAAATAAATCTGTACTCACAGTAATCTATTTTGGATATAAGTCGTTCACATGTCAAGTAACATAGCGAGGTAAGCAAGGATGAAAACAAAAAAAGAAAGGTGTTGATCAAACATGTACTTCAGGGATCTGAGTGATGTGAAGTATACATCGAGAGCCGAAGCGCTTTGTCTTAAGCCTCTTGGTAAGGGAAAGTCGTCTAAGGTCCAGCAAGTGTAAATGAGACGTGGAAACCCCCTGCAAAGGGAGTTGCCTGTGGGAGGAACTTCTCAAGGTGTTAGGCGTGGCCAAGTTCCTCACCTCTGTGGGTCTGGGAAGTAGTCAAACATCTCCTCCCGCTATAAAACCCCTGGTCGCTGGCAACTGGTCATCCTGCGCACAAACTTTAGACCCAGAATTTTGCATTTCTCGAATCCTTAAAGGTTCGACTGATGTTTTCGAACCCTCTGTACCACAAGTACTTTGTGCATATGTTCCTCTAACTTAACTAGACCAAACGAAACGTAAAACTACTTATACTTTATTCCTTTTTCCTATCAGCGAAAAGGTCACTGCACAGGTTTTTCAACGCCTCTTCAACACTTAACTGGTTTTTGAAGGCAAATTATTTATTGCTGATAACGATCTTTATGTGTATTTGATTCGAATCCTTTCATTGTGGATACAACTCTTTGTTTGCCATAACGTTGCTCCTCAAGTGCTATCATCCTTCACTGGCCATGAGGCTATTCACTGGACAACAAGAAGACAAGAACTCTCCATCTCAAACCAACCGATGGTCCGTGCTTTATAGAAAACGTGTAGGAAAATAAAGAGACAGAAGGATATGTGGTATTCGTGGACCTGGAGATGCCTTGAAAGGGATGGCAGAGTAAGAAATAAGTGCTGAAGACGAGGAAGGAAGAGCAGAGAAATTTGAAGATAAGCACCGAATTTAAGGGAAAGAGAAATGCCAAGCTGTATCACATCGGAGCAAACTTACTGGTTGAAAATAGACACTGACTGTGTCCAACTCACGGAGAAGAAGGATTAGTGGAACAAAGGACGTGTGAGGAGCTGAACCATACGTACTGTTGGAGGGCACTGAGGACCTGAATCATACGTACGAAGTCTTATTCACAGTTCGTATGGTGGAAACTGTGATCACAATTTACTACTCTTAAGTTTTCTTAACAACAGAGGAGCATCGCTAGTTCAGTTTCATGGCAGGTAATAATGCACAGGAGAAGGATAGGGAAAGAATACGCTATAAGGCATCGCTCATGAGTCCCAGAATAGAAGACAGGACCGTATACTTGTGCCAAGCTTCATCGAGGTGACAGTACAGACAACAGACAAGACAGGCGCTGAGCTGGACGCAAGAGAACCAAGTGATACAAGACCCCAAGACTCGACTCGACTACTGTTGCTCGAGGAAGTCGTACAGAAGAACTTCCTCTGATTCTCAAGGAGCCAGTGAAGTCAAGGTTAGAGAATTCGACAAAGTCATTCTCACTAGAGCTGTCACGTATGCTGCAACTTTCATTACATAATGTAACAAAAAAGAAAAGACTTCCTTTTTCAGTTATTTGCTGAGTAAACACCATTTTCTAATCTACATACAGGCATCTCAGGGCGTCTACTGCGCGTCGGGAACGAGTTCAGTCTGTGGGCTCATCAGTAGCCTTGGTCATGGGGTCGCTGGAGGATGGAGTCTGCTCGACTAGTGTGTTGCAACGCCTTCGGCTGCGTCCACTCCCTGTGACTGGCAAGTTTTCCTCTGTCCCGCACGGAGACACTCATGCACCTTCGTCTTTCGCTAAATCATTACATGTAATACCAAAGGATCCATGATAACAACGATATAGTTTATACCTCCTTGTGCCTCCTTTGGACCTACTTAGAAGCTCCTTCTCATTTAGATTCGAATCATTTGACCCCACGTATAAATGGTAGTTCCTTGGATTCTCCCAAGCTTGACTTATGTTGCATATTCTCGTTGGGGTACTTAGATCCCTTGCTAACCCGCACCCTACGAACAGAGGAAGCTGACAGTGCGATGATATGACGTTAACATAATCACATCCGTTAACATTTCGTTATAACTTGCGTTGGACTGCACTACAATGGAGAGGGAGGGGTGTCTGTTAGTGTAAACATGCGTATTACATACATGTGTCCATTGCGTATTAATCAATGTCTAGTAAATCACTATAGTCGGGTAGGACTGCTTGAGCTTGAAGAGAGTCATTGAAAAGCAGTTTTCAAAACAACTAAATCATTCGACGGCAAAAACCTTGTTCAGCAACAGAAGCAGCAGCAGCAGAAGCAGAAGCAGAAGCAGCAGCAGCAGAAGCAGCAGCAGCAGCAGAAGCAGCAGAAGCAGCAGAAGCAGCAGCAGCAGCAGCAGCAGAAGCAGCAACACCCTGGTGAGGGTGGGCTCTGGCGCTGGACGTGTTGGTGGTCGTGCTGGACGCTCCGATAACACAACCTTCACCAAACGTCTGGTTTTTACAACAAGATCAACAACAGTTGCTGAGACTCCCACTGTACACTGCACGGCCAGAGCATCTGCTCTCAGGTGCTGTCTGAATGTTGTGTGAAATACGTAGATATGAATAATAATTGATAATGATAATAGTAATTATAAAAGTAATGATAATAATAATGATAATGATAATAATGCTGATAATAGTAATGATGATAATGATAATAGTAATGATAATAAAAATAATAAATGTAATAATAATAATAATGACAATAGTGATGATGATAATAATGATAATGATAATAATGATAATAATGATAATAATCATAGCAATGATAATTATAATAATAATAATAATAATAATAATAATAATAATAATAATAATAATAATAATAAAAATAATAATGATAATAATAATAATAATGATAATAATAATAATAATAATAATAATAATAATAATGGTAATAATAATGATAATAGTAATAATAATGATAATAATGATAATGATAATAATAATGATATTAGATCATCAGCTAATTGATGGTAATTGATAGGCATCCAAAGGAGAAGTTCCTGGATGTGAGTGTGCAGAGATGTGGCATGTGGAATACATGGCCACCTCTTGATGGGGACGAGAGCGGAACCTTGTGGTGGTTTTCTGGGAAAAGAGGAAACGACACATGCGTGAGAGATGTGGTGAAAATGAGAATATTTGAAAAAAGTGGACTGTGGTCAGATATGTAACCAACACTTGTGGTGAATGGGACAAAGTGAGAGTAAACGAAAGCTAGAGAATGGGAGATATGTGATGAAATCATTTTGGGAAGCAATACTTACATTTGTGCTTGAGATGTGTGGCATGTAGACGGTGGGATATGGTTGCAAGAAAGGATAGTGTATGGTACAACAAAGAAGCTAAATCGCGAGTGATGGAGAGAAAGGAAGTACATATAGGAAACTGTGCGAGTGACTGGGAGAACTACAAAAGAAAGCAGCAAAAGATGAAATGTGCGAGAGGAGAAAAAAAAAAGAGAAATTGTGAGAAACGGTGAGAGAGTTCTGATAAGCCCCCAAGAAAATAAAAACATTTTCTAAAAGGTTAAGATATTAAGAGTCAGAGCGAATATTCTGAAGGACTCCCGAATGGGTTAGAGGATGGGAGGTGGATGTGTGTGTGTGTGTGTGTGTGTGTGTGTGTGTGTGTGTGTGTGTGTGTGTGTGTGTGTGTGTGTGTTTGGGACGAGTTGGCATGCAGAACGAGAAATCCATTGTGAATGGTACTGCGAAATGATGGAAGGTAGTGAATGCCTTTTGGCAAAGCGGCAAAAGTAAATGAGATTGCATTTGGGTTCCTCAGAAAAGGAAATGACTGTTGATGATTGGTTTGCCAGGCTGTTCAGCGACAGTGTGATTCAAGGTGAGGCGCCTGAGGAGAGACAGAATGTGTGTATTGTGCTTTTGTCGAATGGCAAGGGAGACGAAACTGGTTGTTCGAAATGCAGAGGTATAAACTAACTGAATATATCT